>NC_135498.1:204968349-205268349 GCF_052857255.1 Amblyomma americanum
GCTGCTGCTGCTGCTGCTTGCTGCTGCTGCTGCTGCTTGCTGCTGCTGCTGCTGCTTGCTGCTGCTGCTGCTTGCTGCTGCTGCTGCTGCTTGCTGCTGCTGCTGCTGCTTGCTGCTGCTGCTGCTGCTTGCTGCTGCTGCTGCTGCTTGCTGCTGCTGCTGCTGCTTGCTGCTGCTGCTGCTGCTGCTTGCTGCTGCTGCTGCTGCTTGCTGCTGCTGCTGCTGCTTGCTGCTGCTGCTGCTGCTTGCTGCTGCTGCTGCTGCTTGCTGCTGCTGCTGCTGCTTGCTGCTGCTGCTGCTGCTTGCTGCTGCTGCTGCTGCTTGCTGCTGCTGCTGCTGCTTGCTGCTGCTGCTGCTGCTGCTGCTGCTGCTTGCTGCTGCTGCTGCTGCTTGCTGCTGCTGCTGCTTGCTGCTGCTGCTGCTGCTGCTTGCTGCTGCTGCTGCTGCTTGCTGCTGCTGCTGCTGCTGCTTGCTGCTGCTGCTGCTGCTGCTTGCTGCTGCTGCTGCTGCTGCTTGCTGCTGCTGCTGCTGCTGCTTGCTGCTGCTGCTTGCTGCTGCTTGCTGCTGCTGCTGCTGCTGCTTGCTGCTGCTGCTGCTGCTGCTTGCTGCTGCTGCTGCTGCTGCTGCTTGCTGCTGCTTGCTGCTGCTGCTGCTGCTTGCTGCTGCTGCTGCTGCTGCTGCTGCTGCTGCTGCTGCTGCTGCTGTGCTGCTGCTGCTGCTGCTGCTGCTGCTGCTGCTTGCTGCTGCTGCTGCTGCTGCTGCTGCTGCTGCTGCTGCTGCTGCTGCTGCTGCTGCTGCTGCTGCTGCTGCTGCTGCTGCTGCTGCTGCTGCTGCTGCTGCTGCTGCTGCTGCTGCTGCTGCTGCTGCTGCTGCTGCTGCTGCTGCTGCTGCTGCTGCTGCTGCTGCTGCTGCTGCTGCGCTGCTGCTGCTGCTGCTGCTGCTGCTGCTGCTGCTGCTGCTGCTGCTGCTGCTGCTGCTGCTGCTGCTGCTGCTGCTGCTGCTGCTGCTGCTGCTGCTGCTGCTGCTGCTGCTGCTGCTGCTGCTGCTGCTGCTGCTGCTGCTGCTGCTGCTGCTGCTGCTGCTGCTGCTGCTGCTGCTGCTGCTGCTGCTGCTGCTGCTGCTGCTGCTGCTGCTGCTGCTGCTTGCTGCTTGCTGCTGCTGCTGCTGCTTGCTGCTGCTGCTTGCTGCTTGCTGCTTGCTGCTGCTGCTTGCTGCTTGCTGCTGCTGCTTGCTGCTGCTGCTTGCTGCTGCTTGCTGCTGCTGCTTGCTGCTGCTGCTTGCTGCTGCTGCTGCTTGCTGCTGCTGCTTGCTGCTGCTGCTTGCTGCTGCTTGCTGCTGCTTGCTGCTGCTTGCTGCTGCTTGCTGCTGCTTGCTGCTGCTGCTTGCTGCTGCTTGCTGCTGCTGCTTGCTGCTGCTGCTTGCTGCTGCTGCTTGCTGCTGCTGCTTGCTGCTGCTGCTTGCTGCTGCTGCTTGCTGCTGCTGCTTGCTGCTGCTGCTTGCTGCTGCTGCTTGCTGCTGCTGCTTGCTGCTGCTGCTTGCTGCTGCTGCTGCTGCTGCTGCTGCTTGCTGCTGCTGCTGCTTGCTGCTGCTGCTGCTTGCTGCTGCTGCTGCTGCTTGCTGCTGCTGCTGCTGCTGCTTGCTGCTGCTGCTTGCTGCTAGCTGCTGCTGCTGCTGCTTGCTGCTGCTGCTGCTGCTGCTGCTTGCTGCTGCTGCTTGCTGCTGCTGCTGCTGCTGCTGCTGCTGCTGCTGCTGCTGCTGCTTGCTGCTGCTGCTGCTGCTGCTGCTGCTGCTGCTTGCTGCTGCTGCTGCTTGCTGCTGCTGCTGCTTGCTGCTGCTGCTGCTTGCTGCTGCTGCTGCTTGCTGCTGCTGCTGCTGCTGCTGCTGCTGCTGCTTGCTGCTGCTGCTGCTTGCTGCTGCTGCTGCTTGCTGCTGCTGCTGCTGCTGCTGCTGCTGCTGCTTGCTGCTGCTGCTGCTGCTGCTGCTGCTGCTTGCTGCTGCTGCTGCTTGCTGCTGCTGCTGCTGCTGCTTGCTGCTGCTGCTGCTTGCTGCTGCTTGCTGCTGCTGCTGCTTGCTGCTGCTGCTGCTTGCTGCTGCTGCTGCTGCTGCTGCTGCTGCTTGCTGCTGCTGCTGCTTGCTGCTGCTGCTGCTTGCTGCTGCTGCTGCTGCTGCTGCTGCTGCTGCTGCTGCTGCTGCTTGCTGCTGCTGCTGCTGCTGCTGCTGCTGCTGCTGCTGCTGCTGCTGCTGCTGCTGCTGCTGCTGCTGCTGCTGCTGCTGCTGCTGCTGCTGCTGCTGCTGCTGCTGCTGCTGCTGCTGCTGCTGCTGCTGCTGCTGCTGCTGCTGCTGCTGCTGCTGCTGCTGCTGCTGCTGCTGCTGCTGCTGCTGCTGCTGCTGCTGCTGCTTGCTGCTGCTGCTGCTGCTGCTGCTGCTGCTGCTGCTGCTGCTGCTGCTGCTGCTGCTGCTGCTTGCTGCTGCTGCTGCTGCTGCTGCTGCTGCTGCTGCTGCTGCTGCTGCTGCTGCTGCTGCTGCTGCTGCTGCTGCTGCTGCTGCTGCTGCTGCTGCTGCTGCTGCTGCTGCTGCTGCTGCTGCTGCTGCTGCTGCTGCTGCTGCTGCTGCTGCTGCTGCTGCTGCTGCTGCTGCTGCTGCTGCTGCTGCTGCTGCTGCTGCTGCTGCTGCTGCTGCTGCTGCTGCTGCTGCTGCTGCTGCTGCTGCTGCTGCTGCTGCTGCTGCTGCTGCTGCTGCTGCTGCTGCTGCTGCTGCTGCTGCTGCTGCTGCTGCTGCTGCTGCTGCTGCTGCTGCTGCTGCTGCTGCTGCTGCTGCTGCTGCTGCTGCTGCTGCTGCTGCTGCTGCTGCTGCTGCTGCTGCTGCTGCTGCTGCTGCTGCTGCTGCTGCTGCTGCTGCTGCTGCTGCTGCTGCTGCTGCTGCTGCTGCTGCTGCTGCTGCTGCTTGCTGCTGCTGCTGCTTGCTGCTGCTGCTGCTGCTGCTGCTTGCTGCTGCTGCTGCTGCTGTGCTGCTGCTGCTGCTGCTGCTGCTGCTGCTGCTGCTGCTGCTGCTGCTGCTGCTTGCTGCTGCTGCTGCTTGCTGCTGCTTGCTGCTGCTGCTGCTTGCTGCTGCTGCTGCTTGCTGCTGCTGCTGCTGCTGCTGCTGCTGCTGCTGCTGCTTGCTGCTGCTGCTGCTTGCTGCTGCTGCTGCTTGCTGCTGCTGCTGCTTGCTGCTGCTGCTGCTTGCTGCTGCTGCTGCTTGCTGCTGCTGCTGCTTGCTGCTGCTGCTGCTTGCTTGCTGCTGCTGCTTGCTGCTGCTGCTGCTTGCTGCTGCTGCTGCTTGCTGCTGCTGCTGCTTGCTGCTGCTGCTGCTTGCTGCTGCTGCTGCTTGCTGCTGCTGCTGCTTGCTGCTGCTGCTGCTGCTGCTGCTGCTGCTGCTGCTTGCTGCTGCTGCTGCTTGCTGCTGCTGCTGCTTGCTGCTGCTGCTGCTTGCTGCTGCTGCTGCTTGCTGCTGCTGCTGCTTGCTGCTGCTGCTGCTTGCTGCTGCTGCTGCTTGCTGCTGCTGCTGCTTGCTGCTGCTGCTGCTTGCTGCTGCTGCTGCTTGCTGCTGCTGCTGCTTGCTGCTGCTGCTGCTTGCTGCTGCTGCTGCTTGCTGCTGCTGCTGCTTGCTGCTGCTGCTGCTTGCTGCTGCTGCTGCTTGCTGCTGCTGCTGCTTGCTGCTGCTGCTGCTTGCTGCTGCTGCTGCTTGCTGCTGCTGCTGCTTGCTGCTGCTGCTGCTTGCTGCTGCTGCTGCTTGCTGCTGCTGCTGCTTGCTGCTGCTGCTGCTTGCTGCTGCTGCTGCTGCTGCTGCTGCTGCTGCTGCTGCTGCTGCTGCTGCTGCTGCTGCTGCTGCTGCTGCTGCTGCTGCTGCTGCTGCTGCTGCTGCTGCTGCTGCTGCTGCTGCTGCTGCTGCTGCTGCTGCTGCTGCTGCTGCTGCTGCTGCTGCTGCTGCTGCTGCTGCTGCTGCTGCTGCTGCTGCTGCTGCTGCTGCTGCTGCTGCTGCTGCTGCTGCTGCTGCTGCTGCTGCTGCTGCTGCTGCTGCTGCTGCTGCTGCTGCTGCTGCTGCTGCTGCTGCTGCTGCTGCTGCTGCTGCTGCTGCTGCTGCTGCTGCTGCTGCTGCTGCTGCTGCTGCTGCTGCTGCTGCTGCTGCTGCTGCTGCTGCTGCTGCTGCTGCTGCTGCTGCTGCTGCTGCTGCTGCTGCTGCTGCTGCTGCTGCTGCTGCTGCTGCTGCTGCTGCTGCTGCTGCTGCTGCTGCTGCTGCTGCTGCTGCTGCTGCTGCTGCTGCTGCTGCTGCTGCTGCTGCTGCTGCTGCTGCTGCTGCTGCTGCTGCTGCTGCTGCTGCTGCTGCTGCTGCTGCTGCTGCTGCTGCTGCTGCTGCTGCTGCTGCTGCTTGCTGCTGCTGCTGCTTGCTGCTGCTGCTGCTTGCTGCTGCTGCTGCTTGCTGCTGCTGCTGCTTGCTGCTGCTGCTGCTGCTGCTGCTGCTGCTGCTGCTGCTGCTGCTGCTGCTGCTGCTGCTGCTGCTGCTGCTGCTGCTGCTGCTGCTGCTGCTGCTGCTGCTGCTGCTGCTGCTGCTGCTGCTGCTGCTGCTGCTGCTGCTGCTGCTGCTGCTGCTGCTGCTGCTGCTGCTGCTGCTGCTGCTGCTGCTGCTGCTGCTGCTGCTGCTGCTGCTGCTGCTGCTGCTGCTGCTGCTGCTGCTGCTGCTGCTGCTGCTGCTGCTGCTGCTGCTGCTGCTGCTGCTGCTGCTGCTGCTGCTGCTGCTGCTGCTGCTGCTGCTGCTGCTGCTGCTGCTGCTGCTGCTGCTGCTGCTGCTGCTGCTGCTGCTGCTGCTGCTGCTGCTGCTGCTGCTGCTGCTGCTGCTGCTGCTGCTGCTGCTGCTGCTGCTGCTGCTGCTGCTGCTGCTGCTGCTGCTGCTGCTGCTGCTGCTGCTGCTGCTGCTGCTGCTGCTGCTGCTGCTGCTGCTGCTGCTGCTGCTGCTGCTGCTGCTGCTGCTGCTGCTGCTGCTGCTGCTGCTGCTGCTGCTGCTGCTGCTGCTGCTGCTGCTGCTGCTGCTGCTGCTGCTGCTGCTGCTGCTGCTGCTGCTGCTGCTGCTGCTGCTGCTGCTGCTGCTGCTGCTGCTGCTGCTGCTGCTGCTGCTGCTGCTGCTGCTGCTGCTGCTGCTGCTGCTGCTGCTGCTGCTGCTGCTGCTGCTGCTGCTGCTGCTGCTGCTGCTGCTGCTGCTGCTGCTGCTGCTGCTGCTGCTGCTGCTGCTGCTGCTGCTGCTGCTGCTGCTGCTGCTGCTGCTGCTGCTGCTGCTGCTGCTGCTGCTGCTGCTGCTGCTGCTGCTGCTGCTGCTGCTGCTGCTGCTGCTGCTGCTGCTGCTGCTGCTGCTGCTGCTGCTGCTGCTGCTGCTGCTGCTGCTGCTGCTGCTGCTGCTGCTGCTGCTGCTGCTGCTGCTGCTGCTGCTGCTGCTGCTGCTGCTGCTGCTGCTGCTGCTGCTGCTGCTGCTGCTGCTGCTGCTGCTGCTGCTGCTGCTGCTGCTGCTGCTGCTGCTGCTGCTGCTGCTGCTGCTGCTGCTGCTGCTGCTGCTGCTGCTGCTGCTGCTGCTGCTGCTGCTGCTGCTGCTGCTGCTGCTGCTGCTGCTGCTGCTGCTGCTGCTGCTGCTGCTGCTGCTTGCTGCTGCTGCTGCTGCTTGCTGCTGCTGCTGCTGCTGCTTGCTGCTGCTGCTGCTGCTGCTGCTGCTGCTGCTGCTTGCTGCTGCTGCTGCTGCTGCTGCTGCTGCTGCTGCTGCTGCTGCTGCTGCTGCTGCTGCTGCTGCTGCTGCTGCTGCTGCTGCTGCTGCTTGCTGCTGCTGCTGCTTGCTGCTGCTGCTGCTGCTGCTGCTGCTGCTGCTGCTGCTGCTGCTGCTGCTGCTGCTGCTGCTGCTGCTGCTGCTGCTGCTGCTGCTGCTGCTGCTGCTGCTGCTGCTGCTGCTGCTGCTGCTGCTGCTGCTGCTGCTGCTGCTGCTGCTGCTGCTGCTGCTGCTGCTGCTGCTGCTGCTGCTGCTGCTGCTGCTGCTGCTGCTGCTGCTGCTGCTGCTGCTGCTGCTGCTGCTGCTGCTGCTGCTGCTGCTGCTGCTGCTGCTGCTGCTGCTGCTGCTGCTGCTGCTGCTGCTGCTGCTGCTGCTGCTGCTGCTGCTGCTGCTGCTGCTGCTGCTGCTGCTGCTGCTGCTGCTGCTGCTGCTGCTGCTGCTGCTGCTGCTGCTGCTGCTGCTGCTGCTGCTGCTGCTGCTGCTGCTGCTGCTGCTGCTGCTGCTGCTGCTGCTGCTGCTGCTGCTGCTGCTGCTGCTGCTGCTGCTGCTGCTGCTGCTGCTGCTGCTGCTGCTGCTGCTGCTGCTGCTGCTGCTGCTGCTGCTGCTGCTGCTGCTGCTGCTGCTGCTGCTGCTGCTGCTGCTGCTGCTGCTGCTGCTGCTGCTGCTGCTGCTGCTGCTGCTGCTGCTGCTGCTGCTGCTGCTGCTGCTGCTGCTGCTGCTGCTGCTGCTGCTGCTGCTGCTGCTGCTGCTGCTGCTGCTGCTGCTGCTGCTGCTGCTGCTGCTGCTGCTGCTGCTGCTGCTGCTGCTGCTGCTGCTGCTGCTGCTGCTGCTGCTGCTGCTGCTGCTGCTGCTGCTGCTGCTGCTGCTGCTGCTGCTGCTGCTGCTGCTGCTGCTGCTGCTGCTGCTGCTGCTGCTGCTGCTGCTGCTGCTGCTGCTGCTGCTGCTGCTGCTGCTGCTGCTGCTGCTGCTGCTGCTGCTGCTGCTGCTGCTGCTGCTGCTGCTGCTGCTGCTGCTGCTGCTGCTGCTGCTGCTGCTGCTGCTGCTGCTGCTGCTGCTGCTGCTGCTGCTGCTGCTGCTGCTGCTGCTGCTGCTGCTGCTGCTGCTGCTGCTGCTGCTGCTGCTGCTGCTGCTGCTGCTGCTGCTGCTGCTGCTGCTGCTGCTGCTGCTGCTGCTGCTGCTGCTGCTGCTGCTGCTGCTGCTGCTGCTGCTGCTGCTGCTGCTGCTGCTGCTGCTGCTGCTGCTGCTGCTGCTGCTGCTGCTGCTGCTGCTGCTGCTGCTGCTGCTGCTGCTGCTGCTGCTGCTGCTGCTGCTGCTGCTGCTGCTGCTGCTGCTGCTGCTGCTGCTGCTGCTGCTGCTGCTGCTGCTGCTGCTGCTGCTGCTGCTGCTGCTGCTGCTGCTGCTGCTGCTGCTGCTGCTGCTGCTGCTGCTGCTGCTGCTGCTGCTGCTGCTGCTGCTGCTGCTGCTGCTGCTGCTGCTGCTGCTGCTGCTGCTGCTGCTGCTGCTGCTGCTGCTGCTGCTGCTGCTGCTGCTGCTGCTGCTGCTGCTGCTGCTGCTGCTGCTGCTGCTGCTGCTGCTGCTGCTGCTGCTGCTGCTGCTGCTGCTGCTGCTGCTGCTGCTGCTGCTGCTGCTGCTGCTGCTGCTGCTGCTGCTGCTGCTGCTGCTGCTGCTGCTGCTGCTGCTGCTGCTGCTGCTGCTGCTGCTGCTGCTGCTGCTGCTGCTGCTGCTGCTGCTGCTGCTGCTGCTGCTGCTGCTGCTGCTGCTGCTGCTGCTGCTGCTGCTGCTGCTGCTGCTGCTGCTGCTGCTGCTGCTGCTGCTGCTGCTGCTGCTGCTGCTGCTGCTGCTGCTGCTGCTGCTGCTGCTGCTGCTGCTGCTGCTGCTGCTGCTGCTGCTGCTGCTGCTGCTGCTGCTGCTGCTGCTGCTGCTGCTGCTGCTGCTGCTGCTGCTGCTGCTGCTGCTGCTGCTGCTGCTGCTGCTGCTGCTGCTGCTGCTGCTGCTGCTGCTGCTGCTGCTGCTGCTGCTGCTGCTGCTGCTGCTGCTGCTGCTGCTGCTGCTGCTTGCTGCTTGCTGCTGCTGCTTGCTGCTGCTTGCTGCTGCTTGCTGCTGCTGCTTGCTGCTGCTTGCTGCTGCTGCTTGCTGCTGCTGCTTGCTGCTGCTTGCTGCTGCTTGCTGCTGCTTGCTGCTGCTTGCTGCTGCTTGCTGCTGCTGCTTGCTGCTGCTTGCTGCTGCTGCTTGCTGCTGCTGCTTGCTGCTGCTGCTTGCTGCTGCTGCTTGCTGCTGCTGCTTGCTGCTGCTGCTTGCTGCTTGCTGCTGCTGCTGCTTGCTGCTGCTGCTGCTTGCTGCTGCTGCTGCTTGCTGCTGCTGCTGCTGCTTGCTGCTGCTGCTGCTTGCTGCTGCTGCTGCTGCTTGCTGCTGCTGCTGCTGCTTGCTGCTGCTGCTGCTGCTTGCTGCTGCTGCTGCTTGCTGCTGCTGCTGCTTGCTGCTGCTGCTGCTGCTTGCTGCTGCTGCTGCTTGCTGCTGCTGCTGCTTGCTGCTGCTGCTGCTTGCTGCTGCTGCTGCTTGCTGCTGCTGCTGCTGCTTGCTGCTGCTGCTGCTTGCTGCTGCTGCTGCTTGCTGCTGCTGCTGCTTGCTGCTGCTGCTGCTTGCTGCTGCTGCTGCTGCTGCTGCTTGCTGCTGCTGCTGCTTGCTGCTGCTGCTGCTTGCTGCTGCTGCTGCTTGCTGCTGCTGCTGCTGCTTGCTGCTGCTGCTGCTTGCTGCTGCTGCTGCTTGCTGCTGCTGCTGCTTGCTGCTGCTGCTGCTTGCTGCTGCTGCTGCTTGCTGCTGCTTGCTGCTGCTGCTGCTTGCTGCTGCTGCTGCTTGCTGCTGCTGCTGCTTGCTGCTGCTGCTGCTTGCTGCTGCTGCTGCTTGCTGCTGCTGCTGCTTGCTGCTGCTGCTGCTGCTTGCTGCTGCTGCTGCTTGCTGCTGCTGCTGCTTGCTGCTGCTGCTGCTTGCTGCTGCTGCTGCTGCTGCTTGCTGCTGCTGCTGCTTGCTGCTGCTGCTGCTTGCTGCTGCTGCTGCTGCTGCTGCTGCTGCTGCTTGCTGCTGCTGCTGCTTGCTGCTGCTGCTGCTTGCTGCTGCTGCTGCTGCTGCTTGCTGCTGCTGCTGCTTGCTGCTGCTGCTGCTGCTTGCTGCTGCTGCTGCTTGCTGCTGTTGCTGCTTGCTGCTGCTGCTGCTTGCTGCTGCTGCTGCTTGCTGCTGCTGCTGCTTGCTGCTGCTGCTGCTGCTGCTGCTGCTGCTGCTGCTGCTGCTGCTGCTGCTGCTGCTGCTGCTGCTGCTGCTGCTGCTGCTGCTGCTGCTGCTGCTGCTGCTGCTGCTGCTGCTGCTGCTGCTGCTGCTGCTGCTGCTGCTGCTGCTGCTGCTGCTGCTGCTGCTGCTGCTGCTGCTGCTGCTGCTGCTGCTGCTGCTGCTGCTGCTGCTGCTGCTGCTGCTGCTGCTGCTGCTGCTGCTGCTGCTGCTGCTGCTGCTGCTGCTTGCTGCTGCTGCTGCTGCTTGCTGCTGCTGCTGCTGCTTGCTGCTGCTTGCTGCTGCTGCTGCTGCTTGCTGCTGCTGCTGCTGCTGCTGCTGCTGCTGCTGCTGCTGCTGCTGCTGCTGCTGCTGCTGCTGCTGCTGCTGCTGCTGCTGCTGCTGCTGCTGCTGCTGCTGCTGCTGCTGCTGCTGCTGCTGCTGCTGCTGCTGCTGCTGCTGCTGCTTGTACTGCTACTGCTACTGCTGCTGCTACTACTACTACTACTACTACTACTACTACTACTACTACTACTACTACTACTACTACTACTACTACTACTACTACTACTACTACTACTACTACTTCTACTACTACTACTACTACTACTACTACTACTACTACTACTACTACTTGTACGACACCACTTTATTTTTCAGAGCTGCACAGTTGCCATATCTCGAGAAACAAGCCACAAAATGTTTACAGTCACTGTTAGAATGTTCTCAAAATAATTTATTATACATAAACACTGCAAGAACGAAAGGTGTGCTATTCCTGCCCCGTAACAAGTTTACAAATCTGCCACCACTTGGTTCAAGCATCGGTCAATCACTATCGGAACGGTCCCAGTGATTAAAAGCTTAGGTGTTATTTTTAATGAGAAATAGAGCTGGAATGATCACGTCGACATGGTGATGGACAAGCTGACAAAGGTTGTCGGTATTTTGTGTCGATTGAGATACTTCATGCCGAAAAGCACTAAGGAGATGTGGTGCAGTGCGCGGTTTTCTTCTGTTGTAAATTATTGCTTTTTGGTGTGGGGCACCACGTCTTTTACAAATATTGTTACGACGAAGTGGCAGAGGAAGACGAAGTGGCCTCTCGCGTGAAAGGACGAACAAAGAAGAGATTAATGCAGCTCCCTGTTTGTGTTGGTGCTCCCTGCTAGGAACTCTTTATTCTAACCCCCAACACTTGCAAATAAATGTTAATAGTATTTCCCCATAGCAATATTAAAAGCTTGTATCTCCTTGAAAAGAACGCCGTACGAAATGTTATGAATACTCCTCTGCTAGGACGCATTGAACCGATTTTCAATAAAGTTTGAATCACTCGCTTACCACAGCTGTATGAAGCTTTACTACTACGGCGCTGTAAATCCCATGCTAATCAAAATATTTGCCCTATGGTAAAGTTGTCAGGTTTACAATGCAAAGAGCCAAAGTACTCTACAGGAGCGACGCCCAAATAGTATGTACCTAGGATGCTAAAAAATTACGGCTATCAAATGCTGAGCTAGACCCTCTCGCATCAACTAAATATGCAGTTTGAATTGATGTACAGCTAATGCGAAATCTGTTATTTTTTCTTTTTTTGTTCTTTGAAAGCGCTCTGAAGTTGTGTACCACTGCAATGCCTCTGCGGGGTGCGTCGGCCTCGTCAAGCCTTTCACTGGCTTTTCTAGGAATAGCTACATTACGATAGCATTTCGAGCCTTCTGCGTGGCGGCGCCGCCACGCTGTCACGTGGTTGGTCACGTGGTGCAAAGCAGCTGGCGGTGGCGCGGCGCCGTGGCTGATCACGTGGTTCATCACGTGGTGGTCACGTGACCAAGTTCCACTCAGCCAGCTGTAGCTATCGCTTCACTCGAGGTTTAACCAGAGCTAAACCAGCACCATTTTTTTGGTGGCCGCACCCAACATCGACATGTTGTTAAATAAACATGATTTTGATTCTGATTCTGAAACAGCCCTCTAGCCTTTCTATGCCACATTTAGTTGAACCTAGTTAGTCATGCCTTTTAGTTGAACCTAGTAGCGGCTAACTAGCTTGAATGCTGATGTTACAATAAGGGTTTAGGTTTTTTTTAAATTATTACCCTTGATTGTGTAGATATTCATACTTGTGCATTATGCCCTTCTGACTGGCTGATGTACGAGACTGTACCTGCGTTATGTTTGTCATACTGAGGCCCTTACATGCGCACAAATACATTTAGTTACAAAACCAGGTCAGCACGCACTGAGTTGGGGTTTTGTTTTAGCGCAGGATTTTCCTTTGAATCAAATTTTGCAAAACCAATTTTCGATTATCGATAACTGTTAATGACGATGTTAAAAAATTTCCAACTTCGTGAGACACAAATAAAAATGAAGGGGGAAGCTTCATTTTTTGGAAAAATCACGTTCACATCCCACAAAACAAACCTATCCACACATTTGGCACTTCATTCTCTTAATGCAGTGTTTCAGGATACTACGATCAACAGCACCAAAATTGCTTTACAATAACGATACGCTGACAATGAACTAGCAAGGATGTACACATAAATGACGGCATGGTTAGACTGTGTACCCTGTTTGTTGAAGCAGCTTGGAGCCGCCGCGGTGGCTGAGTGGTTATGGCCCTCGGCTGCTGGCCCGAAAGACGCTGGTTCGATCCCGGCCGCGGAGGTCGAATTTCGATGGAGGCGAAATTCTAGAGGCCCGTGTGCTGTGCGATGTCAGTGCACGTTAAAGAACCCCAGGTGGTTGAAATTTCCGGAGCCCTTCACTACGGCGCCTCTCATAGCCTGAGTCGCTTTGGGACGTTAAACCCCTATAAACCAAACCAAACCGAAGCAGCTTCATGAAAATAAGGGAAAATGGCCCAAAAGAGAACGTGACTTACAACATAAAAAGGTGTTTTACCAGCGCAAGAATGCGCGGACGAAGAAACTCAATATGAAGACAAACGAGCGCTGAACTGCAACTTTATTTTGGAAAAACGCGAAAACCCTTTCATATTTACCCTCAGAGCCACTGCGCACCAGGAAAAACCCAGGAAATCAAAGCACGTGTCAATCAGCAGGATCAAATGGCACGAAAAGAGTTGAACTACACAGAAAAACAGGTAAAAAGCCAAACCCCAATAGGTTAAAAACAACCAGCGCGATAAAATTGCGCGAAAGAAGTTTTCTCTCCTCTCTTTTCTGCATAAAAAAACGAAAAGGAACGAACAAAAACGCGACACGAAAAACCCGCCCTTAAAAGTGAATAACAGAACAAGACAAACTGCAATATGTAAGCACTACGAACATGGAGCCCATAAAACACGCGATGTATATGAAAGCCGAAAGGAAACACGTTCTACGACACAGATTGACGCAGCGCAACGGAATGAGGATGAGAAGAAACACGAAACACAGGAGACAGGACAGGAACACAGACTGTGGTCATGTCATATTATCTAAGACCCGCCGATGGAGCTCTCGCCCGCATTAATCTGGGGTGGTTATTAATTTTACCACAGCCAGGGTGGCCTATTTTAGTAAGTGGTGACTTTAACGCGCCATTTTCGGACTGGGGGCACCCCACTTCAAGCCCCTGTGGTAGGGTGTGCGCAACGCATTCGCGGATGCGCTGTTTCATTTTCTGCAACGCGGAATGTGCGTCATGCTCGCCGTCCAAAATATGCTCCGGACCTTACGTGGTGGCCAGGTCCCGGCACTCCCTGGAGGCACCGGCAGCCAGAATGCTCGGGTAGTGATCACCATCCTATAATCATCACTCTCCATCCTTCAAGGTCCCGCCGATTACGCCGTAGGTGTTCTGTGGTCAATTGGAACACCTTTCGCACCACCATCGAAAATCTCTCTCTGCAGACATCTACATTACTTGTGTACTGCATACAAACTGCGCTGAAAAAGGCTACTGCAGTCACCTGTACTTACATCAATCGCCCGGCGCCGCATGTGGGTATGCTTATCATGTGGGCTGCTCGCCGACAAGCGGAGGTGGCAGCTTTCCGAGACCCGACTTCTGTTCAAGCACGGACAAGCCTGAATGACCTTACTGCCAAGGCTAGCAGATATGAACGCCATCTCTCGCGACGGCAGTGGCATGGGTGGGGTGAGCAGTTCTCGACAAAGTCATCGAATGCTTTTCTGTGGCGAACGTTCCGAGCAATGGAACATGGTTCCCGTCGTCCTGACGCAGCGGCCACAGCATGCTTCGCGGCTAACTTAACTCCGGATGAGTTCGCCAGAGAGGTCGCGCGGAAGTTTTTCCCCAAGTATGATGTGTTGCTTCTAAGGGTCACAGGTGCCCCCTTGGCTGCAATTCCAGCATATGTCGATACGCTTCCATCTACAGCCGACGCCGAGGGAATTTCAAGCCCATTTTTCATGGCCGAATTGCTTGCAGCAATAGATGAGGCCCCTCGGAAGACTGCGCCAGGTCCGGACTCCATTCCGTACGAGGTTTACAAGAACTTGAGTTCCGCTGTACTCCCTCAACTCGTCGCCACCATTAAAAAGGTATGGATGCAAGGCGTCGTACCAGATACCTGGAAATAGGCTATTGTGATCCCCATCCCAAAGCCGGGGAAGCCGCTGACAGACCAGGGTAATTTCCGGCCTATATTCTTTACTCCAACAATGCGCAAGCTTGCCGAAAAAATGCTTGCCACGTGACTGTCGTGGTGGCTTGAGCACCACGGCTTCTACCACCCCGCCCAAATTGGCTTTCGTACGTCCATTGGTACACAAGATCGACTGGCTGTCTTGGCGTCAGCAAGTCTGGCATCAACTCGCAGCCACAATGTACGTACTGTACTGGCCACGGACGTTGAAAAGGTGCACGATAATATAAGTCATGCTGCCATCCTAGAATTGCTTGATATGCTACATTGCCCCGTTAGGGTGCGCAATTTTCTTATATCCTTCCTTGAAGGCCGACACTTTGCCATACGCCTCAATGGTGAGGCCGTCGGATCATTTGTGCCTCTTCCCAGCGTACCCCAGGGATCGGTTTTATCGCCAGCATTATTCAATATTGCGTTTATCCCCCTCGCATGGTACTTACTTGATGTCGCAGAGAATAAGTTATTATTGTACGCTGATGACATATCGGTGTGGAGCACTCACAACGACCTGATGGTTCAAGCAGCAGCCCTACAATCAGCCGTAGATATTACGTCAACTTATGCTTCTTCAATACGTCTTTAGCTTTCAGTGAGCAAAACCACGATCGTGTCAGTCGCCAGCCGCCGGAGGCGCCGTAAACTCGCTGCAACACCAATTCGTCTCCATCTATACGGAACTCGGAGTCAAGAAAGTTCGACAGTAAAAATCTTGGGCTTGGCAATACACGAGTCGGGAACAGGAGGTGCTTGGCTTTCTAGGGCTAAAAAGCAAGCAATACAGGCGTTGGGTCTGATTAGACGGATTGATCCTGAAACAAACGGAGCCCGCTCTCATGTTGCGCGACAGTTGGTGCGGGCGGTTGCGTTACCGCGCCTCGTTTACCATGTCCAATTCCAGCATTTCACGATGGCTGTATGTGATCGCCTTGAAGATGTTAATCGAGAGGCAATGAGAGTAATCACTTGCCTTTCCCTCATCACCCCGATCGTGGCGCTCCAAGAACTGCGCAGGTGAATACACTAGATGAGCTGGTGCAGCAACGACGCGTTGCTCGCCGGCTTAAGTCTAACGTTACACAGACAACGTGTGCACTATGGGCATATGCTTCATAGCACTCCATCCTACAGCCGCCTTCGCCAGTTCTCCCTCCCTGGCGTTTTGTTCAGCTAAGCGACAACAAACCATCTGATCTACGTCGGCCATCATGTACCCGCTCGGCATCGCCGTTTCGCGACCGAATTACCGAACAAGACGTCAACCTGCTGCATGGCTCCATTGTTATATCCGTTGACGCAAGCGTCCAGGCCTGCGAAACTACAACGGCAGTTTACTGTCCATGCAAACCTGCGCTGAATAAAACCTCCAGGTTTCGCCTCTCAGAACCTCCTTCCTCTTTCTGTGCGGAGATGCTTGCGGTTCAAGAGGCGCTTTGCTCTGTGGTCGCCGTTCCCATGCTACCTACGGCCCGCATTGTCATTCGCACCTACGCCCTTCACGTCGTACGCCTACTACGACGCGTTAGCCGCACCCCAAAAATCCGCCAAGACATACATCGTCTAGTGGCATGCATCCCGCAGCAAATCCGCATTGAGTGGGTCTCACGGGGCCTCCTGAGCGCACAAAGCCGTGCAGATTCTGCGACCCGCCTTTCGACCCAAACCTCGTCTTTGCCTCGAGTCCTCACTTTGGATGACGCCACCCTCCTTTTAACCAGAAAGGAACACCTCCGGCGCCGCACACGTGCTGTGATCCCTCTGTGTGTGGTAACCCTCCCACGTGGTCTTACTCGTGCAGAGGAGGTTGCGCTTCGGAGGATACAGGTCGGGATTACCCTTACTCCGGGCGTGGCAAGCAAGTGGCCGCAATTCCAAGATTTACATCCCTGCCCCGGGTGTCCAGTCTGCATGATCAGAGATAGTGAGGCGGATATTCACCACCCGCTGTAGGTTTGCCCGGCGCTGAAGCCGACGAGAATTCGGCACCTGGCGGCAGTTGGTCTCTCACCTAACAATCCGGATTGATATTTCGCTTGGACACAGGGACCTTATCATCGTTCCCTCCTTGATTTGATTAGATCAGCGAACTTTTAAAATTTATTTAAGTATCCTCATCATCCCTCATTTCATACCTTTATGCCCTGAGGCAATAAACATCGCATTAAAAAGAATCAGCAACATTATGATAACAGACAAGACAATTTTAACCCCTGCAGATAAACTAACAGATTGTGATAAAAGAAAATTGAAACGAAAAGGAAGTGGCCATCTCTTAGCAACAGCTGTGTCAGACGGTCTTAGCAAAAACAGAGTCAAACATACGAAGCAAAAGCAGTCAGAAACCAAAAAAGAAAAAAGACAAAGCTGAAACCAGTAACAAACATTACCAACGCACCTAAAGAAACAACAGACGGCCGCTAGAAATGCAGGGCTGAAAAGTCGCACAGTATATGATGTTACAAAAAACTATCAAGAACGGAAACTTCAGTTCCATTGAGGGGTACCGAAGAGTCACTAAAACTAGAGCTTCCCTTCTTTGTGATCATAAAAGTCACAAGAATTTCACATGCCACCTTATCGCGACTCCTGCCCAGAATCCTTATTCCGCTAAGCATTGGCTCACACTTGCAATTCTTACAATGGGGAGGAAAATTCTACATGCCTCAGTTTTATAAGGATTTCTCATACTCCAGTGCCCTGTCGTTAATGTAGCCACCCGTCTGGCCTATATAGACCCCTCCACACGCCAGTGGGATTTCGTACAGCACTCCGACGGCACAGGATACGAAATGCTTGCCGTGCCTCTTTTCGCACCATGCTTTCTTCTTCTGGCCGATGCGCGAGCATAACCAGCTCAACACGTCGTGTCGTTCTTCAAGGGTAATGACCTAAGACTTCTTCAAGCGGACAGAGCAGGCGGTTTCGCGGTGGTACGAGCTGGCCTATTCCTGCATTATGCAGCTGGTTCCAGTTGGCATATTGAATAACTTTGTTCTGGTTTTTATTCATGAACCACCTGCCAACAACAGCTTGCAGTTTTAGATATTAATATCAAGATTTTAGAAGGGCGAGTGTGTTGGATGTGTTCCCCCCGAGAAAAAAGGAACTGCTTCCGCACGGATCAGCGCCCTCCAAGAGAGTTAAAAGGGCTATTGCTTCACTTTGCTTCAAGTCTGCATTGCTTAAGTCTTGCGCTCTTATGGCTGAGGCTAGCTTCAACAATCAGATCGAAAGGCTTCAAATGTCTGGCTTCCCGTGTTCTCTCGCTTGCAGCGTAGCAGAGACCCTGCTTCAAGAGATGAAAGGCAAGAAGGAAAAAATCCCATCCAAAGCCGGGTTCAAGGCGACCACAAGTGGTCCCCTATATACACCGAGCGGCGCACAGCTTGAAAAAAGTTGCTGGTCGGTTCGACTTACCTGTCGTGTTCTCCGCGCCCAAAACCTGAGGGTTATGCTCGCAGATCGGCCAGAAGGAGAAAGCCCTGTGCGAAGAGAGACACGGCAAGCATTTCGTATCCTGTGCCGTCAGAGTGGTGTACGAAATCGCAATGACGTGTGGAGGGGTTTATACAGACCAGACGGGTCGCAGCATTAACGGCAGGGCACGGGAGTGTGAGAAATCGTTAGAAAACGGAGGCGGGTCAAATTTGCCTCCGAATCGTAAAGACTGCATGTGCGTGCCAATGCTTAGCGGAATAAGGATTCTAAGCAGGAGTCGCGTTCAGGTGGCATGTGAAATTCTTGAGGCTTTTACCATCAAAAAGAAGGGAAGCAGTTGTGTTAGTTACTCTTCCATATCGCTCTGTAGAAATGATGTTTTCTTTCTCGGTAGTTTTTTGTGAAGCCATGTACTGTTCGAATTTTCAGCCCTGCATTTCTAGTGGCCGTTCGTTATTTGTTTAGGCGCGTTGTTAATTTTTGTTATTGGTTTTAGCTTTGACTTTTTTGTTGTTTTTAGGTTTCTGACTGCTTTTGCTTCGTATGTTTGACTCTGCTTTTGATACGATCGTTCGACACTCCTTTCGCTAAGAGATGGCCCCCTCCGTTTCGTTTCTACTTCATTTTATAGAATCTGTTAGTTTATCTGCAGGGGTTAAAGTTGTTGTCTCTGTTATCCTTATGTTGCTGCTTTTTATTCCGCGTGCTGGGTTCGGAGCGATAATGTCGTGAGTGTCGTGCTTGAACTGAGTGTTTAAATATGCCACTATTCCGCGTAATAAACAGTTGTGTGCGCAAGCGTTGTCCCTTTCTTGTTAGTGTCCTTGTTGCGCTGCCGTTCATTTCACATGAAGTCATTTACACTAACTCTTTTTATCCTGTCAAATCATGACAGGACCACTAGCATCACTGATAAAATCCGGACTCGATATACCATCCCTAGCACTGCGCAGAAATCTCCTTCGTTCGAGCTTTTTTCACAAATTTTACGATAAACTCACATAGCGCATCACCATATACATTACCCTAAGTACAATATACAACCGCATCGACCATCCTCAGAAATTTGTCATTGGATCGTCCAGCACCCAAGCTTTTACATGCATCGTACACACTCTGTGCCGCACGAGAACGAAATCACCTTCCTGCCGAGCTCGTGAATATAAACACCCAAAGTTGTTGCGTTGCACCAGATAATATTGTATATTTAGATACTGTCTAAAGGTGTGTTTTTTGTACGGTACTTTTCTTTTTTTTATAGTTTTTTTAATATATTGTTTTTCAACCCCTTATAATGTTTTTGGTCCTCATAAATATACAATCCTGCGTCTAGAGTCAAGTAGGCCGACTCCTCAACTCCTGTTGTTGCCTTGCTGCAAGTCACATGTTGCTGCAAATTTGTTATAATTCAAATTACGAAGTAACGAAAGAGACAAACCACCATTTAGTGCTTACAACATATCATGCTGTATTAATGGAGGCTCATGGTACCGTCTTTGCCGACAGTAATCACGCAACGTGGCTTGCTTTTCAGCTGTGTAATAATGAAGCATCATGAAGCGAAGAGCTTGGTATAATGCACACACAGTAGACATGCTGGTGGGCATGAGATTGTTGCCTTCTAGGTATTGGCAAAGCCTTGTCTGGAGTACATGCTCCATGAGTTTGCACTAGCATGTTTGGATTTCGTCCTGGGCTTTCCACACAAGACGTTTTCCTACAGCTAAAACATCACATTCTCAACTCACACACCTCCGACACCAAAGCTATTCTAGGGTTGGTTCTCACTTAGGCCTCTGATAACGTTACATAGTAAGCTATCCTCCATAACATTACGACCCTTGGAATTGGCACCAGGATGTACAACTACATCCGAGACTTCCTCAGCCACCGCCAGCCACGCTTAATTTCGGCGACCACCGCCTCCCAGGTGTCACGCTGGGAGCACGAGATACGCCCCAGGGAACCGTCCTCTCCCATATTCTCTTCAACATAGCACTTTTTCACTTACACGGACAGCTAAATCAAATCCTTAACATCCAATTCAGCCTCTACGCTGACGACATAACTGTCTCGGCAAACGATGGCAGTGATGCCGAAATAGAAGAACATTAAAAATTGCCCTAACCACCATCGAAATATATGTACGGGAGCGGGACCTGACCTGCTCCACTTTAACATCAGAGCTCTTTCTCTACCTGCCCAAACAACACGATTCAATCAATCCACCCATCTCCCCCACCCTAGGTACCCACCCCATCCCACTCGTAGACAAAGTCCACCTGCTTGGGCTTGTTTTTCACTCCCATGGCGCGGGCGCCGCAGTCAAAAAGACAGTCCAAACACACGGTCAACAGACCACCCGACTGATTCGCCGCATAGTGAACAGCCGGGCTGGCCTCCGCGAGCGACACACGACTCGACTCACCCAGGCTTACGTCATAAGCCGCACCACATATGCCCTTCCATACCTAACCCTCAAGCAGAAGGAGACAGACCGGGTGAATGCTCTTCTGCGAAGTTGCACGAAAACGGGTCTACGTCTTCCCCCCAGCGCATCAAACGACCGGCTCTTCAAGCTCGGTGTCATAACACCTTTGAAGAACCAACAAAAGCTACCTTTACGGAACCAATATCCTGTAAATATAGGACAGACCGGCCGATGTATAAATATTCGACTTAGGGAGCATCTTCGTTCACTATCAGATTCAAACTATTCGCATCTAAGAGAGCACTGCGAAGCATGCAAGATTGAAAATAAGAAAGTGTGCAGACCTCTAGTCGCGCGCACACGTATTTTATTCCGCCATAGAGATAAGACGACAAGGGAGTTCTTTGAGGCATATCACATTCGGAAAAGACGGGATGAATGCACCAGTCAGCCTTCCTTATTGATGGTCGATAAAGAGGTCGCTTTTCTTGACAACACGTGATTTGTGTTTTGTTTTTTTAGTACCTTTGTTTTTTAGTACCTTTGTTTTTTTCTGGCTGTCTCGTGTTTTTTCGGTTAATCACAGAGTTCTGAAATCGCGTTTGTAAGGTTTTAATCTTGACTCATGATATAGTCTTAGACTTGTATTTCTGGGCATGTGCGCGAGTGACGTCAGGTCATGTGACTTTTTAAATATAAATGTCTGTTTTTTTCTGAATAAAAAATAGTTGTGAGTCAGCGCTCGTCCGTGTGGTTTCCTTCTTCCTTGTCTTCTGTCCCTTTCGCGCTGTTTTTTCCACCCAAAATGAACGCATACCAACTCGCCCAACTTTCCATTCTACTACAGTGTATTTCTAGTGCACAGGGCTCTTTTACGTGTTTCAACTTAGACCTGTCTTCCCCAGCGTACATCGCCACGTTGTATGCAGTATGTGTATGCAGAGCCAGAGTAGCTGCGTGGCATTTCAAGCGCGGCCTTTGCCCCGCGGATCTGCCGCTCGTGTGCGGAGTTCTACAGCCGTCACCAGGGCATTCAAGACGTATTTGTCGCATTCTTCGTTCAGAGCTTTGGCGACAGGCACGGTATCTGAAGGAGTGCTTATGGGTGGCATGTGGGCGGTACGGAACAGAACATCAGCAAACCAAGGTCTACAGGGAGTGGTTTGCAACCTCACTGCAGACGACGGAGTTCTTGTGGGCTTCCGCCCTTCCTCACCTTCCAAGGAAAGAAAGGACTGCAAAGCAAGCTGGAAGAGTGCAGCTTCTGGGCGAAGCACATCTTCCACCGCAACACCGTAAGACCCTTGAACACGGACCGAAGTACTCCCAGGAGCCAATCCTATCACCGGTGGAGAGGCTAGCCATTTCCAGAAGTATCTCCAGAAAAGTCAAGGGTGAACTTCGGCCAAGGTTCCTGGAGGAGAGCGTCAACGCCTTAGGTGTGTCACCGGACACACCGAAACGGAGTAAGGACTTGCGTGGCCTCGTAGATTATTTCCACAGTGCCGATTTAAGACTTGTGTTATCAGATAAGGAAGGGCATTTTGTTGTGATTCCGGAAGGGATGTTCAATTAAAAGGCTTTGGCGGCTGTCAAAAAGTGTTTTAAACGGGTCAACGTAGATCACGTGGTTGTGAAAGAGCGGGTGAATTCATTGTTGAATGAGTTTAATTTGAAAGCATTAGCCACCTCGGTTCAGAAATCACAGGGAACGGAATTGGACTTATTTTTTTCGGCAAAAACCCACAAGATCGATGTCCCATTTAGGGCTATAGTTTCCGAAGGCGGCACTTGGCAGTATTTAATCTCTAGTTACCTACAGGAACACATTACAGGATTGACAGTTGACGATTCTTTTGCTGTGAAAAATGCCGATGTTCTTGTCAAGTTCCTAAGGCAAGAAAATCCGGGAAGGTGTACCGGTTTCAGCATAGACATACAAGACCTTTATTATTCTCTTCCGCATAAAGGCATGTTAAAAGCGGTACGCAAGTGCATAGATGAAGAAAATGACGAAGCTAGGTTTGTGAGTCGGTGCGGCATTTCGGTGTCTGCTTTTCTTGAGATTTTGGCTTTCTATTTGCAATCAACATACATGGGATGGCGAGGAGATGTATATGTTCAAAGAAAGGGCATATGCATAGGTTCGAAGGTTGCTCCAGCCCTAAGCAGCATTTATCTTTCTCAGGTAGACAAGGAAATAAAAAACAAAATTGGGGGTCTTGCAATGCATATTTCAAGATTTGTTGATGATTTTTTTAGTTTTAGTAGACAGGGACAGTTTCAATACAAGAGTGAATGACATTCTAAAGGTTTTCAAAAAATGTGGTAAAGGACTGTCCTTCACTTTCGAGTTGCCGTCAGAAAATGCACTGCAGTTTTTAAGTTTGAAGTTGTTTTTTAGGGAAGAGCACATCTGCTGGATGCATTCACCCCGATCCCAAAAACCGGTGTTAAGTTTTACCTCGGGGCACTCAAAGCTAGTAAAGAATGGAATTGCAATGACTACCTTACGTTCAAGCCTCACAAATTCATGCCATCACTGCATAGCCGACAGTCTGATGTTACAAGTAAGTAGATTAGAAGCCGCAGGGTTTCCACAGGGGGTGATTTCAGCAACTTGCGATAAGCTGGTGAGGGTAGTGCGAAAAGATTTCTTGATTACAAAATTGGACAGAACAGGAAAAAAATTTGCTGTTATTTCGTATATGCACCAAACGGCTCATAATCTAAAAAAGGTGGCGGGCAGATTTGACGTGAATGTGGTGTTTTCTGCGCCACACAAGTTGGGGGGGTTTTGTCGCATGATAGGGAACCGCCATGACAATATATCAAGAATTAGCCCATTTCGGTGTTTGGTTTCCCATAGATCAAGGTGTGTAGAGTGCGCATGTTCAGTTGTGTATGAACTTCCTCTTTCATGTAAAAAAGTATATATAGGACAGACCGGCCGATGTATAAATATTCGACATAGGGAGCATCTTCGTTCACTATCAGATTCAAACTATTCGCATCTAAGAGAGCACTGCGAAGCATGCAAGATTGAAAATAAGAAAGTGTGCAGACCTCTAGTCGAGCGCACACGTATTTTATTCCGCCATAGAGATAAGACGACAAGGGAGCTCATTGAGGCATATCACATTCGGAAAAGACGGGATGAATGCACCAGTCAGCCTTCCTTATTGATGGTCGATAAAGAGGTCGCTTTTCTTGACAACACGTGATCTGTGTTTTGTTTTTTTAGTACCTTTGTTTTTTAGTACCTTTGTTTTTTTCTGGCTGTCTCGTGTTTTTTCGGTTAATCACAGAGTTCTGAAATCGCGTTGTAGGGTTTTAATCTTGACTCATGATATAGTCTTAGACTGTTGTATTTCTGGGCATGTGCGCGAGTGACGTCAGGTCATGTGACTTTTTAAATATAAATATAAGTTTTTTTCTGAATAAAAAATAGTTGTGAGTCAGCGCTCGTCCGTGTGGTTTCCTTCTTCTTTGTCTTCCGTCCCTTTCGCGCTGTTTTTTCCACCCAAAATGAACGCATACCAACTCGCCCAACTTTCCATTCTACTATCCAACTCAGAGGCTGGCCGCAGTTTATTATCTCAATTAAAGCTCGCCCCAACTACACACCCTAGCGAGGGGGTCCCCCTTTCTCCTATCCTCCACTCTAACCTCAACGTACGCCCCATCCCCAAGAACATGCACCCTGAGCGAGACAGTGGCCGCAGAGTAGCAAGGACTAGGGCTCTCCAAAAGCAGTACGGTGATGATCATGAGATGGTCTACGTGGACGCAGCGCAGTGCACGTCAGGCTGCCGTATGGCCCTGGCGGTAGCCGACAATCACGCGAAGCTTCTCACCTCCAGCTCAATCGTCACCAATTCTACCCCAGAGGCAGAAGAGGGAGCCATCACGCGTGCTATCATTTCTACATATGCAACAATAATTATCTCTGACTCTAGATCTGCAATTATCAACTATGCCAATGTATACATATCCCGCACTGCTGCTCGTTTGCAACGCTTCTGGCCTCCCAGGTGCCCTATACCTCCTCTGGATGCCAGCACATGCAAACCTTTTTGGCAACGAGGAGGCTCATTCCTCAGCCCGAGGTCTCACATTCCGGGCGGGAGTCGAGCCCATTCTACGGGCCCAGGAGCGCCTGCTCTCCTTCCGTGATATTCGCTCGTACTACCGGGAACAACGAATGGAGTACGCACCTCCAACCCCATCCCTCACCATAGCGCAGGCCGCACACTGGTGACGACTACAAAGTCGAACTGCTCCATATCCCATGCTACTACATACCCGATACACAGATCAAATGTCCTCTTCATGCAAATTATGCAGCAAACCAGGATGCTTTCTATACGTCTTGCTCGCATGCCTCACCTTTCCTCATCCCCCATCACCGACCGTTGCGGTGTCTTACCTGGAGACACCGAAAATTCTATCCGAAACTTCTCAAGATCAGCGCCAGCTCATCTCCAGCGTTCTGAGTAGGATTGCTCTCCAAGGGCTATCCTTCGCTTTTTAGGGGTGCCTCCTCAAGGTGTGAGAGCATCCAAGTGCCATGTAGGCGGTTTCGCCCCACCATTTACATCGCGGGCAATAAAAGTTTCCACCACCACCACCACCACACAGTACACCGAAGGAACATACCAACACAGCGTTGAGAAAGAAATAAAGAAATGTGGCCGCTGCGACCGCGGCGGCCACATTTCGATGGAGGCTAAACGCTAAGGCTTCCGTGCGTTGTGCGATGTCAGTATACGTTGATGATCTCCAGCTGGTCGAAATTATTCCGGAGTCCTGCACTACTGCACCTCTTTCTTCTTTCCTTCTCTGAGTCCCTCCTTTAACTCTTCCCTCAGGGCGTGGTTCTGGTGTACGCCAAGATGTCATACAGATACCGCGCCATTTTCTTTTAAAAAATAATTTCCAAAGAGAACAGACTGAAACAGATGTCGTAATAGAGGTCTGCGTTTCAGCTTGCGCCGCCTTCGTTAACCACAACAGCACACAGATGCGTACATCACAGGCGCTCGAGCGGTAGGGGTTCCATCACATGGCAACGGTAGATACCCGCACAAATAATGACGCACACAGGTCCGGTCACCGCTGCCTGCCAGTCTGAAGCCTGAAGAGGTCGCGAAGGGTTGCACCCGTGCTGGCGCTCGCAGGGGCGACACCATCTTTTTATTACCGGGCTCCTCGTTCGGACCAGTTGACGTCTTCAATAATAATATTAATAATTGGTTTTTTTTAGAGAAAGGAAATGGCGCAGTATCTGTCTCATATATCGTTCGACACCTGAACCGCGCCGTAAGGGCAGGGATAAAGGAGGGAGTGAAAGAAGAACGGAAGAAAGGTGCCGTAGTGGAGGGCTCCGGAATAATTTCGACCACCTCGGGATCTGCAACGTGCACTGACATCGCACAGCAAACGGCTCGTCTGCCGCTCGTTGAATTTGACATCCACAGCCCCTGTACGACGTCAGTGCACGTCAAAGAGCCCCAGGTCACCTGTATTATCGAAGCCCTCCACTACAGTGTTCCACTTAGCCTTAGTCGCCTTGGAAAGTAGAACTCCATAAACCCTAACTGGAACCGAGCACGGTCATGAGACCACCTATTTTATCCCAGCGAAAGCTAATCGCATTTATTTTCATTCCTACAACATAGATGGCGCAGCATTGCCGCAGCTCATGACAGTCAACTGAAATCCTTCGTAGAGAGAACGCGATTGCTATCATCATCATCATCATCAGCAGCAGCAGCAGCAGCAGCAGCAGCCAGACTACACCAACTGCAGGGCAAAGGCCTCTCCCATGTCTGTCCAATTAACCCTGTCCTTTGCCAGCTGCGCCCACAGTATGCCAGGCAACTACCTAATCTCATCCGCGCACCTCACCTTATGCGCCCATGCTAGGTAACGAAACCGCCCATGAGGCAGCCCGCACACTCACTTACTGGGCACCAGGCGTTCCTTGGGAGGACCTTAACCCAGATCACATGCCTCTTCTTTCTTTTAAAGATATTGCTACGGACGCTGGGAGGACGACGAAGTGGTTGGGAACGAAGCCGACGCTGAGGTGCGCGCTTGTGTGCTGAGAGTCTACTCCAAGCCATCGGTTCCTTGCGTAGCAGGTTACCTCTGCTCTTTCTACTGCTGCTTCTAGCCACCACGTATCATTTGGTGGAGGTTGCTAAATTCGATCCCCGACCTCAAGCTGGCTCTCCGTCGTGGCCGCCGTCTCGCCAACGTGATTAACGTGTCCGAGCCATCTCCCTCTCCATCAACACCGCCAGCGGTCGTCGTCGCCCACCACCGCGAACCGGGCACGTTCTGCGGCACAGACGACGTTGATGTGGACGACTGGCTGGCCCTTTACGAACGCGTCAGCACGCACAACAGGTGGGATCCAACGCTGATGCTCGCTAATGCGATATTTTACCTGACCGGCAAGCGAGAGTGTGGTTCGAAACCCACGAAGATGACTTGACCTCATGGGACATATGCAAGCAGAAGCTCCGTGACCTCTTCGGAAAACCCATCGGCCGCCAACTCGCCGCCAAGAAGGCACTCGCGTCCCACGCCCAAACTTCCTCCGAGCCATACATAGCCTACATACAAGACGTCCTCGCCTTGTGCCGTAAAGTTGATAAAGACATGTCCGAAGCAGATCGAGTTGGCCACATACTGAAAGGCATTGCCGACGATGCCTTTAATCTGCTTCTATGCAAAGACTGTTCCACGGTCGCTTCTGTTCTTGAGGTGTGCCGCCGTTTCGAGCAAGCCAAACACCGGCGCATTTCTCACCGTTTTTACCGGCTGCCGAACACTGCTGCTAGCTCCTCCTGTGAAGATCTGCCAACATTGCGGCAGCCTTCCGACCCGGCTAACTTTACCCGTATCGTGCGCCGCGAACTGGAGGCGATGACGCCCGCTGTTTCTTCCTTGCCACTGCCGGACAACACCTTGGCCCTCATCCAAGCCGTCGTTCGCCAGGAGGTTGCGAACTTGGTCGTCCCTTCTCCTCGCGTCGTGGACAACGCTCATGCCAGCCCGGACCCTCCAGCGATCGCAGCTGCCACTTACAGTCGCAGCTTCTTGCCGCCTCGGTACCGATATCGCAATCCTGCCGAATGGCGTACCTCTTATGACAGGCCGATCTGTTTTACCTGCTCTCGCGTCGGACACATCTCCCGTCACTGCCGCAGCCGTTGGCCCCCGCCACCTCGCCCCTACTCCTTCGTCGACCGCCGCAACGACTACGTCCCGCACCGCTTCACACCACGACCCGATCCGCTCCCTGACGAGCCCGCTCCGCACGCTCGTGGGCCCAGCCGCCCACCTTCCCTATTAGGCCGCCGCTCCCGTTCTCCCCCCACGCGCCGCAGCCCTTCTCCTTCGACCTCCCGCCATTTCTCGGAAAACTAGCCGATGCAGCCCCCGGAGGTCACGCTGCATCATTGATCCGGCTTGAAAATCCTCTCTTGACCCCCGCTGCCCAACGTAATCTCTTGAATGTTCTCGTGGATGGTGTCCCGGTCCTTACCCTCATTGATACTGGCGCCCAAGTGTCTGTCCTGAGCTCTTCTTTGCGCCACCGTCTGAAGAAAGTTTTAACGCCTGCCGCCATGTCCACGGTTCGCGTCGCCGATGGCAGCCCCGCTGCCGTGATTGGAATGTGCACTGCGAGAGTCAGCATTGCAGGGCGTCATATACCCGTTCTGTTCACCGTCCTGACCCGGTGCCCTCAGGACATTATCCTTGGCCTTGACTTTTTAACCGCACATTCAGCTCTTATTGACTGTTCCTCAGGCCTTCTTCGATTGGATCTGCCCCTGTGCAATGACGACTCCACCAGCTCACCTCGCCTTCAATCCACCGAGTTTGCTCGTCTCCCGCCACAAACTGCTGTCTACATCCCTCTGTCGCCATCTCCCCCCGTCCCTGATGGAGACTACGTCGCCTGCCCTATCACCGCTGTGATTCTGAATCGTAATGTCCTCTTTCCCCACACTATTGTCCACATCACCAACAACTGCACCTGCCTCCCTGTCCTCAACTTCAGCCTGTCCCCTCAGGTACTTCCGACCGGCATTTCCCTTGCTGATCTGTCCCCATTGACCGATTGTACAGTTTCTGTCCTGGCTCCTGACCCAACGACTGCCGTCTCCAATGTCCCTACATCGCAACCCTCCCCTGAGGACTATTTCCCGGATGATCGCGGCCGGTCTGCCCTCTGCTGATTCTACAGCTCTTCACAGCCTTTTGTCCTCCTACAGTGATATTTTTGACTTTGGGGACCGTCCCTTGGGTCAAACCTCTGTTCTCGCCCACCACATTGACACCGGCGAAGCCCGCCCTATACACGGACGGCCCTATAGGGTCTCCCTCGCAGAGCGCCGTGTTATTCAGGCAGAGGTGGACAAGATGCTGGCCCGCAACATCATCGAGCCTTCGAGTAGTCCTTGGGCGTCCCCTGTGGTGCTTGTTAAAAAGAAGGATCAAACCTGGCGATTCTGCGTCGATTACCGCCATCTGAATGCCGTCACAAAGAAAGACGTCTACCCTTTGCCCCGAATTGACGACGCTCTCGACTGCTTGCACAGCGCCTTCGTCTAAGTTTTGCGCTAACTTCTTCTATATCATGCAAAGCCAACTTGCCCGACAACACGCTCTTCTGAATTGTACTTTTCCTCCATGGATCTTCGCTCAGGGTACTGGCAGATCGCTGTCGATGAACGGGATCGGGAGAAAACCGCCTTTGTCACCCCGGACGGCCTGTACCAATTTAAAGTTATGCCTTTCGGCCTGTGCAATGCCCCTGCGACCTTCGAGCGCATGATGGACTCCCTCCTGCGCGGTTTTAAGTGGACGACATGCCTCTGCTACTTAGATGACGTGATTGTTTTTTCGTCCACATTCCAAAGCCACCTGCATCGCCTTTCAGCCATCCTTGCCGTCTTCCGCCGCGCTGGTCTTCAGCTGAACTCGAAGAAATATACCTTCGGCCGCCGTCAGCTCAAGGTCCTTGGCCACTTGGTCGATTCTGCTGGGATCCAACCCGACCCCGACAAAGTCCGCGCCGTGCGTTCATTTCCTACTCCGCGCTCCTCCGGTGATGTGCGCAGCTTTCTCGGCCTTTGTTCCTATTTCCGCCGGTTCATCCAGAACTTTGCGGAAATAGCCCGACCTCTTACCACGCTCCTCAAGAAGGACATCCCGTTCTCTTGGGGGACACCCCCCAAGCTGACGCCTACAGAGCCCTTATCAGTGCCCTCACTGCTCCACCTGTGTTGGCGCACTTTGATCCTTCAGCCCCTACGGAACTTCGGACCGATGCGAGCGGCCATGGCATTGGTGCCCTACTTGCTCAGCGGCAACGCAACAAGCTTCGCGTTATTGCGTACGCCAGCCGTCTCCTTTCTGTGTCAGAGCGCAACTACTCTATCACCGAGCGGGAATGCCTCGCTCTGGTTTGGGCTATTGCAAAATTCCGCCCTTACTTGTTTGGGCACCCTTTCTCTGTTATCACGGATCACCACGCCTTATGCTGGCTTTCTTCGCTCAAAGACCCTACTGGCCGGCTGGGGCGCTGGGCTCTTCGCCTTCAAGAGTACACATTTTGTGTCGTCCACAAGTCCGGCCTCTTGCACCAGGACGCGGATTGCTTATCCCGTTACCCTGTCGATCCGCCTTCCTCCAACGAATGCGAGGCTGACGCCTGCGTCTTATCCATCTCGGCCTTCCGCAACATTGCGCAAGGACAGCGCTTGGATTCGTCGCTACGTTACCTCATCGACCGCCTCACTGCCAACCGCTGTGATGCGTCCCTCGCCCCGTTTGTGCTCCATGAGAACGTCCTCTGCCGGCGCAATATGCGGCCTGATGGCGCTGACCTCTTGCTCGTGGTCCCTCAACACCCGCGCAGCAGCGTCCTTGAACAGCTTCATGACGTTCGCACGGCCGGTCATCTTGGTGTCTCCCGCACCTACGACAGCGTGCGCCGCCGCTTCTTTTGGCCCTGTCTATACCGTTCTGTCCGCCGTTATGTGGCCGCTAGCGAACTGTGCCAACGGCGGAAGACGCCCTCGGTTCTCCCTCCCGGGCACCTTCAGCCGATTCCCATCCCCGTAGACCCGTTTTCCCGTGTCGGCCTCGACCTGCTCGGCCCTTTTCCGGTGTCTTCTATGGGAAACCAATGGCTCGCGGTCACGACGGACTACTCCACGCGCTACGCTATTACTCGAGCGATCCCAACCAGCTGCGCAACTGATGTCACTGACTTTCTCCTGCACGATGTCATACTCCACCACGGTGCTCCTCGTCACCTGCTCACCGATCGCGGTCGCTGCTTTCTTTCCAAAGTGGTCGCCGAACTCCTCCGCTCCTGCTCCGTCCGTCATCAATTCGCCACGGCCTACCATCCGCAGACGAACGGCCTCACTGAACGTCTGAACCGTACCCTCACCTACATGATTTCCATGTACGTCTCCGACCATCACCGCGACTGGGATATTAGCCTCCCATTTGTTACATTCGCCTACAATTCTACGCGTCACGATATAGCCGGTTTCTCCCCTTTTTACCTTCTCTTTGGCCGCGATCCTTTGCTGCCCTTCGACAGTGTACTGCCCGCCACCGCCTCCACGAGTCCTTACGCTCGGGACGCCATCGCTCGCGCCGACGCTGCCCGTCTTGTCGTTCGCCAGCGGCTGTCGGCCTCCCAAGTCAATCAGAAACGACGTCATCACTGTCGCCGTCGTGAAGTCACCTACTCTCCTGGCTCCCTTGCGTTACTCTGGATCCCTTCCGGCCGTGTGGGCCTTTGTGAAAAACTGCTCCCCCGATATACAGGCCCTTATCGGGTCGTACGTCCGGTGACCGCGGTGACGTACGAGATCACCCCGCTACATCCGCCATCTCCGGCCGCTGCACCCCGCACCGACATCGTCCATGTTTCCCGACTCAAACCTTACAACTCGCCGTCTAGCTGGCCTGTGTAGTGCGCACCGGGACGGTGCTTTTGCCGCGAGGGGGGGGGGGGGGGGTCATGCTACGGACTGGGAGGACGACGAAGTGGTTGGGAACGAAGACGACGCTGAGGTGCGCGCTTGTGTGCTGAAAGTCTACTCCAAGCCATCGGTTCCTTGCGTAGCAGGTTACCTCTGCTCTTTCTACTGCTGCTTCTAGCCGCCACGTATCATTATTACAGAGCACTATCGTGCCGAACACCGGCGCTTCCCGGTTCCTATGAAGAGACTGGGTAAAGCTGGCGAACGAACTCTCCTCAGGTTCTTTACAAACACCCTGCTGTGCCCGGCGGTTCTCAAAAACTTGAATTCTTTATTTAACGACCGCTGCGCGTTCTGTGGGAAGGTGGCCGACAGCTTTCACATGGTTTGGGCATGCAGGCAAAATCCTTCTCTTCCCTTCATCACCCCTTACCCTACCCGTGGGGACCGGGAGGTGGCTCTGCTCGGCTGCCAGGAACTATCGGCCCAACAGGCCCTGGTTCGGCGGACCTGCGCAGCGCTCAGGACCAACGGGCTCCCAGAATGAGGGACTCCGCTTTGTATTGTAAGTGGTGAAACCCACAAGGGGCCTCTCTCCGAGCACCTGTCTGTATATATACCTAAATCAATGCTACGCTTGCCTTCTCTTGGAATCCACTTCGTTACCCTTAAAGATCAGCGTTTATCTTGCCTTCACAGTACATGCCCTGCCAAAGCCCATTTCTTCCTCTTGACTTTAAATAGGATGTGATTAACACGCGTTTGTTCCCTCACCCACTTTGCCCACTTCCGGTCTCTTAACGTTACACCTATCAATTTTCTTTCCATTGCTCGCTGAACTTTTTCCGATAGCCTCGATCCACGTTTCTGCTTCGTAAGTGAGTACCGGCAAGATAACCCTGTTGTACACTTTTCGCTTCAGAGATATTGGTAATCTGCCATTCATGACCTGAGAGAACCTGCCAGATGCGCTCCATCCCATTCTTATCCTTATAGTTATTTCCCTGTCATGATCCGGACCAGCGGTCCCTACCTGCCCTAAGTAGACGCATTCCCTTACCCCTTCCAACACCTCGCTGCCAGTTGTGAACTGCTGTTCCCTTGCAAGGCTGTTGAACATTACTTTGGTTTTCTGCATGGTAATTTTTAGACCCACCGTTCTGCTTTATCTGTATAACTCACTGATCATGATTTGCAGTTCATCTCCTGAGTGACTCAGCAAGGCAATGTCATCAACGAATCGCAGGTCATTTAGCTAGTCTCTACTATCTCCTACCCCTAACTATTCTCAATTCAGTCCCTGAAATACCTCCTGTAAACAGGCGATGAACAGCATTGACTAGATCGTGTCTCCTTGCCTGACGCCCTTCCCTATTGGAATTTTATCGCTGATTTTATGGAGGACTATGGTAGCTGTGCAGTTCCTATATATACCTTCCGGTATTTTGACATGAGGCTCATTTACACCCTGATTCCGCAATGCCTGTACCACTGCTGAGGATTCCACTGAGTCAAATTTTTTCTCGTAATCAATGAAGGCTATATATTAGATTTGGTTATATTACACGCATTTCTCTATTACGTGATTGATAGTGTAGATATGATGTATTGATGAATGTTTTTTACGAAATCCTGCGTGGTCATTTGGTTGATTAAAGTCTAAGGTTGCCCTGACCCTATTAGCGATTAATTTAGTAAATACATTTCAGGCAAATCACAGTAAGCTGATCGATCTGTTTTTTTTTCAAGTCCTCGGCGTCTCCTTTCTTATGAATTAAGATGATGTTTGCGTTCTTCGAAGCTTCTAGTACGGTCGATGTCATACGGCATTGCGTATACAGGGTGGCTAGTGTTTCGAGCGGAATCTCTTCTCCATCCTTCAATAGATCTGCTGTTACCTGATGCCCACCAGCTGTGTTCCCCCTTTGCATTGCCCCTAAGGCTTTCTTTACTACCTCTTTCGTTACTGGCGGGATGATGCATTGCTGTGTGCTACTGTCTCTGTCATTAACGTCCGGATTACATTGGCTACTCTAATGATTAGTGTAGAACTCTTCGGCTACTTTACCAATCTTCTCTATATTGCTAATTATATTGCCCTCCTTTTCTCTTACCGCATACATCTGGTTTTTACCTATGTCTAGATTCTTCTTCACCCTTTTAGGGTACCTCCGTTCATTAGGGCGAGCTCGATGCTCTCCATATTAAGCTTCCGTATGTCGGCTATCTTACGCTTATTTATAAACTTGGATAGCTCCGCTAGTTTTATTCTGTCTGTAGAGTTAGATGCCCTCATGCTTTGATGTTTCTTAATCAGATCTTTCGTCTCCTGATATAGCTTGCCGGTATCGGAAGAACCGTCACAACGCCTACTTCTAGTGCGCACTCCGTAATGATAGCTGTCATATTATCATTCATTTATCAACATTTAAGTCGTCTTTCTCCATTAATACTGAATATCTGTTCGGCACCGATATCCTGAATTCCTGTATGTTCCCTCTTATTGCTAGCTCGTTAATGCCCTTCCTCTTCACTAGCTTCTTCCGTTCCCTGTTCAAGTGTAAGGTAATTCCTTACCTTCCCATTCTCTGGTCGCTGCAACGCACCTTTCCGAGGACGTCCACATAGTGAACAATGCCAGGTTGAGCGCATAGTGTGAAAAGTCGATTTCAATTTTAGTCCGCCATTAGGGCTCTTTCTGGTCCACTTCCTTTATTTCGTTTACAGAAGAAGGTATTCATGATCCGTTTATTATTACTATCTGCGAACTCTACTAGTAACTCTCCCCTGCAGTTCCTAGAACTTATCTCATATTCGCCAACCGCCTGGTCGCAAGCCGGTTTCTTGCCCACCTTCGCATTTAAATCGCACATCAGTACAGTGTACAGTGATTTTACGTTATTTATTGCCGATTCCATGTCTTGATAGAAGTTTCCATAAGTCTGGTCATCGTGACTGGATGTAGTAGCGTAGGCCTGCACCGCCTTCAGCGTGTACCTTTTATTAACGCTAATTATGATAGCTAATAATACTATAGAGCTCGTTAATGCTATAGAGCTCCTCTACGTTGCCAGCTATATCCTGATTAATGAGGAATACCACACGTTCTCGTCTTATCCGCTAATCCGCGATAGCACAGTATGCGCCCGTCCTTTAGTACTGTATACCCCTCACATGTCCTCATAACTTCACTAAGCACTATGAGGTCCCATTTAATGCTCACTAGTTCCTCCAAAAGCACTGCTAAGCTAGCCTCACTAGATAAGGTGCTAGCGTTAAATGTTACCAGGTTAAGATTCCAATGGTGGCTGGTCTGAAGCCAGAGATTCTTAGCACCCTCCGCTGCGTCACAGGTCTGACCGCCGCCGTGGTCATTTGCTCCGCAGCTGCTGGGGACTGAGGGCCAGGGGTTAATTGGTTTGTTCATAGAAGGCTTTGGCTAAGTACTACACCAGGGGGGCCAAATCCTGTTCTTGTGGGGGAATCGGCTGTCGGTTCTGGTATCCGAGATCAGGCCGCATCCCAGGCCTGAATGCTTATGCAATTCCATCGACACGCGGACTTTTTGTAGCGAGAGCTACACTGGGCCGCCAGTCGAGTATTTCGCAATGGCTGGGAGAGGATAGTTGTACGCATGAACCGTTACAATGGCAACCGGATAGGAGGAGCAGATGCGGCGTGCGCTTCGCCGTCGCCGCGGCCGCGCGCCGGCTCCACCGTAGGAGCCAGCCGCGCGCTTCGTCTTGCCTCGCCGCATGACGCTCTAACACACGAACCGCGCGTTGCATGCGCAGCATTACGTATAAAACACGGAGATGTAATGAGCGGCTGTATCAAAACGTTTCACATGGATACAAAGAAGGGGAGTCCAGCCGCTGTTAAACGGCGGTATAGACAAGAGAATAACTCTTCCGATCCTGAGGTTGTCGCCTGGCACTTGGCTACTCAACAAAGAGAGAATGAGCGTAAGAGGGCGAAGAGAGCAGCGGAGACACCCGAACACAGAGAGGAACGGCTTGCCAAACGGAGATGACAGACTGCCGAGCGTAATAGACGGCGCATAGCCGCTGAGATGGATCCGAATGTCTCTTATTGCTAAACATACAGTGACCATAACAAGCTCAGCCATGGAAACGTACCTCTCGCTACGTAAATGCTGGCATAGCCGAGCGAAGCCACTACTTATTTTTAAAACCCGGTGAAGAATTTCTCGGCACCGGGATTCAAAGCCCGGTCCTCTTGCACGCTGCGCAAGCGCTCGACCTCTACGCCGTCGCCAGGACCTGTCCTGGCGATTGTTATCGGGTCCTGTTTAAAAATTCGCATACTCATTATTACTCCTGTACGCTTCAGTGCACAAGCACACTGCACGAAGTCAAAGACCACCACGCATTTACTAGGGCCCCTTTTATTCAGCTCGAACCAACGAGCCTTCGTAGCGTTTTTTGCGCGTGCTCGCCTTCCAATCTGAAAGATCTGCTGAGTCCGTATCCCGAGCTTTCATCATAATAAAGAGGGTCGCAATCTGCCGCAGCTGTCACACCTGATTGGTCGAAACGCCGGGAGCAGATAGGGTAGTGCGGATGCAGCGAAAAGGATTGAAGAAACTGGACGGTGACGTCAAACACACAGCGTACGCTCCTGTAGCAGCAGATGCTCAAGGACAGCCAACACGGCGGCACGCTCTGAAGCAGAGCTTCTCGCTAGGAAGTTAACTCGTCGGTGTTACTGCGACCTTTCGGCAAGCGAACTTGCTTTAAACTGGGTACAGGGCTTTCGCTTCGTCTATAAGAAATTGGATGAAAGATTACTTTTGCCTTTTTTTTATTTCGTTGGACGATTCCTAGCTCCTAGGCCTAACGAGCACCGAATTGTTGTAGAAATTGTTCTCTTTATTGAAACTAGATGGCGCTACTATCGCCGCAGTTATCTCGTCTTAGTAATTTAATAGTTTTTAGGCGCAAAAAAGCACAAGACACATGGGGTAGGTGACCGGACGAAGGCGCTTCGTCCTGTCACCTACCCTATGTGTCTTGTCCTTTTTTGCGCCTAAAAACTATTTAATTATGAAACAAAACCAATTAGCCCAGCAGCAAGTGCTCTTAGACTCGTCTTAGTAGGTTGAATGTCGTGACATATAGCATAATGTCCCACAAAATAGTTGCGTTTACTGCGCATAAACGTGCATTTTCTACTCTAGAACTTTCTATTAGCTCTCAAAGCGTCCTGCATCATGATCATGTGTAATGGCTGGCAGTGTGAAACCGCTCATGTGCACGAATGGTGAGTTGCCAGCGACGCGCTACCCCACCGACGCGTTTGACATGTGAATGAAAAGTGATTGTTGGGAAAAGGAAACAGCGCATTATCTGTCACATCTCTGCGGACACCTGAGCCGCGCTGTAAGAGAGGTATAAAGGAGGGACCGAGATAAGAAAGGAAGATGTGCCGTAGTGGAGGGCTCCGGAATAATTTCGACCACCAGGGGATCTTCACACGTTAAAGATCCCCAGCTGGTCGATATTATTGACGTGACACCGGTGGTTTTCCGGCGTCCCTTGCGGCTCTCGATAGCCGCAGTGGAGTGGCTCTGCATTGAGCTACGAGTTAGCTTGCGAGTTAGTTTTCAGGTGTCAATGTGGGCACGCATGCGCTTCGTACCATGGTGAACCTGTGAAAAGTTCGTCGGCGAAGCCTCCCACAAATTAGCGGCGGTTAAACTACTGCTGATTCTGGTTAGAGAGTGAAACCTGTGATGTATTGGGCAGGTAGACGCGGCTTGAGGTTTGTAACGTTGAGTGCGTTCCGCACATTGGATAGGACGCGCCCAGCTTTCCATCCTGGCAGGTGGCAATTACAGTAATGGTTGATCGCGAGAGGTGAGTCACCCGATGGACGCTGAGGTCTATTCTACCGACCTCTAGAGGTGAATCGGAAGGTCAAAGGTCAAGGTCAAAGGAAAACAGAGTGGTGCGACACCATGGTGGCCCACATATGGTAAAGCCTGTAGTCACACTTGACCTCTGGCTTACTTGGTCAACAAGAAACGCACGGCGAAATCGGCTTTATCTAGTGTAATTAGGATTTCGCTTAAAAACAAATTTACATGGTAACGATCTGAAGTATGACATAAAAATAAGACAAAGAAAATTACCGCATGCACAACCGTCTTTTCACTGCATCATCTTACGTTCAGCCATGTTGAAGACTGCAAGTCGTCACGGCGTCGTGATGTTTCAACGCAAAAATAAGCCCGCATTGTGCAACGATTGAGCGCATGCCACAAACTTCCTTCTCCGTTCCCTTTTACAATGAATATAAAATTCAAAGCGCCGTTTTGTGCGAACAAGCTAGCTGCCTTTTTTTACCATCGGCGATCGACAGCTGTAGCGGCCGCCTTCTGTCATTACAGAGGCATGCGTAGTTGCGTACAATATTTTCTTCTTTAAATGAATCTCCGGCCCTTACAGTGAAGAAAAGAGAATCTGAACTGTCGTTTCCATTTATTAAAGTCCACTGCATAAACAAGCGAGCTTTTCATCACCCTTTTAGAGTGGAATCCGATGTCCAAATTAAGTTTTGGGTGAATTTTTCTTTATCACGTTTGTCGCGTTCCATTTCTCGTCAAAGAGCAATAGCGCCGTTGGCGGTTTCACTGCAGTAACCGCAGCGGAGTTGTATCCTGCCACCGTTCACAGTCGCAAGCGAACCGACATCCTTTTCCGGTGTTTTGACCAATCAGATGTGGCGCTGCAGATGGTTTTTACGGTTTTTAAAGCGAAAGCTTAACTGGCCGCGAACTTGTGATTACGCTGTGGCGGTGCTCCGAGAACGCACAGAGACAGACCTTGAGCCGTTGCACAGCAACCGCCGCTCGCTCACCGCGGTATCTGGCATGACGTCACACCGCGCGCCTCGCCGCGGAGCCGATCCGGTCTGGCCGGGCAGGCGGCGGCTGGCGCACTCGGTGCGAAATAGAGACATGCTCCAAGTCTCCGCCAGTGCGGTCAGAGAGCGCCGAAGCCGTCGAACGCGTCAGCACTCAAGCGCAGTTGGAAAATAGAATCTTGCTTTGGCCGACGTGACGTCGCCGTGCAGCGCGCGCGCGCGTTACGTCGGAGTACAAACGCGCATTAACAGAGCGGAGCGCATTCATGCTCTCTGCAATGTTTTGCTAATTCACTGCTGATGGCGCCCTTTATGAATCTTTTGTGCTCTCGAAGCCGTTTATTAAAACCGAGCCCTTTTTTTCCAATGTTGGTGCGTCCGCATGACAGAGGTATTTCATAAACCCCGCTTTTCACATATTTCACATGCTTTTTCCGGCGTTTTTTCTTGCATTGATTTTTTCCTTTGCTCGCTGTTGACCTTGGCGCTCAGGATTCTTAACTGTTGGGTGCTGACAAAAGCACTTTAACACCAGCTCTTGCTCCTACCCTTTTCAGCCTGTGGAAAATGTCATTAGTGCAAGGAATGACCGCGTACGGCTTCCTTTATTCTCATGTGATTGTGACATATTTTCTGCCTCTAAGTGCTTGCAGAATCCCTTCTGCAACACTGGATCGCAGTTTCGTCGGGCAACCTGCTGCTTTCAGCCGACGGTTCTGGGTGTCAAAACTGCCTTGAACTTCATGTTGACAGGATCTCGTCAATGCGGCTCTCATTGCTGTTTTTTTTCTACCCCCCGCTTGATCTTGGAGTGCGCAGGTGTGTAGGGGAGCAGTCCCTTCTAGCTTCGTGGTCCGTACCGCCAGCATATGTGAGCGCCTAGAAAGGCTAGCGTCATGTCAAGAAATCGCATAACGTTGTTTTCTGGGAGTTCACGTGTTATTTCTAGTCCTAGTTCTTCTAGTCCTTAGCAAAAGTAGCAATGAGAGCCGCATTGACGAGATCCTCTCATCATAAAGTTCAAGGCAGTTTTGACGCCCAGAACAGCAGCAGGTTACCCGACGAGACTGCTATCGAGTGTCGCAGAAGGGATTCTGAAAGCACTTAGAGGCAGAAAATATGCCACAACCACATCAGAAGAAAGGAAGCCGTACGCGGTCATTCCTTACATTAATGACATTTCCCTCAGTCTCAAAAAGGTAGGCGCAAGAGTTGGTGTAAAAGTGCTCATGTCAGAACCGAACCCATTAAGGAGACATGTGCGCCAAAGTCAACAGCGAGCAAAGAAAAATCAATGAACGAAAAAGCACCGGAAAAAACATGTGAAATGTGTGAAAAGAGGGTTTGTAATATACCTCTGTCACGCGGACGCACCTACATAAGTCAAACAGGGCGCTGTTTGAATGAACGGCTTCGAGAGTACAAAAGTGCTCTAAAGGGCGCCATCAGCAGTCAATTAGCAAAACATTGCAGAGAGCATGAATGTGACCTACAGCTTAGCAACACAATGGCCATCACGTCATATTTTGATCAACGGACCAGGGAGATTGGAGAAGTCTTCAACAATCGACAAAATAGCGACGTATATGCGACAGCATACTTTCGATAGCGTTTCGTGACAGCGAAATTGATTATCTGCGAGCGTTGTCCTAATCATTTATTACATTGTACATCTTATGCGTTTGTCATGCTTCTGTTCTTTCCTTATTGCACGAGCAAGATGTATATATTCGATCGAACGTGGATTAAAAATCTGGTTGTTAGTCAGCGTTGATTCCCGCCTCTCTATTTTTTGTTTCGTGCTGCACTGCTCCCGCCACAAGAACACGAAATTTGCCAGAATTTTACAAACAAAGCAAATATGAATTCAAAAATTCGCCCGATCCCGCCTATATAACAGGAAATAGCAGCGCAATACAGATGTAATTTCAGTTTATTAGATGTGCTCTTTGCATTTAAATGAATACAAACACGAGATGCATATGTATGCATCATTTAACACACAATCTACGGAGCACTACGAAACCAGCATATAATAATGGCCAAACTTTTCTCTTGCTCTGAGAAATCTGAAAAATAAAGCAATAAAAACATAATACAGGCTGAAAGTTGATGCACCTTAAGCAAGCATTATAAAGAGTAGAAAAGCATATATGCACACGCAAAAGCAAACGCATGTAAAGAGCACCCTGGGTGCCAAAAGAAAAGATATAGGCGTACGATACAGATACGCGGTTTCAGGTCACGGATATTCTGCAGGGAGAAACCTTCCTCTGGCGTTGTCTCTCGCACGAGCCTCGGAGTAAGCTTGAGCGTGTTATCAACACAGGAAAAAATTAACTGTACGCGGCGAAAAAAAAACGAGCATAAACCAACATACCTTGACGACGTTCCCAACGGAAACCCGGGGACGAAATAAAATGCTGCAACTATATACATGAATTCAACGCAGCCTTTTGTTCTGCGCCTTCTCACGGCACAGCTAACGCTCAAACATACGCCTTACATCCTCGTTACACCCCCGTTTAATTTTCTTGTGACTAAGTGGGGAGATAAGACTGCTTGGAGCCGGATGGAAAGGGGGGACGTCTTGAGGTAGGAGCCGTTGCGCGCCGCACCCATGGTATAGCCGACCGCGCGTGCGGCACATTACGTCATGGGAGGCGAGATCAAGGGGATCAAGGCACAGGTAATCCGGTGAGGGTGGGTTGAATGTCAACGACGCGAACACAACACAAACTATACCGCTGCGACAAGACGGCAATGTAGGAAGAGCAGGTTAATCCATGGGCACTCGCAGCAAGAGTCTGGTGGGCTTCCGAAGATCTCTCTCGCCTATGACCGCAGTGGACGGCCACGCTGCCACCAACAACACGCCAGAGTCGTCGGAGGCGCTGAGGGATGCAGAGTGCGCGCTAGGAGTCACCCACTGCCTTGAAGTCCGCTGCCGCGAACGACGCTTGTAACAGCGCCATTATGGTCTAGGGCCGTGAAGCTGCACAAGACTTGCGATGCGCCGCGCGCCGCTGCAACAGTTCCAAAAGGAATTATGTGGGCACGCCGAGGTGCGCGGGAAAGCTGCCATGAATCCGTAGCTAAGATGTTCACGACAGCCCAGTGATGAAAGCAAGAGCTGCCGCGCGCTGGGGCTTGCGCGCGAGCGGCTAGGGGCTGCGCGAATACGCGTGCGCAAGATGGCTTCCGTCCAGCGAGGAAGCCGGGAGAGCGCAGCGAGGGAGCCGGACGAGCGATGGGGGGCCATTACTGCGCCTCTGCAAGACAGCGGCGCAACGAGGACTGCTGGTAGTTGGAGATACCTGCAGGGATCGCCGCACTGTGCTGAAGTTGAGAACACTATAGAAGATTGGCAGGTTGGTGACCGCCGCTCCCGGCGGTGCGATGAAAAGGCAGACCACCGTCGCCTGCCTGCCTGAAGCATGGAGCCGACGGCCACGAGAGAGATGCGGGGTGAAATGCCCTTCCTCAGGCTGTTCGAACAAAACTGTTTGATCTCTCAAAACGGCGAGTGCAAGAGCAAAACCTTCTCTCCCCGTAGCTTTTGGCGCGAGGGAGAGAGAAAAGGGAGCGAGGAGTCAATTTGTATTTTTTGTTGAAAAGAATTGGTCCCAAAAACTTGCTCCCAGGTACCTTTCTGGGACCAAAATGCTATGATTTGTTTTTGTTTCTGCTTAACACCCTCGAGAAAACGTTTCTAGGCTATTAGTGGGCGCACTTCCCTTTTGCGTGTTTTTGTTTGTCCTGAATCTACGTCCTGGAAATGTTCGATAAATGTTTTACTGGGACTGGGACATTTCATCCTTTCAGGACCCACCTGGGGAGGTACGTTGTTTGCTGGGAACGCCCACAACGGCTTTTCTGCGACACGAACTATCGCGTTAAATCAAACGCCCAGGACATGGCACTGGTTATGCGCCCCCAGAAGTGACAGCAGTGAAACTGAAGGGGTGGTTGAGCACCAATTTACGTAGCGCATTTAGCATTGACGCCATTTTCAGTGTGGCTCACCACAGGCCAACCAGGCGATTAGGCGTCGACAAGATGACATCGAAGTCGAATTTTATTCTAATATTTTCAGGTTCTGCGAGATGGCGTACAGATAAAGAGACACAAACACGTTTCCGATGTGTGTCCGATTCGAGGCCATCGCGTGTTCTTGCTCTATCTATGCTCTTGCTTAGGGAATACCACGGAGTTAGACAGTAGTGCTGATAGTGGAGCGCCAGTTGAAATTGGCAGGCACAATTTTGCTACACATACGCTCAGCGCGCGTCAGGCACTCAGCGGTACACTGCATCCTCTTCATCTGCGCACAGAGGCGTCTACACGAGCGCTTTCCGGCTTTCGCTGCCCTCCTGGCAGAAATAACAACATCGACGCGCCGCCTGTTGAGATTTCCGCTAAAGACAGCGAAGAAGGCGCAAGCAATGCGCCACTGCAGCGTCGCTAAGTAGACGACAACCGCTAGGCATGCGGCGGGGCATATGCGCGCCTGCAGAATAAGGGGAAGGATTTGTCTGACACTAAGGTCCCTGGAACCACGGGAGCAGCGGAGCAGTGGGAGCGCCGTACCAGAGCCAAACCCCAATCCGAGTGCCACCTATCAGATGCCCAACAAAGCTTTCTGCGTTGCAGCAAAATTGATCCCCTCTTACTAACATCGGAGTAGGCGCTTCTTTCTTACTGCGTGATAAGACTCAGCAATATACCCCAAAAGTTCAAGAGGCTAGCAGGGTAAGACCTTTCACTTCTATAAGCTGAAATGCTATGGCATAAAGAAGTTCTTAATGCGGTTTTGCAGCATATAAGTATGATATTTATTTTGACTAGCTTTGATTGGCACGATCCTTATTAGAGCAGGAAGTTATTATCTAAGGACAAGGGAGCCCCGCAAATGTGTGCAGCGGTCTCAAAATTCTTGCGGTTTTCAACAAAGATTTTGTTAATGATTTCTAGTGCGGCAAGCGAATCAGAAGAATAACACACAATAAGATAAACTCTTGCAAAAGCAATAAAAGCGAGCTAAGCACAAAAACTGTTTTAGAGCCTGAAAGGCAGGTTGTTATCCGGAAATAGCAACTATGCAATCTATGGAACATGCGTTGAAACGCGTGAAAGAAACACTATGATATGAAAATTGAAAGATATCGATCTCTCTTTCCAACTTTCCTCAATCAACTTTCAAACCAGAAGCGAAGCAATCTGCCGCAACAAGGAATCTTTTATTCAAAAGTTTAACACGGCGTTCGGGAGGCCACACAGGCTACGCTAGGTCCTTATAACAGGTTCAATACAAGGAACACCATGCTTTTTCCACTTTGCTGCTCATCTGCAAACTACATTCGATTACTACAATGACGTAAATCTATTAGGTTTTTGCCCTCTAAAGTAACCTTCAGACGGCTGCCACAACTTCCATTTACTGGTTGATTTCGTGGAAAATTTATTCAGTGGTACAGGGTCTACTCATAGCTATCTATCCTGCCACAAGGAGAGGTACGCCGGGTCAATGATCTCCCTGGCGCTCATGGCGTCGGAACACGTGCCTACGCACTTCGCGGCGACTAGCGAATCCCTTGCCGCAGTGAGGACAGGACAGCGGGAACTGCTTGGCATGCACAGACATCTCGTGCTTCTTTGCATTGCTTCGATCGGTGAACCTGCGGCCACAGACGCCGCACGCATGCTCTTTCTCCGCCGTATGGGTCCGGATGTGTATTTTCAGGTAGTCCTTCCTGGCGTAACCCTTTTCGCAGACGGGACACACGAATGGGCGCACATCTTCCGAGTGCGCCTTCTTGTGGCGCAGCATGTGGGAAGAGCAAGTAAAGCGTTCTCCGCACTCTGCGCATTCGAAGGGCTTCTCTCGCGTGTGGGATATCAAGTGGTTGTGCAGACTGGACTTCCATGAGAAGCTCCTCTGGCAGATTTCACAAGAAAAAGGCTTCTCGCCGGTATGGGACCATTCGTGCTGTGCTGTGACGAACCTGGATGCAGATGAAAGAGGAAAGCAAAGTACAATTGTGAGAAGGGAACACGCAGCGAAAGAGATGAGCAACAGATTGGTAGAACACGGTATTGAAGGGAACCAGCATGCGATTATTGTTTAAAAAATCGGTCCCTTTTCTTAGGCAGCGGACAAGTTAGTGACCTGTTTGAAGGACATTTCTTGCCAGATATTAGGCAGCTAGCAGCGAAGCTTTTGAGCACATTTAAATGCCTTGAACACATTTAATTTGAGCACATTTAAATGCTGTGTGGGCGAGGTGCAGATAAATAGGTGCAGCTGTGCCGTGTTCCTGTGGCACCACCTTCATGTAGTTTCATCTTTGGTCACGCATCCTGGTATATTGGGCGCGAAGGCATACGGCTTGTTCAACTGCCTGCTAACGCAGTATCGCAGCGACGTACGATAGGATGCTTCACACAACGCACTCGCACCATTCAGGAAATTTGAAGGCAGGATTATTTTATGTAAAACCGGCAGTTAGCAATAATGTATATAGTTTATTAGCATCAGATGCAAAACTTGATTGATATGCACGAACTGAAAAACTTTGCTACAAAAGAGAATAATTAGCATTCATCATGCTTTCTGTTTGCGCCAGTGGTTGCGTGACTAGACAACCGTACAGTTAACATCTGCTGAGAGCAGGCAAGCTTCGGTAATGAACTGAAGTTGGTAAACAAGGAATTCGAGCGAAACGGTTACCCCAAGAATTTTGTCGGCAAAGTGACAAGAAAACTCGAACACAGGCGAGAAGCACAACGTCCAACAACAAAAGCGATTAAGCGGGTGACGATTACCTATGTAAGTAAAATAAGTTAAACGCTTTCCTGTATCTTGAGAACGCAGGTAGTGCACATCGCTCAAGTGCCAAGAAGCAATGTCCAAGCCGACCTTTTCAATGTGAATGACCCTCTGCCAAGTGCCAAGTCCTCCAGTATGTTTTTTGGAATCCCAGGCAATGACTGTCCCTCCATCTATGTCAGGGAAACCGGGAACATCCAGCGACGCGTCAAAGCTCATCAAGGCGACGTCAGGAAGAACCACGCATGAAAGAATGCGACTGAGGAATATGTGGAGTCCACCGGACACGAGACAGACAGGGATGAGGCAGCAATCGTGGTAACAGAAAGAAAAACTAAAAAACTATATCTAGAGTCGCTAATCATCCATACGATGCCGGACACGTTGAGCAAGAATCCAGGCGCACATCACCATATTTATTGGAAAATATTACGAAGAATCCTGAAGGCTACATAAGACATTGCATTTACAGCGAAGCTGTATACCTCTACTGGCAAAGGAAATTTTTGTGTCGTTGGCGTCGTCAGCAACAAACGCCAGACTAAAAATTGAATGCTTTACGACCGCGGCGGCTGCGTTTTTATGGAGGCAAAACGCAGAGGCGCCCGTGGGCTGTGCGATGTCAGTGCACGTTAAAGATACTCAGGTGGTCGAACCTATTCCGGAGCCCTCCACTATGGCACCTCTTTTTTCCTTTCTTCTTTCACTCCCTCCTTTATCCCTTCCCTTACGGGGCGGTTCAGGTGTCCAACGATATATAAGACAGATACTGCGCCATTTTCTTTCCCCAAAAACCAAATATTATTATTATTACTCCGTGTGTAAAACTACCCAAAAGCATAAACGGAAATAAAAAATGAAGAAAACAGTAAAGATAAAAAATAACCAGAAAAATATAGAGCAGCTGAAAAGGAAGTGAAAAAATAATAAAAATATCTAAATGATAAAACTCCTGTGAAGACAGGCATACAGTATATAGCTTGTGCTCGTTTTCATCCAGAAAACACAAAACAAGCACCGAAATCACATAATGGATGATAAGGCGCGTGTGAACAACGGGAAGACCGTCCCACCAATGCAGCTCAACCAACCACCCTTCATGGTTCATGCATTGATTTAACCTTAGCAAAGGATATCTCTACAATCAGAACTGAAAATCTCAGTGTACATCACGCTGATGATAAAGCAGTCGTGAATGTTGTTGTGAAATAATAAAAGGTAATATAAGTACATCTCACTTGTCTCTGGTTTCACGCTTTGTAGAGCCACGTGTGTGGATTTTCAACTGAAGTTGCAATGGGTAATTGGGTGTTGTTATAAAGCTTCGCTGTCCGACCACATTCACAGCGTGGATTGGAGGCACAATTTTTTAGACACAGTCTTACTTTGAACAAGGGTCTCATATGGGACGCGAAACGCATTTTTCGTTCGTTTTTGACTAGGTCAGTGGCCCAATTTTCGACCGGTTGCGATCTGGTCATGTGCTACTGCCATTGGCTTCTGCGTGCAGTCATCCACGCATGTGCGCTAGAAAAAGGCGCTGAGTGCGCGTGTGCAAGTCGCCCTGAGGGCCCATGTGCTGCAGCACATATACCAGTACGCAGGCCGTCAAGGTGCCCAACAGGCCCTCGGATACACAAACCAACGGCCAGCGCGATTTCAAGAGCCAGGACGCCGAGCTGCTGTTGTGCGCATATGTAGCCGTCCATTCCCGTCGTGTCGCATGCTGACAAGCGCCCCTCGCGTCTGATATTTCTGGCGTTTTCGACTAAGGTTTCTTTTGCTCGCAATGATTGGAGCACGGCTGCATCTTGGTAGAGTGCGTACGGCCACGAATGAACCCGCGGCATTTAGTGTGTCTGTTTTATATTGTCATTGGCTAAAGTTTTAACTGCATGAAAGCAGGAATTATAGCTGACATGAAATAGGTGCAATACAAGAGGCGCTGCTTGCTTTGCATTATCCTGAGCTAAATAAAAGGAAGGTGCATAGTTTCGTTAACGGCAACAGCGTTTACTTGAGGCTTAGTTGGTAGCCGTTCAATTTCAGTGTGGCTTGAGACACCAACGTTGACAATAGCTCAGTCACTGAGGACTAGGCGAACAAGGAGCACACCTGTTGGCCTTGCATCTATAATTCAAGTCTTGGATAAAAGCGACGGTGTAAGATGAGCGGCTCAAACGAGGTCCTATTTCCTTTAGAAAACAGCAGTATGACGAGGCAAGTATTGAAGCCAGATGTTTTCAGAGTTGAGTTACCACGGCCCAAGTCGGAATAATATTTACCTAGGACAGTAGAATTCGTCTACTCGGAGGCGGCACATGTCAGTTAAGATGCACTCAGATTTTTTAATGTGCCTGTCCTGGATTACATCTGGAGTTGCGAGGCTCGCAGAGCACAGAAGCAGTGGTACAGAATTTCAGGACTTCGTGAGTACGATGGCGTAAACGCTGGTGCGGAATAAGAGCTTGTGTGCTCTAGAAACAACAAATCAGAGAAATGTGTTATTAAAGAGCAGTGAACGCAAAGCACTTAGGAGCGTGACATACGAGCTCTTGCAGTTTGAAGGCATTGCAGAGTGCAGCAATTAGTCATATGACTCCTTACTGGAAGGTGTATGTTGTAACGCAGTGCATGCAGGGGTCACGTGGCAATGCTGGCGGAGAGGAAAAACAATAAAAATAAAGATGCCCGCGAACATGCCAAGCGTCATAAATCCCCTTGCAGAGGTGACCGTGGGCTCTGCTCAAGCTGTCTTGAAACCTTTACTTACGACCGTTCCATCGTTTTCATGAAACATCAAATGTTTATTATAACCACGTCTGCTGCTGGTTTAACCCGGTCCTGCACCAGCTGTGACGCCGACATCCTCACAAACTTGCTACCTTCACCGGCAGGCATGAATCTCTGCCGGCCATCGCTACGCTTGATTTCTCTTCGAATCCATTTCATTACTTTAAAGGACCATCCGTTGCCTTTCCTTTTTGCTACATATCCTGCCCAAGCCCAAATTTTTCTATTTATTTATTTATTTATTTATATACCCTCAGGGCCACTACGGCATTATAGAGGGGAGTGGTTACAAAAATTGTGAGATCAATTTAACAAACTGGAGTTAATGAAGGAGACAAGGTACAATCATGATTCCTACATACACATTGTCTGCTAATGCATTCAGGAAAAGAAAGATAACACAATATACAATACATCCTAGATATACAATATTAGCCAGAACGTTCTTGAATAATTGATGATTGGGGATGGTGGCTGTCGAAGAAGGAAGGTGATCCAACTCATTCGATGTGCGTGGAACCAATGACTGAAAAAAAGTTTTTGATCTGCAGATATGGGTGCCAACCTTATGAATGTGGTCTATAGACTTGGCGATACGTACTGCGGTGGTGAGATAAGCCCGGTACGAAACTGCGGGTGATAGAACAATTTGTGAAAAAGGCACAGACCAAATATTTCCCGACGTGATGGCAAGGATGATAAGTTAAGGCTAGATTTCATGGCAGTGATATTTGATGTTCTGATATAGTTAGACAGAATGAAGCGAGTACAATTATTCTGAACCATTTCCAATGCCTGTTTCAGGTTTGTTTGCCTTGAACCCCAATTGACGCGGCGTACTCGAGCTTGGACCATATTAGAGTTTTATGAAGTAGTAATTTTAAAGAGGGAGGTGCTTTGGAAAAGTTGCGTCGATATATATATAAATATAAGCTGCAAAATGTGTAAGTTTCCCTTATTATATGTGCTGCTGGTTTGCATTATTGGTGGCAAGTTCCATTCATATACAGCATACCTAAGAAAGAGAAATGATATTTAAATTTTTCTTATTTATCATTTTTTACCTCGCTAATATCTGCGCCGGTGGTTAGTCGGACATCCGCGTCAGACGTTTTACACATCAGCAATCAACTTCTATCTTATTAGGTGATAGCGTATAAAGCCCGTTAGGCCGAAAAGTCATCGGCGTAGTTGGCACCGCGTGTCTAAAATAATTGTGGGCCGCGCCAAATAAAATCGTATCATGCCAACCGTTTGCCGCAGAATGTTCCAGATTGTGTTATACGATTCAACGTTTCGTTTCACCATTAACTTGCTAGTTAAGTTAGAGCCTAGCTCGCGGCAGGGATTCGAACCGGCGACGTAAATTCAGGGGTTGCGCAAAAAAATTGCATCGTGGTATTTTGTAGTTCTAGTGATTGATGACTGACTGGTGTGTAATTGGTGATGGCGAGTTAATGAAAGAATCTAATTATTTGATTGATTAAAGAAAAATAGAAATGGGATTAATGAGGAGTTCAAAGCTTTCAGAATGCTCAGAATGTAAAGCTAATGCTTGATGATGCTAATAAAGAAAATTTAGTGTGTAACTTATAAATATTTAAGACAACTGAAAACAAAATCAAAGATGCGTTCAGAGGCGTCAAACTGTTCAGAATGGAAAGCCTAACCCACTCCACTATTGCTTGATAGTCTTAAGGTGGAGCTTAAGTCTACTCTCCAATTTTTAAAAGACAATTTGTTCCCCACCGAAAATTTACTTACTAACTGCTTTCTGCGCTGTGTGAAAGTATCAGCAATTAATTTTTTTTTACAAAAGAAGCCAATAGTTTCAAGAATGTCTTTTCAAAATAACCTAATGCGTCAGTACTTCCCACGCAAGCCTTTTGAGGCTATCGCTGCTTAACTCGGCCGAAGCATGCAGTCCAGAAAACTTTTGAGCGAGCGTCTAGTGCACGTCTCTCCACTTGTGCAGCAATTTCACAATATTCTGCTCGGCGCGCTGGCTTTTTTGTAACTTGGACGATGCGGGATGCACAACGAAATATATTTAATTAAAATTATCTCAGCAGGCCGGCTTGGTCACTCGGTACGGTCCTCCGTTCTCTTCTTGATCGAATTTTCACAAGCCTTGAAGAATACTTCGGGTTGTAATTGTGTTTAAATACATACCGAAATCACAGATTATTGAGTGCCTATGCAAGCATAACCTTTTCAAGAATACTTCGTTAAACTTCTTCACTCATGGTGCCTTAAATTAAGTCAAGGAGACCAACTCCACAAGTGGGGAATCAGCCTCGTGCCATCATGTTCCCGCCTCTGTGGATCAACCTGAGAAGCTGATAACGATGTACATATACATTGAGTTTGCGATGACGTATTAAACTGATCTCATCATTCCCGACCGACAACAATTTATGATCACCTAATGAAATAACTCGTTTCCGTTCTTGCACTATTCACACCTGGTGTTCTTTTCTCCACATAATCTTCGAAACCCATTTCTTCTCGCAGTTTTTGGAGTTTGAGCTGGGCTTCTGTCGTAAAGATCAGCACATTGCACATGACGTCTCACACACCGTGGGGTAATGTTTAGACTGATAACAAAAAAATGTCGATAACATTCAGTGTGGAGTTTCTTTAGCTCGTGCGACGATGTAATTTTTAACAACTTCGTTCTGGCGTGTCTACTGCGAAGACCGAAAAACCAAATCTCCTCTGAACCTTTATTGCTTCAAAACTTGTGAAGCGTAGACTGCGTTATTGTGAAGTTTATTAAAAGCTGTTGGTGTTTCGTCACGTAGTTGTGGCCGTGAATTGTACCATTTGAGCAGTCATAAGAGCGTTATGACTGCTCAGATGCTCACACTCAAATGACTGCTCACACTCCTCAACTGTAGATAAAATTATCAGTAATGCATGCAATCGCAGTGTATGTCTCCTGATAGAGACGGCAAGCAATTATAATCATTTAGAAAAGAACGAAAAGGAACGGAATGAGAAGTCTCCATGAAAGGAGAAAGTGAAAAATGAACTGAATGCAAACACTTGCGCACCAAACAACAACAGACGGAATAAAAGGGCATTATTGAGTCATAATACAACATTGAGCAGTAGGAAATAGGTGATTTGATTTGATTTGGTTTATAGGGGTTTAGCGTCCCAAAGCGACTCAGGCTATGAGGGACACCGTAGTGAAAGGCTCCGGGAATTTCGACCACCTGGGGTTCTTTAACGAGAACTGACATCGCACAGTACACGGGCCTCTAAAATTTCGTCTCCATCGAAATTCGACCGCCGCGGCCGGAGTCGAACCCGCGTCTTTTGGGCCAGCACCCCAGCGCCATAACCACTCTGCCACCGTGCTGGCGAAATAGGTGATTTATATCTGCGAATTTTATAAATTTATACAAATGAAAATATCGTTTCTTTTGCTTTGGAACTGTAACATGCTGAAAGTTTGTGCTGGTAGTTTAATTGGCCTGCCAAATTTTAAATAGTTTTGTAATGAGTGTCCTTGAGTCAAGCGAAATGGTAGGAGTAGTTGGTACACTTCAAGTGAGCAAAGCCTCAGGGCTGGACGCGATCCCTGTAAGAATATTTAAGGCCAACATCGACATATTAGCTGTACACCTATTACACCTATCTATGCACTCTATAGTGAGCTCACCGTATCCTGCGAACCTAAATGTCGCTAAAGTATTACCAATCTATAAAGATGCAGATTGGTCACATTCAAGTAATTAAATGTTAATTTCAGTCATCAGTATTATGAAAAACAGTTTTTGAAGAAATAGTATGTATACACATAAAGAAGTTTATCACCAAGTACAAGATTATATGCCCTAGTCGGCATGGGTTTACACAGAATAGATCAACAGGATCCGCCGTTCTTGTGCTAGCGAAAGCTATAAACAGAGCCCTCCACGACAAGACTGCTATCGTTGTGTACTTAGACGTAAAAAAGGCATTTGATACGATTAATCGTACACTTACTGTAGAAAAGCTCTTTAAGTATGGGTATAGAGGGAAAATATCAGAATTTTTCAATAGTAACCTTTCAAACTGCATACAGCATGGGTGACGAATAACGTAATCTCTGAGGCGCAGATCACGTCAATTGAGGTCATCCAGGGATCAGTTTTAGGACCAGTTTTGTTTTCGATATGCGTGAATGAATTTCCAACCATATTAAAATATTTACAAGCGTTAATGTAGGTCGATGACACCGCTTGAATATATATTGAGGACACAATAAACGAACTTACCAATAAAATAAAAGAAGAATTTTTAATTATTATGAACTCGTTCACTAACAATAATCTCGCCGTAAGCATTCAGAAAACTAAATGCACTGTATTTAGTTCAAGGGGAAATAAGCTAAACTACAATGATGTGGCGTTGTATTTAAATAGCGTGTCACAACAGAGTAAATAATTTAAAATATCTTGGTGCACACTGTGACTCTGATATGCACTGGAGAAATCATGTAAAACAGACGCACAAAGTTAGCTTCTCGATGCCACATTTTATTGCACGCGGGAGAATGTTTCGATTTTCCCATCCTTCTCATACTAAACTTTGCTTTTATAGAGAGTCAACTAATCTACTGCATAGATTCATGGGGTAACGCGTATCCTATATTTTTCGAACCTGCGATCGATTGTAGAAGAGAGCAGTAAAATTTATTACTTATTCAAAATCACCTGACTCTAGCAAACATCTCTTTAAGTCAACCCGTATTCTCCCTTTTCACTCAGTATACACTTTTTATGGTAGCGCAAACAATTCACCAAATCTTACAAATCAATGACCCAGTTCTCTATGGAATATTTATAAGAACTGAGAGGGCAACTACAGCGGCTAGTGCCAAACATTTCAACTTACTAGTGTGTCGCAATACTTACAAGCAATGACTAATAGAGTTCAGTGGAGTTTTGGTTTGGAATAGTATACCTGATTATATTGTCACGACCTGAGGAGCCGTGCAGACAGGCGTCGGGAAGAACACAAGACTGAGAGCGTTTTAATTAGAGAGCCAGCGTCCAGGTCACACAGCCAGAGCGCCTCGACAGCCAACCACCGCTTCGTCGTCGTTTCGACTAAGCGTGGAGGCCGCGCGGCGCGTTAGGCACGTGGCATTATTCCCCCCCGCGAAAGTAAACATCGTCTCGATGTGCACTGGGTTATGTACCGGGAGAGAAGAAGGAAGAAAAAATGAAAACTAGGGATGAGGGAGGTGAACTATACATCTGGCGGCTAGTTGAGAGGTGAGAAGAGTCATGTTCGCATGTTGGGTAGGAGATAAAGATACGAAACACAGCATGCACACAGCGCTCAGCCACGCGAAAAGTGCGGTTTCAGAGGCACTACATGGACGACTTCAGGCCGTCGACGCTGCAGACCGGTGACCACAGTTCCATCGGGAACAACTTCGTAGTTGACGCTGTTCAGGTGGCGCAGGACTTTGTACGGGCCGAAATATCTATTGAATAGCTTTTCGCACAACCCCTTCCGGCGCACGGGTGTCCACACCCATACCTGGGCACCCGGCTCAGAGTGCATGTCCCTGTGCCGAAGGTTATAGTGTCGAGCATCGATGGATTGCTGGTCCTTGATGTTCAAGCGAGACTGCTGACGGGCTTGCTCTGCTTGTTCCACGAAGTGACCTGCTTAAAGGGGTAGCTCTGCATCGCCGTACGGGATCATCGCATTCAACATCATGCGGACCACCCTGCCATAGACGAGACGGAACGGGGTAAGCTGGGTGGTTTCCTGCGTCGCTGTATTATATGCGAAGGTGACGTACGGCATGATCTCATCCCACGTTTTATGTTCAACGTCAACGCACATTGAGATCATGTCCACTAATGCTTTGTTTAGCCGTTCGGCTAGACCATTGGTTTGGTGATGATACGCTGTTGTTGGTCGATGAGCTGCATAGCTAAGCGTTCAGACCTCTCGTAAGAGCCGGGCTGTAAACGCCTTGCATCGGTCAGTAATGATGATCGATGGGGCGCCGTGTCTAAGCACGATGATATCTAAAGTCTGACGAAAACTCGTCTGGTCGGGTAGAAGATTCATGTATGAAGAAAAAGGAACGCCGACCAAAAGGTTGTTGTTTAAAACGAAGACGTTTCGGCTTCCATACGGAAGCCTTGATCACTGGGCGGAAAGCCCAAAGCACAAAGCTTAAGTGCGTCGAAGTAATCGCCCCAAGCATCTTGCGTACGTAGGCGGGAGATTGCCTGCGTTGTGGTTAAGGGTTTTGTCTGTTGTTTGGATTATCAGGGATTCCAGATATCGACGTGACAGCCAATTCTTTTCTCTTGCGATGCCTGATGCTTCTTCCCAAGCTATATTGTGCGCCGCGGCTTCCACGTGTTCCGCAAGTGCATTAGATGCAATATTTTTGTTCCTGACGTCGTTCTTGTGGTCGCTCAATCGCCTTTCGAAATTCCCGCTCTCGCCGATATAGCAGTAGTCGCAGTCTGCGCAGGGAATCTTATAGATGACGCCAGGAAATTTCTCTTTCTTTATCTTGTCTTTGGCGGCCACCAGCTCATGCCTCAGCTTGCACGCAGGAACGTGAGCGACGTGCACACCATAGTGCGCAGAACGCGAGCCAAAGACTCGCTCACGCCCGGCACATATGGGATAGCGGCTCGGGCTCGGCAAGGAGGACCAACTGGTTCTGATGGGCGTGAAGACCGTTGAAGAAAAGAATCCACGAAGTGCTTGGGGTAGCCGCATTCACTCAATTCTCGGTGCACTTGGCTTAGGTCAGCAGCCCGATCTTCTGGCCTTGGGCAGATGTTTTTGGCACGTCGGACGAGGGAAGCCACGACGGAGCGTTTGTGGAAAACCGGGTGGACAGAATTAAAATGAAGATACCGGCCTGTGTGGGTTTCTTCTCTATAAATTTTGAAAGAAAGGCGGTTTCCACGGCGTTCCACCAAAACGTCCAGAAAAGGAAGACGGCGTGCAGCCTCCTCCTCTACAGTAAATTGAATGGAATCTTCCATGCTATTGATGTGGTCTGTGAAAGGACCTAACGCATTCTTTTTGATAATATAGAAACAATCGTCGACGTAACGCACAAAAACCTTTGGGCGCGGTTCGAAGGTAGCCAGTGCGCGAGCTTCAATTGCTTCCATGGTAAGGTTTGCGGTTGTCACCGATATAGATGCGCCCATAGCAGTGCCATGAACTTGTCTATAGACTGTACCCCGGAAAACAAAATAAGTGTTCTCAAGGCAGAACTGCAACAGCTTCAGAAGATCCGATGCTTCGATAGGGGTTCTTTCACACAATCCGTCGTCAATCTGCAGCGCTGAGCGGCACACCTCCACGGCTAGATGCACGGGTACGCTGGTGAACAGCAATTTCACATCAAAGGACACCATGACCTCGTCGTCCTCCACCGTGACATTACGTACTTTTTCAATAAAATTGAAAGAGTCACGTATGAAAGTCGAGCTCTTTCCAAGGAGTGGCACAAAAACCTTGTGTAAGTAGCCCGACAAGCGGTATAAGGGCGACCGTGTAAAGTCAACTATTGGTCGCATCGGGACGTTTGGCTTATGGATCTTCGGGAGACCATAAAAGGCGGGAGCTGACCCATTGTGGCAGAGGAGCTTGAAATAAAGTGACTGCACGCCGTCTTCCTTTTCTGGACGTTTTGGTGGAACGCCGTGAAAACCGCCTTTCTTTCAAAGTTGATAGAAAAGAAACACACACACGCCGGTATCTTCATTTTAATTCTGTCCACCCGGTTTTCCACAAACGCTCCGTCGTGGCTTCCCTCGTCCGACGTGCCAAAAACATCTGCCCAAGGCCGGAAGATCGGGCTGCTGAACTACGCCAAGTGCGCCGAGAATTGAGTGAATGCGGCTACCCCAAGCACTTCGTGGATTCTGTTCTTCAACGGTCTTCACGCCCATGAGAACCAGTTGGTCCTCCTGCCGAGCCGCTATCCCATATTTGCCGGGCGTGAGCGAGTCTTTGGCTCGCGTTCTGCGCACTTACGGTGTGCACGTCGCTCACGTTCCTGCATGCAAGCTGAGGCATGAGCTGGTGGCTGCCAAAGACAAGATAAAGAAAGAGAAGTTTCCTGGCGTCTTCTATAAGATTCCCTGCGCAGACTGCGACTATTGCTATATCGGCGAGAGCGGGAATTTGTAAAGGCGATTGAGGGACCACAAGAACGACGTCAGGAACAAAAAGATTGCATCTGGGGGGGGGGGGGGGGGGGCGCTGCAAGCAGCCGTCTCGAAATGACGCACGTTCGCATCGCTCCGACTTTTCGAAGCTTTTTGGCCCGGACGTTTTTGGGCTAGGCTCCCAAAAATGGATGGGCCAGTGCCATCGTGTTCCTTGTCACCTGTGGACAACAATTTCAACGCTTCCATGTCGAAGACTACCACAGGAAACCATCCGGATACATCCGATACGCTTACCGCCGATGCCGCCAACATGGCTCCCGGGGATCCGCAGCAAGCCGCCGAGGCAACATCGCTTCGTAGCGGCACAGATAACGCGGCGCAATCTGTCGCTGTGCTTGACGCCGACGCAAGCATGACGGACGACGAATCCAGCCAAGTGGTTGCGGCGATACCTGTCTCCAATGCCTTCACTGTTCTATCCACGGAAAACATGCCTGGAAATAACCATTCTCAGGTAGGATCTTGCACTTTTCCATTTTCGAAATTTGCCAAGCAGCCTAGGATGGGGTTAGGCACTTTTCAGATAAACTCAAGAAAACGCTCGCTTGGTGAATAAACGACACGGCGTAAAATTTGGCCACTCGCTGACAGCAATAACTGGTTGCTACGCGGATACGCATTTTCAATCGCAGGGCCCTTCCTCGGCTCCCATGGTCACCACATTCGGCAGAACCGATCACTCGGCTGATAATGACCACTCTGAAGAGGATGACTGGCAGCCTGTTAGGCGAAAGAACAAAGCTACAGCTGCCGATCCAACCTGTGTTAAACATACTGTGATAATGAAGCTAACTTCACCTGGACAACTAGGCTCACTCCCCGCACACTGGCTGCACAGAGCCATTGCCGATGAGCTTCAAAAATCCATTTTCACTCAGGCTTTCAAGTACGGCCTCTTGAAAGAAGCAATCAGTTTGCGGTCGACGTATCGCATACGCTTGCCAGAGGCCATCTTCTCGGACTGCAGTCTGTCTTAATTTCTGGAAAGCCGACATCTATACAAGCCTATGAAACCATTCGCTCCGGCCAGATCCGCGTGGTCATATATCGGGCCAACGGGCTAACAAGCGAACAGCTCATGGCCAACCTCACGTGCTACTCGTGCAAGGTAATCAGTGCCAGGCCAATGGGCAAGAACGGAGCATCTCTCATCACATTTGAGGGCTCCAGACTTCCCCGCGAAATCCATCTATACAGCATACTCCTGCCGGTCATAACTTATCACCGGAAATCTGTCATATGTGAGACCTGTCATAAAATCGGACATAGGACAAATTCGTGTCCACTAGTCGACCAACGTCGATGCTCGTTCTGCGGTCGCCCCGCACATGGCAACCTCGAAGTATGCCCGACAGAACCACTATGCCGTAATTGCGGAGGTCAACACGTAGCTACAGACCCGAAGTGCCCTGTTCAGCGACAGGCTACCAAAACCCTGAGGAACGGCATTGTCCGCCGAATCCGAGTATCGCGACGAAAGAAGCGCAAGCAACAAGCCGAGCTTCTACATGGCAACGAAACGTTTTCGACGGCTGCACACAAGAGCCCTGCCAGCGCACAGCGATCACCCTCGGAGCAAATTGTGCTTGTTAAGGAGGACTTCCCTCCAATACAAAGTCAGCCGTTACCAAAGGAACGAAGCAGTGAACATAAAACTAGAGAGAAAAATGCGCACGGCCGCTCTACACAAACTGAGAGCGCTAGTCTAAGGAATGCCACACCTCCATCCCTAACGAGATCTCTTGAGCATTCCGCGACAGCGCCAAAGCAAGCACGCATACACCGTGTTTATGCTGAAACTCTCCGTGCTACATAGCGCGGTGCAGAAACGCATCTGGCGCAAAATCGCTCATGCACGGTGCACTTAGATGAAGACCAACTCAAGTACATTATCGAAATAGTCACTACTGAGGTAATCAAGCGCATGCTTCCACTCTTAGGACTGTCGCAGGCTTCTCCGAATCAAGAGCCCAGAATTGGGCACACATCATCTTCTCTTCCGCGCACCTTCCATTTTAAAAATGGCGGGCACTAGCGCGAAACCTCATGACATTTTTTGCTTCGGACTCTCCTATATGGTTCTTACAATGGAACTGCCGGGGAATCCGTCGCAAACAAGCAGAACTTCAAAGGAGACTGTCCATCACGCCGACGCTTCCTCTAGCTATCCTGCTTCAGGAGACTGGTACTAATAGGCCCAATCTAATAGGGTACAAACCTTACTGCACCCCTTCCATAGAGCACCGACGTCCTGGGCCAGGATCACGATCCGCGAATCCAGTAGCCTATGGGCAGGCATGCGTACTTGTTCTCTCTCGCGCTGCCCACACCGAGCTTGATACGTCCGCGTGGTGCACGCAGACGCAAGAGGTAGCGGGAGTGCGCCTTACATTAGAAGGGGACCAACAAGCTTTGGTTTTTTCGGTTTATGCCAGATCCTTCGGTACTACGACATATCGAGTAGATATATATTTTATAGAACACTTCTTAAGGATATATCCCCAGGATCGCGTTATAGTTGGGGGTGATTTTAATGCCATGCACACCAGCTGGGGATATCATCGCTCAGATGCTAGGGGAAGGCATCTATGGCAGCACATTGTCAAAGACAAACTGACCATCGTTAACGACCTTACGTTGCCCAGTCGCTGTGGCCAGCACAAAAGTCAACAAGACACCTCTCCAGACCTGACACTTCTTTCCCATCCTAATGAGATCATATGGTCACGGGCTGATGATGTCATGGGCAGTGATCACTATCCCGTGGTGGTGTCACGGGCCCCTCGAGGGCGAAAGTCGCTAAAGCGGCAACAACGCCATCGAATAGAGGAGCACGTCTCATGGGACGATTTTCGCAGAATGCTCGGTGAGGTGAACGTTCCCACAGAATTAGACGAACTCATTACTCAGATCAACGGTGCCAAGAAGAAAGCCACAACGAAGCTTTTAGTTAATACGATGCCCCGAAGCCGAACTCCCACCTTTTGAGTCTGTGGAATCGTAGGCTTCGTGCTCTCAAGGCGTACCGCCGCTCTGGTCGGACATCCCACCGTAGGCGCGCCCTCACCCGCATTACTCAAGAGGTCGAGCAGTATACTATGCAGCTCACTCTCCAAGATTGGCAGCTGCTGTGCCACTCGCTCAATGGAACAGTTAACTTGTCGAAGGCCTGGCACATATTTCGAGCTGTCCTTGGACACAAAAGGCCGATTCCCCCTTCCCAAGGCATGACCCTGAAATTTAACGTCTCCCCGGCTGATCTAGCTATACAAGCCGGGAAGGTCTTTTTTCCCCAACCTGAAAATGTGGATGCCTTTCCTGCGGACCCCGTCTCATATACATCGAATGATTACGACGTTCCCTTCACATTAGACGAACTGGAGGCAGCCTTGTATGACTCAAACCATAAAAGTGCCCCGGGACCGGATGGTGTACGCTATTCAACACTTCTTAACCTTCCCAAATCACATAAACTTGCCCTGTTGAAAGTATTCAACGAATGCAGGACCAACGGTGCTCTTCTCCCTGCCTGGAAGGAATCAGTTGTCATACCAATTCCAAAACCCGGTAAGCCAAGTCGGACATTACAAGACCTCAGGCCGATATCGCTGACCTCCAACCTTTGTAAAGTCATGGAACGTATGGCTCTGAGAAGACTTGAATGATACTTAGACAAGTTCAGCGTCCTGTCTCCTATGCAAGTAGGTTTTCGACGAGGACTCTGCGCGCAAGATATTCTCAAAAGGCTTCATAACGACGTTCTCGCATACCATAGCAGCGCACAGCTCCGGTTGGTTGTTGGGGTTGACGTCAAAAAGGCTTTTGATTCCGTGCCCCACTCTACCATAGTTCAACGGCTCCAGGAAGTGGGGATAGGCGGGAACCTCTACCGCTTCGTGAAAGCGTTTCTTGCGGACAGAACTTTCTCGGTAATGGTTGGGGATACTCAGGGTGCACGGCAACCTAACCGAACTGGCGTACCCCAAGGCGGCGTCATATCTCCGGCTCTTTTTAATATCGCGATGTCAGGTCTTCCGCCAATTCTAACGTCGATAACCGGTTTTAATTTTGCCGTGTATGCGGACGATATAACGCTCTGGACCAATTCTGGGTCCCCTGCGGAGCAGGAATTAGCCTTGCAGATAGGCCTTAATGCCGTCCACGACTACATCAAGAAATGTGGCATGAAAACCTCTCCGGAAAAAACCGAGTACGTGGCTGTCATAAACGGCCCGCGGCTGCGAGCCGAGGCCGAACGAAATCTTATCTCTCTTCATTTAGGGGACTCGGTTATTTGCCGGAAACAAACAATCCGTATACTCGGAATGCTTATTCACGAGGATGGAGGAGCCAAAAGCTGGATTCATAACACGGTGCTTAGTTGCCATCAGGCTTTACATCTTATGCGCCGCGTCTCTGCGCGTGGGTGGGGAATCAAAGAGGTGGGACTCCGTCAGATAGCCCTGGCACTCATAACATCAAAATTACTGTATGCATATTCCTACATGCGGCTTAACGCGACCCAACGCCTTCAGCTTGAGCGAATCAATCGGAAGGCGATGCGCCTTGTTACTGGCCTACCACAGTTCTGCCCAGTAGAGGACCTACACGCATGCAGCAAAATCAATGCCCTACAGGATGTGGCAGAGCAGCAATTGCAAGCCAGCGTGTCCGTCTCTCCACAACGGCGGCTGGCCGTCAGATCCTGCGGGCATTAGGCTACAACACTGACAAATTAGAGCTGCTGTCGTCTCCTGCCCCACCATGGGAACTAATGGATTTAGTAGAGGGTATGCCACTACCAAAGAACATAAGTTCAGCTAATCCCAAAAGGCGCAAAGCTGCCGCTAAACGTCACGAGAAGATGTCATACAAGCTAGCCCAGGAAGGGGCTATCCAACTATATACAGACGCCGCTCAGTTTCAACTTGGCGCCGCAATATCTTGTCACGACTCTGAGTCAGATACCACAATAGTTGAACGGCTCTCCGAGGAACACACTGTCACTAATCTCGAGCTCATTGCCATACGCCTTGCCATTACTCGAATAGTAGATCGACAGGATCCGGCTCCATGCACCCTACCATGTTTACACTGATTCACAAGCAGCGTACACCGCATGCCGCGCGGGGGGGAGCAGACTATGCCGTTCTTAGCGCAATTCGAACAGAAGCCCGACGCCTGCGAGAGGAGGGCCACACTATTGTTATTAGATGGATTCCTGCACACGAAGGAATCACTGGAAACGAAAAGGCACACCAGGCAGCGCGCGCTGCATCTCTTTCCGCACCTTTGCCTGGATGCACACTCGTTTCCGCTTCTTGGGCCCGTGATGACGTTGCACGTCCGTCGTCACCCTCCTATGGATAGGGCCAAGACATGGCATCGCGCACAATGCTATCGCCGCCGCATCCTCCAGCACGTGCCGAACCCTGAGCAATTATACCGCCGCCCACCTAGAACTTTCCGAAGGGTAGAGGCGGTACTCCTCCGCCCGCGCCCAGACTGGCCAGCTTCTGTCGCCAGCAAAGCTCAACCTCATCAACCCGCACTCATACCCGACCCCTCAATGCCCGGCATGCCCGGCCAGAGGCACGGTCGAACACCTTTTGTGGCGCTGCCCTGCTTTTGACGTGGTGCGGGAGCGAGCACTTCAGTCCCTGGGCGGGCACCGACCTGGCACCTTGCAGGAATGGGTCGATCCACCATTACACATCGGATCATCGGACGCACTCCGGCTCTGGCGGGCTTTTCTCCTATACTTCAAGAAGAAGAAGGGCCTGGCCGTTTCTTCGCAGAGCCGACCACAGGACCACCCCCACTTCGAAGAAGTGGAGACCGGCCCTCCTCCCCCTCCCCCCACCTCCACCCCCATGAAGCCCCTCATTTCTGCCGCAAGGCTAGGCCTATTTTATGCAGAAAAAAAGACGTATAAAAATAAAGATTGCATCTAATGCACTTGCGGAACACGTGGAAGCCGCGACGCACAATATAGCTTGGGAAGAAGCATCAGTCATCGCAAGAGAAAAGAATTGGCTGTCACGTCGATATAATCCCTGATAATCCAAAAAACAGACACAACCCTTAACCACAACGCACGTCTAAGCACGATGTCGTGCATAAAGAAGTGGGCAACTTCGGCGGCAGTACCTCGCGCGAGAACCTTCGTTTCAGCCTCAGACGGTCCACGCCGACTTTGTCGAATGGTATTTGTGGCGGCTGGATGCACTGAAGCAGTCCGGGAGGCTTGAGCATCGTTTTTTTCCGCCGCTGGCATTGCCGGCATATTCGGAAATAACGCTGGACGCTTGAATTGAGCTGGGTCCAGTAGTAGTTCGGATTCGGGACAAGGTGCGTGTAACACCAAAGGTGGTCGGAAAGCGGTTCATCATGGCAGGCATGGAAAACTTCATCCGTAAATCAGACGGTATGACGAGCAGGTAAGTTGTCAGAGTGGAAGTAGAAATCTTTTTATAAAGCACCCCGCTCCGGAGGCAGAACGATGATAGCCCACGAGACAGGTACCGTGGTATCTCAGGGTGCCCACCTCGAGATGTTCTATGCGCAGACGCAGCTCGGCGTCGACACGCTGTCTGGAAACGAGCTCAAACGTGCGTACCGCTCCAATGGAGCTATCGTCGTCGATGGTGTCTTGTGGAAGAGGTTCGACGGGAGCACGTGACAGGCTATCGGCGTCGGTGTGTTTCCGGCCTGATATAGGCGACGGTGAAATTGAATTCTTGCAGGTGTAATGCCCAACGTGCGAGGCGGCCGCAAGGGTCCTATAAATTTTTCAGCTAGCACAGTGAGTGGTTGTCGCTGACGACGCAAAACGGTCTGCCATACAGGTATGGGCGGAACTTAGCTGCTGCCCAGACTACCGTTAAACCTCGTTTTTCGGTTGTAGAGTAGTTCAACTCAGCGCGCTACAGCGCGTGGCGGCGCAGGCAACTGCAGATATATTTACTTTGTCGACACCGTCTTGCCGCTGGACGAGAATGGCGCCAAGACCGACGTTACTCGCATCCGTATGTACCTCCATGTCGGCATCTTCGTCGAAATGTGCTAGGATTGGCGGCGATTGGAGTCGGCGTCGTAATTCGTCGAAGACAGTTTGCTGTTCGTGGCCCAGCAAAATGATGCATCATCCCGGGTTAGGAGCGTCAGAGGGCTGGCAAGCGCGGCGAAGTTTCTAATGAATCGACGATAGTAGAAGCGCAGGTCCAGGAAACGTCGGAATGCTTCTTTGTGAACGGGGACCGTAAAGGCAGCAACGGCAGCAAGCTTCTCTGGGTCATCTCGGATTCGATCAGCACTAATGGCGTGCCGAGAAACTTCACTTCGGTGAACCCAAAGTGACATTTTTTGTGGTTTGAGGTAGAGGTTGGCGGAACGAACGGCTTCTAGGACAGTTCTGAGGCGGTGCAGATGTTCCGTTTACGTTGCGGAAAAAATAATGACATCGTCAAGATAAACAAGACATGTCTGCCACTACAGACCTGTGAGGAGGGTGTCCATCATTCTTTGGAAAGTGGCCGGAGCGCAGCAGAGCCCGAATGGGAGGACGCGAAATTCGTAAAGCCCGTTTGGTGTGATAAAGGCGGTTTTCTCACGGTCCGTCTCGTCGACCTCTATGTGCTAATAATCACTCTTGAGGTCTATCGAAGTGAAGAACTTGGCTTGGCGAAGACGGTCGAGGGAGTCATCGATTCGCGGCAGCGGATACGTCTTTATTTGTCACACTGTTAAGTTTCCTGTAGTCGACGCAGAATTGCTGTGTTCCCTCTTCTTCACGAGGACGACAGGAGACGACCACGGGCTGCTTGACGGTTGGATGACGCCGTCCGTGAGCATCTCTTTGACCTGTGCTTGTATAGCATCTCGCTCCCGAGGGGACGCACGATAGGGCTGCTGATGGATGGGTCGAGCTCCTTTATGCGTGATGAGGCGGTGTTTAACTATCGACGTTTGTCGCAACTTAGACGACGACGTGAAACACGCACGAAACTCCAACAAGAGGTCCTGGAGTTGTCCCTTTTCAGCGGATGAAGGGCCCGGATTTATGTTGACGTCGTTGAGCACTTCTGCGTCAGCTCCAGCTGTGCCCCCCTAGCAAGCAAAGCATTCGGCCACTTCCTGAACATGATCGACGTAAGCGATGGCTGTGCCACTCAATAGATGTCGATGCTCATTGCAAAAGTTGGTAACAATTATGGACCTCTGTCCTACCGTCATGAAGGCAGCCAAGGCCTCGTGCCACCGCAATCCCCTTAGTGAGTACGAGAGAGACATTAGGCTCGAAGACCCGGAGTCCCGACGTGGCTCGTCACTGGTAACTCTTGCGAGAATACTGGCACGTGGGGGCACCGTAACGTTATCGTCGGCGACTCGCAGGGTAGAAAGAGAACCCTGCTGCACTTCTCTGCTGTGGCCATTGTGGTAGAAAACGTCACTAAGCGATTCGGGAGGTCTATTATAGCAACGTGCTCGCGAAGAAAGTCGATGCCAAGGATGACATCGCGAGAACATTCGCGCAGAACAAGAAAAGTGGCGACGAAGGCGCAGCCTCGAACCGTAACCCGGGCCGCACACATATTGAGCGGTGCGACACCATGTCCTCCGGCCGTACGTATGTCGGGGCCTTCCCATGGTGTCGTCACTTTTTTCAAGGCAGTCTCAAGCCGTCCGCTAAGGATGGAGTAATGTGCGCCCGTATCGACCAACGCGTTGACCTCCTTAGTGTCGACGAGAACAGGGATGTCCAAGCAGATCCTGCCTTCAGCATGGACTGTCGATGGCTGTTGCGAGTGACTCAATCGATGCGGCGGCAGAAGCTGGTCGGCGACAGGGGTGCGGCGTCGGGGCGATTCGGGTGGCATTTCGGGGAAAACTGTGCGGCGATGCGACGTTCGACGTCGGGGAGAGTCGGTCGATGTGGCGATGGAAGCTTTGCGGCGGATCGGCGTTCGGCGGCCTCGCCTCCAAAGGTTGCCGTAGCTAGTTTTCCCGATGAGGTTTCAAGGAACAACGTTGTGCTGAGGCGCAAGGGAACTCAGAAGGTGAAGACCGGCGTGGAGAAGGCGAGCGCGACTCGCAGCGGGGAGACGGGCGGCGGGGAGGAGGAAGGTAACTACGCTGGTGGGCGACATACTCGGCGATGTCCAGAAGGTTGCTCTCCAGGTCGTGGACGGGGACTGTCCAGAGAAAATCCGCGCAGATCCATTTCGCGATATGGGCAGTGCCGGTAGAGATGGCCGGCTTCACCACAGTGGTAGCAGAGTGGGCGTTGATCCGGAGTGCGGCAGAGATCAGTCTTCCGCGGTGCCTGGCGCCGATCAGCCCAGTAAGGGAGCGGTTGAGCAGCATGCACCGTGACCACTGGAGGGTTGTAAGGCGAAGGCCCAGGAAATGGGGCTGGGCGACGCACGACGTCCGCGTACGTGACTGGTTGAACTGGGGCCAGCTACGGCGCGGGAATGGATGGTGCCGATTGCGGCGCCAGCACGACCGCAGCGGCTTGTGCCCTGGGCGCCTGCTAAACTTCCTCGCGCGTGACGCTGGTAACGGAATCGATGCGAGGGGAAAATGTTCCTTGAATGTGCTGCAGCTCTTCGCGGACCACAGAACAGATGAGTTCGCGAAGGGAGCTAGGATTCATCTCGGGATCGAGGTCGAACCCGTCCAACGTGGACATCGTCGGCACTGGACGCAGTTGCCGGGCGTACTGATTGCACCTCTACTACAGCAACTGCTCCATGTGGACGGCGTCGGCCATAAACTCTACGACGGTGTTAGGTGGGTTCCGTACGAGGCCGGAAAGAGCTGGTCTTTCACGCCGGGCATCAGGTGCCGCAGCCTTTTTTCTTCACTCATGGCCCGATCGGCGCGATGAGAAAGACGTGTCACATCCTCTACGTATATTGCAACACCCTCATTTGGAAGTTGAATTCGAGAGGTCAGGGCACGCTCCGCGCTCTCCCGGTGGTCGCTGTTGGTGTACGTGGTCAGGAGCTGACGTTGGAAGTCCGGCCACGTAGACAAGGTAGCCTCAAGGTTCTCGAAACACGTACGGGCAGCGTCTTCAAGGCTGAAGTACACGTTACGCATCTTGGTCGCGTCGTACCAGCAGTATAAGGTCGCAACCCGTTCACAGTGGTCCAACCAGTCCTCGGCATCCTCGAACTGGCCACCGTGAAAGGGGTTAGGTGTTCGTGGGGTCGAAAGGGTCAGATAGGCGGGGCCGGCCGAAGGTACAGTCATAGTCACGGTGGGCAGTGGCGTCGCCATGAGCGAGTGAAAGTCGAGGGTGCGCCGTCACGAGAGAAGACTTCGGGGGACAGGCCTCGGATCCTCCGGCTGCCACGATGGACAGGGGTGGTCACAAGAGGCCGGCGCGTCGTGTCTTCCGCAGAAGAAGGGAGCATCGGTCGCACCTCCACCAGTGTCATGACCTGAGGAGCCGTGCAGGTAGGCGTCGGGAAGAACCCAAGACTGAGAGCCTTTTAATTAGAGAGCCAGCGTCCAGGTCACAGAGCCAGAGCGCCTCGTGAGCCAACCACCGCTTCGTCGTCGTTTCGACTAAACGTGGAGGCCGCGCGACGCGTTAGGCACATGGCAATATTAAACTAAAAACAATCTTTGTGCAATCTGTCAAAACATTCCTGATGTATATGTGAAGTTATGGTGTGTTGTTTTGTTTCATATTTGGCGGATCTGTGTTGTGTACGCGTACATTTGTTTACTCCTGAACTGTTGAGAATCTGACTTCTACTTCATAGACGCAATGTGTTGGCTTCGCGTGCTGCATTTATAATGCACAGTATTGTGATGGACGCGAAACTAGCCTTTACCTATGGGTCCAACAGCGATCTGTGTATTGCACCCCCCATTAAAGAAAATTTACTTACTACTCCTCCTAAAATCTCACCCACACCTGTAAGGGATGTTTGGCGATAGTGTGGGCCAGGTTGCTCGTTAAGCTTGATAAGTTTTTTAAGCTTTGTGTTAAGCTTATTGTGTGAGCGTTGTACTGAGTAGGTAACAACAGCGTCGATTTCCCTACGTAAGCTGGAGCTATGTAAGTGTTGGCTCCTGTCTACATGTGTGAGTTATGAACTAAGCTGCTGGTTCAGTACTGGCTGAGAGCTCGTGTTGTGTGGGGCAGCACTCTCTATGTCCCTTCTTATTACTTTTTCCTGTCTTGTGCGCGGCAATTCTTTCAGTAATGCAGTTTATAACTTTCTAGACCAGAATTTCACTTGCATTTATTCTACTGCAGGACGGGTCCTAGTGTCCCTTTTCTTTGAAGTTTGGACTGGTTCTGCCGATTGGCCGTGGACGTTCTCACCAACTATTTTTATATTGTGTGAATTAGTCGATACTCTATCCGCCTAGAAATATTACGGGTGGTGAAAAAGAGCACTGGTTTTGACGGCATACAACCATGCTCTCGCAGACCTGAAACTATTTAATGGGAGAAATCGCACTCACAAACCGGAACACACTGGCAGGTCCGATAGCCCACAGTGCGTTAGGCGGTGTTGGGGTCTAACACCGCACTTTTCCAACACGCTCAATTTGAAGAGAAGAGAGAATATTTGATACAACGTGCCGGAAATAGACCCAATCTGGAGCGCCTGAGCGGAGTGTATATGACTGTTCTAGGACGCTTTGGTCGCGTCTCACAAAGAAAAAACACATGAGCGCGTTCTGGAGACAGTGAAGAAAGAAAGAGAGTGAGAAAGACAAACGGAAAGGCGGCGAGGTTAACTAGGCAGCGCCCGGTGTTCTACCCTACAGGTGGGAAGGGTAACTGAGGGAGAGAGAACGTGAAAAAAGCCTTTGTGGCAATTTGCGCGTGTTGGTTGGCGTCGTCTAGACTATGTCAAGTATGGTGTGTACTGAATTCCGTGCCATTTTAAAATAATCGCTTTAGGGCTCCTATTCCGCTGAAAAGGCGGCTTCTGCGTTTTGTAGAGAAATCTACGCCATATCCTATTTTCCTAATGTGGCATAGTGGCGACGACATACTACCTGCCATTGCCGGGCAGTGGCGGATCGCTGAACCGCTGCATCACTGTGCCATTAGTGTTATAGGGACACCCAGCGTTCTATGAGTCTAAAGGAGAGAAAGACGGATTCTGCATATATTGTCACTAACCCATTAATGTTATCGCGTCATACTCTTAAGGCGCAACTTAAGTCCGAACTCGCCGATCTTTGCCCGTGTCTGCTTGACTTTTGACAACCAAGCCTCGAGCCAAACAAGTGCTAGCACACGTAATTCCCATTTGGCCAAAGCACGCTATTTGCCATTATTAGTGATATTTAACGCACCAAAGAGACTCCTATTAAAAGGAACACTGTAGAGTACAGCTTCAGATAATTCTGACCACATGGAGTTCTGTAACACGCACTTACATCGCACAGTAAATGAATCCCTGTCATTTCTTCTCTATCTAAATGTCACCACCACGCCTGGGATCAGCAGCCGGACACCATAGCGACGAAGCCACAGCAGCGTCCCAAAAGGAGATAGAAGCAAACGGTTCAAGGCTCCTCCCAGTACTTCTAGTTAGTATTTCCACCTACATAAAACATTACTCGTGGACCATACGGTTAGGAGATGACAGCACCATGCCACCTGGCGCGCCAATCATCGCCTACTAGGAAGGCATTCGCCGGAGACATGAAAGAAAAGCTTGAGACCTTTTCAATTTCAGTAGATTTATTCGGCATGATTGTACAAATCACGGTGAGGGCCCACAGTAAAAGCTGCCATTTGAAAGCTTTCCGGAACGCTGCAGGCTGGAATGTGGATAATAATGGGCAAAGTACGCCACATTTGCACCTATACAGTACTAAATACAGAGAAGAAAGCCCTTACTGGTTCACAGCAATAGCTCCACAAATCATAACGCAGTGAAAACTAGGCGGCAGGAACTTAGTGAAGGCAAGAGAGCGATGAAAGACCGATATGCGCACGCTTCTCCTACGCGCCAGCGCACCATAGAATAAAAAACAGCTCGACCAAAGCTCGCCTCCGAGGACTGCGCTGGCTGTGTCGGGGAAATCACCAACACTAGCAGAATCACGTGGGGGAGCTAAGCCAGTGGTATGGATCATCAGACGCTTCCACTACTGCTACAGCCGATCACGGAAAGCAAGTCTGTTTGAGAATCGGCGGGTGGCACCTTCGACCACAGGCGAGCATCAAGAACAGAAGCGGACTTCGACGGAGTTAAAGTAGAAAAAGTGACAGAAGATTACGAGTCTGTAATGAGACAATTGAGTGCAGCTCTTCATGCACCACCTGCCACTGCTGGCAGGTGGCATATTATGCTGCTAGCCAACCTCCTGGCTCTTCCCGTGCCGGTAACTTTCTAGGTGGCCTTTCGCTCTGCTACTTGGACAACCAGCTATGCTGACAACGCCGACGCCGACGACGGCAAGAATGTAGGAACGGGAGAATGCGAGCTGCGCTCTAAAAACATACACTAGGGAAATGAAGGAGCCACCGAAGTTAGCGTGAACGTGTTTTACTAAATGAGTGAAAGAAACCCGCGAAGGCCAGTGCTGGACTCACTTGTAGTTGTTGGAGTAGTCGCAATGGGAGCATTTGTACTTGCCCGCCAGCCTCTCCGCATGTTGGTGCATCTGGTGCCTCAAGAAGTACTTGTGGGAGGAGTAGCACTCCCCGCACAGTTCGCATGAAATAATGCCCCGAGGTGCTGTACCTGCACGGTCAATACAAACAATGCAAACATTATTCAGATATATTAAAAACAGTCATAGAAGTTTCGCTATATTATGCAATTGAATCCACTCAAGCTCTGCATTTTTGAGGATGTATCGTGTTTGTTACTTTTCATAGCTCAGAGAAACGCGCACGTGGTAACAGAACACTAGGCTTATTTTTTAGGAGCGACCCCGGAAGCATGTTAACACAATCAACAAGTTTCTTGAGACCTCACAAACAAGAAGAGCAATCACTGGGACGTTACTTCTTTAGGACAGAGAGAAATTTGGAAAAACTTTCTTCTGAATCGTTTATTATTATCTAACTTCACGCCGATTTGGTCGTGTAAACCGCTAGAGGACATTTTCTTTAGACATATCAGAATTCGTTAAAACTAATAATATATTAACTGTTTTCCAACCATCTTTTTCGTGGCTCAAGTACCTAGAAAGGCGACTGAATTCTTTCATAACGGCAACTGTATATTCGGTATAAGTGAAAAGATAGCTGCTATCTTTACAGAATTTTCGAAGCCTTTTGCTAGAGTATCGCGCCGTGAACAATTGCTGGAACTCTGCTGTAATTGCTGGGCTTTTTTAAGTACAGCTTTTTTCTTCATACTGTTGAATTTGGTATTCATTCGCCGCAAACATCCGGTCATTAACACTGCAGGAATTATCGCAAGCCTGCCGCAAAATATAGCAGAACATTGTTCGTTCAACAGCAGGCTTGTTCACGTGCCACATTAACAAAAATAAATATTTATGAAAACGAAGTCTCTGGTGTGGAACAAACCGGTGTTCTTGCGTTGTTCATACCGATGTTCATACCGAAACAGTGAAATGTTTTTCTCCATCCAGGCAAGGAAGGCGACGTAGTGTCAGGGAGAAGGAATCTTAGCAACAGCACTTTTGACATTGATAATATTCAAATACGTCCAGTCAAGCATGAAGCTGATATAATGGCCATCCATATTTGCTCACATCTTTAACCTCTGTTTAGTAACGGCAGTGTTTCCGACAAAAAAAAATACAATTGCCGAAAGTTGTTGCCCCTGTCGTGGCGCTGGGGCCACTTCGAACCCGGGCTCCGTTCGGTAGCGTGTACGAGCCTTCCGGCTGAGGAAATATGGAACGTGATGTTAAGGAAAACGATAACAAGCGGGTTTAATGGCATTTTGAAGAAACTTGAAAAGCAAAGAATCAAAACGCAAGAGTTCATGCGTCGAGCGACTGGATAAGCCTTGTCGACAGGGCCCAGAGCCTTCTTTCTCACTCGGCACGCTCCTTAGATCAACTAAGGTCCGCCCCTTCACCAGGCGGTATTAAATGCAATACGCGGCTTATTTCATCAAGATGGGAAAAACTGCGCTGCACGTAGCAAGCGGAGGCAATCGTTGCAGAGTAAGCCCGTGGAAACTGGCGAGGAGGAATCGCAAGTATGATGCTATTGCGCACTGCGGTGCAACAGTATTGCAAGCGACACAGATGTGATTCGTGCGGCGCCGTGGACCACAACGACGGCAAGCCCTCTCCTTAGTGTGCCGGCTCTTGTCGAACACCGTTGAAGACACCATTCCCCTATTCTCCTGTCGTCTGTACAATGTCGGTCGCTGCCCCGGGCGTCACTCTTGCTGGGAACCAAAGGGAAGGCTATTTCTCCCCGAATCAAGCGTGGAAAAATCTGCGCAGATACTTCACAGCCAGGCGTCCTTTTTTGTGGGTTCACCGGATGGTCAAGAATCCTGTCGCCAGCAGGGTTGCAACAGCTTCGCCCCCATCAGACGAGGCTCGGCGATTAGCAGTCACCGCTGCTGAACTAAGAGTCGACTCAATTGCTTGCGGAAGAACCAATACTTCTCCGTGGCTGTAAGATTGTCTTTTTTGACGTTGACCATATTCTGTGACGCGTAGGTGAAACTTGAACCTTATACCCAAGCAAGCACTGACCTCCCCTCCAAGAAAACCAGTTCAAGAGAAGGATTGCTACAATCTGGGTACTATAGCTGTTGAAGAAAAGCCCACACTAAAAACTCTCAGGCCCCACGTATGCTGAGAAAACCAAACATGCTACTACACACATTTACGCACATAAACGCACGAAATAAGAAACCTAAGTATCAATTTTTGATATCTGAAGAGCACCCCGGACTGCTTAGAAAAAACGGCTAAGCGCGTCCACGTTTTCATTCAATTTGCCCTTTTTGTACTTTATGTCGAAATGATACTGCTGCAGTATCAAGCTCCATTTCAGAAGGCGATTGTTCTTTGATGTCGTTGTCTGCAGCCAGGAAAGGAGACAATGCTCCGTCTCTACGATGAATTTGGCGCCTGTGAGATAGCATTGTAGTTTCTGAATACCAAAACAATGCAAGCGCACTTTTTTCCGACGCACAGTTCGCCATCTCTCGAGAGCTCAGCTTTAGGCTCAGCTAGAGCACGGGATGTTCGTCGCCGTCGTCATCCCTCTAGCAGGGAACGGCACTTAGCCATCGATCGCTCGCATGACAATGGACCGTGCATTCTTGGTCGCAAAGCGGAGCCCTCAAAACTGAGCGGCTAAACAGTACCGCCTTCAAGTTTAAGAAGAACGCTTCTTTCCTTTCGTCCCAGACTACATTTGTCGGCTCTGTCCTGCGGCGAGCATTGTTCAGTGGGCTTGCCAAAGCTGAGTTATCGCAGATGCAGTGATTATGATATCGCGTAAGCCTAAGAATGCCCAAATGGCCGTCTTTGTACTAGGCCGTGGGTAGTCTCCTAATGTCGATATCTTAACCACTCTGGGTTTTTGAAAGCTTAACTTTCGTTGTGACTCAATTAGTCGACGCTTGCTCTCACAAGGTAACACTTCTAGGCCTTTTAAGTGAACCCAGCTTGATGCGCACGACTCAGCACTGCTCTCAGATGCAATAAATGGTCCGCCCATGAACCTGAACAGACGGCAATGTCGTCCAAGTAGGGCACCGCAAATGCTTCACAGCCCTTTAGAACCCTGTCTATTGGACGGGAAAAACAAACTGGAGCTTTTTTTTAGTCCGAAGCACATCACTGTTGGCTGATAGATTCTCGTTGCAGTCACGACAGATGCGTATCTGCTGGCGCGTTCAGTGAGCGGCGCTTGCCAGAACCCTCGAGCAATGTCTAGCTTAGTTACGTAGGCTGCTCGACTGACCTGTTCCACTTTCTCCTCGATATTGGGGATAGCGTTCACTTGGCCCTTGGTGAGAGCATTTAACTTCCGGTAATCTACAATAATCCTTGGGTCTTTACCCGGAGCTTCCAACAAGGTCATAGGCGAAGCGTATTCGCTTTCGGAGTGCTTGATTGCTCATAATTCCAGCAGGCACTTTACGTCCCTATCAAGGATATCCCTCTGCCTTGGAGCGAGCCAATAGCCCCTTGACCGCACTGGTTCCTCGAATGTTAGCTCAATCATATCAGTTCTGCCTGGCCTGTCTATGAAGCAGTCGTCAAACTCTGCTATCAGTTGAGCGAGATCAGACAACTGAGATTCTTTTCGTTCTCCTCTCCGCTCAGTCCTTGTGAGGAGTTCCTGCGCGCTGCTGCCCTCTCCGTTTGGACAGATATAGTTGTCTTCCATGTCCTCAGGAAGATTCAGCGATAGATTTACCATGGCCTCTCTCTGCGCGTTAGTCCTCATTAGGTAGCAGTGGTAAATACGCACTTCTTTACACTTTCGCGGGGTTTTCACCTCGTAGTTGGTGTTAGAGAGCATGGCAATTACTTCAGCGGGAACTTACCAATGTATTTCAAGCTTATTCTGTCTTGTAGCTCTCAGCAACATTACCGTGTCACCGATACAAACGTCCGTTGGCGGGCTGTCCGATCATAGTATACCTTAGAACTAGCCTAAGCTGACTTCATGCTGGCCTCCGGGAGTTTCTTAGTGTTATGTAGACGATCCAGAAGAGTCAACACGAACTCTACTACGTCGGGTCTTCTCCGCGCACTTCCCAGGCTTCGCGTACCTCGCAGAGGTGAGCGCAATGACCTTCCGTGCACCAACTCGGCGGGGCTAAATCCAGTGGATTTATGCGGCACTGACCGCAAAGCGAAAAGTGCCGCCGGTAGCCGTGCGTTCAAGTCACTCTTGTTATCATAGCAGAGTCCACTAAATACGGGCTTTAGAACAGAAAGCCACATTTCTACGCTGTTGCTCTGCGGATCATGGATTGAGCTGTGCACTATCTTAATGCTACACCACAATAGAAATGAGGTGATGAGGGCACTGGTGAGGGGCCTTTCCCTGATCACTTTGGATCTGGGAAAAGAATATAGCAAGGGCAAACACTGATAACAGGGAATCAGAACACTCTATGACAATTTTTTTGAGATTGTGTAAATTGGTAACAGGGTAAACGTTGACGTGGTGTTCTCTGCCCCAAATAAGCTGATGTCATTATGTAAGCAAAGTACTTCAGGAAACCAAAGAAAAACTGGTTGCATAATCAGGCATCAAAAGCCGTTTGTGAGATGCAAAGAAGGTGTTGTTTATAAAGTGCCCTTATCATGTGGAAAATACTATATAGGCCAAACGGGACGATGCCTGAACGAGCGGTTGAGCGAGCATGACTACGTTGTGAACAACAAAAGAGGGGGGCACATGAGCATTCATTGTTTAAAGTGCAAAAGAAAAAGTAAAGAGGGTTGTCGTCCTCTCTTTCACAAGTGCAAAGTCCTTTACGTGCACAAATGCCAAATTACCCGAGAAATTGTTGAAGCTTTGGAGATTGCGCGAGCTGGGGATGATTGCATAAGTGCTCCATCAATTCTGCTGTCACAAAAAGAGATGGCATATCTGACATCTTTCATATGTTTTACATGATAACTGGTATCAGTCATAACTCTGTGGTAATTGCCCTGTAAGCATGTGCAGACACTTATCAAGAGTATAAATTTCGCTTCTTGCATGAAATAAAATCAGTTGGAAGTAAGCGCTCGTGCTGTCTGCCTTAGTCTGTTGACCTTGTGTTTTTGCGCTTTTACGTTCAGAATGGAAAACCAACTCGCCCAAATGCAGCCATTATTGAAGTACTTTAACAGCCAGGCGTCCTTTTTTTGTGGGCTCATCGGATGGTCAAACGCCGTGTCGCCAGCAGATTTGTAACACCCATTACAAAAAAAGGAGATAGAGATGCCTTTAATAACTACAAGAAAATGTCGATTATTCTAAAGTCCGTCAATAAAGCAAAAGTAAAGAAAACCATTGAACTCTCCCTTCTCGCCTTTCTTAGCGCGGCGCCGGATAATCGAGCCTCCTATTTGCCGAGGCGCCGTGGTGACGTGGAAGCGCGCGTTTTTTGGTTCTGCCGCAGACGCCGGCGCCATTGTCGGGGGTAGAAATCACGCTTCGTTTTCTTATTGTAAGACAGAGTTTTGGCGAGAAGCGTTTCTCCATCCATCGGTGTCTACGCGCTGCGGCAATACCACGGTTCTGTTGCGCTTACGGGTGCAACAACCGAGGAGGCAGAGGGAAAACGTTTTCGTCATTCCGTGCGGAGAAAGATCCCTGCTCCCGAAAGGTTTGGCTGCATAAGATCGGCCGGGCAGACTTTGAAAAATCAATATGCTGGCTCTGCATCTTTGCGATGTGAGTGGCCGTTCTTTAGTTGCCAGTTGCATTTTTTCGGAGGATTTGGTGTGAAGCGCGAGCGACTTCCGTCTTTCTTCCCGTTAAATGCCGTTCGGCATGGTTGTAGTTAAATTCTTTCGCGTGCGGACTATGAAAGCCGTGCCTCTCGCTGTCTTAGCCACGCGGTTCAGCCTGCTGGCTGTACTAGGCTCCGTAGGTGCAGCTTTGAAGTAGCGCGCACTACGTGGCGTATTGGTTTGGTTGTATTCGGACACGTTCGCGGGCTTGACTCGACATATGCGCTTAATTTGTTTGAAACACATAGTTTACGCTGTTCGCGGTGTATGTCTACATTTCATGTTGCGCGCATTGCCGGGAGTATTATTTTTCCGTTGCTGCCGGACTTCTTCGCTCATGAACAGGGTACTAAATATGGCCGCAACCGCCTGGAAAACGTTGAAGTAACGAGCGTTAGTTTTATTGGCCGTGCTTAAAACGAAATTCTTTCCGCATCCAGGGGGGCCAGTGAAGAAAACCCTGAAGGGTTCGGAAAAGTAAACCAACTTTTCCACATACCGGAGCGATCGACGCCTAGCGCCATCTACCAGAGAAATTGCGATGCACGTCTACCCGTTGTCGATTTGCGCCCCTTCAGGATACGTCCCAAGCGAATTTTGCTTCGTTTGTGGGGTCAAGGTGGACCTACAATTTGGCTTGCGGTGCGACATGGTAACGCTTCAATTATTAATTGCATGTATACAATGTTTACCGATTTTTTAATTGTGGCTTTATTTCTATACCACAACGGGTAGGGCTTATTTGCCTAGCAAATTCGGTAAACAACTGTCCCCGTATGGATGCCCCTTGTCGGGGTATATATAGCGGAACGAATGTATGTGTTGAAGACGGCGCTACATGTTTCAATGCGAGATGTGCTAGTTGCTGACACAGATGGCGCTGCAATCTCAGGGTTTTGGTTTTGGCTCGTCACGACTACGTCCGAAGCTAAGTGTTTTTTTTTGTATTTGCGCTTGTACATGCTGTAGGGGCGGTAGTTTTACACCGCGTCAAGTGTTGAAAGGCTAGCGGAAGTGTGTGTGCCGAAGGTTTTTGTGTAGGAATTTTGGCGGGCTTTCACGTTGCGTAGTGCCGAAAGTCTTGGTGTAGGAATTTTGGCGGGCTTTTATGTTGCGTAGTGCCTAAGGATTTGGTGTAGGAATTTGGGCGGGCTTTTACGTTGCGTAGTGCCAAACGTTTCTGTATGAAAATTTTGCCGGGCTTTTACGTTCCGTATTGCCGAAGGTCTTTGTTTGGTTTGGTTTATGGGGGCTTAACGTTCGAAAGTGACTGAGGCTATGAGAGATACCGTAGTGAAGGACTTCGTAAATTTCGACCACCTGGGGTTCTTTAACGCGCACTGACATCGCACAGTACAGTGGCCTCTATAATTTTGCCTCCATAGAAATTCGACCGCCACGGTCGGGATCGAACCCGCGTATTTCGGGCAAGCAACCGAGCGCCGTAACCACTCTGCCTCTGCGGCGGCTCCGAAGGTATTTGTGAAAGGAATTATCGCGGGCTGTTACGTTGCGTAGTGCCGATGGTTTTTGTGAAGGAATTTTGACGGGCTTTTACGCTGCGTAGTACCGAAGGCTTTTGTATAGGAATTTTGGCGGGCTTTTACGTTGCGTAGTCGGCCGGATGGTGGGTCGGCAAGCTAAGAAAGTCAAGGTGGACGGGGACGGGGAGTTAGTACAGTGCCAGGATTGCGACCGTTGGTGCTATTTAGACGAGACCAAGTTCAGGAGCTTAGCCGCGGCAGATGGGGTTAGCTTCGCGTGTAAGATATGTAAGCGTTTTGGGGAGGCCGTTCAGGCGTTGAAAGAGGAATGGGCAGCTAGGACTAAGAAACTCAAAGGGGACCTGAAGGTGGAATGAGAAGAACGGATTAAGCCCGAAATTCGGGTCGCCGAGTCTCATAAGAGGGAGGAGGCTAATGCCGACATGTTGGGGCAAATTTTGGGCGAGCTGAAAGAGGAGAGAGAAAAGGGGACCCAGCTAGAAGAGCAGGTAGAAGCGCTCAGGTCGCGGCCGGCAGGGCACCCCGTTTCGGAGCAGTGTCAGGTGGGGGACGAGGCTAGTCGATCCTACAGGGCTGTTGCGCAGCGGGCTTTGAGTGTGGAAGACAGAGAGGTAAAAACGGGCACGTAGACTCGCGACAGTAGCGTACGGGGGCGGGAAAGACAGCTATAGTGCGATTCGGAGGGCAACAGTCGCACATAGAAAGCGAACGGTTAGAGCGCAGTAGGGTTCTGGTAGCCGGTGACTCGAACGTAGCGAGGGCTGACGGAGGCGTTTTGGCGACAGTGAAGGCGGACAGGCGGGTGGGTGCAGGTGGAGGCCCACTCGGGGAAGTGCATGGTAGATGCAATGGCCGAAGCCCAGGCGGTGGTAGCGGGTAACATGGATGGCGAACACCTTGTCGTTATCCATGCTGGTCTCAAAGATGTGCTGAAGGGGAGGAGCCAGAATCTCGAGAAGCAGTTAGAAGTGGGGATCCGTAGGCTTAGAGAGGCCTATTCGAGTGTGCATTTGACCATATGCACAATCCCAGAGGTCCAGAGGCAGGCTAGCGAAACAGAAAGGAGGGTTGTTGAGGCTAACCGTGTAATTAGGTTAATGAGTCGACGACTAGGATACGGGGTAATGCAAGTTAACAAGAAAGTGAACGAGGTCACCTCGCGCCCTTTTGCACCGAATGGCATTCACTACGGTGGTGCCACTGGCAAGAGGGTGGGTAGTAGGATAGGTCGCAAGCCAACAGCTTTTTTTGGGGGGACCCAGAGCTTTGAGGGAACCAGTGTAGAGAAGAAAGAACCAAGATCAAAGGGACGATGGAACAATAGGAGCAAAAATAGACACAAGCCCCAGGGCCAAGTTAATTCAGATATAGGTTTCATTAACATGCAAGGTGGCAGGAACAGACTGAAATAGGAGGAAACAGAAGAATAGTTAAGGCAGGAGGGATTAATGGTATTTGGTTTAGTGGAAACACATCTTAGAGACATGGAACAACCACCCTGTAACAAAGATTACGCATGGGAATATTGAAATAGAACAGGGGGCAGCAGAAAGGGGGTTGGAATTGGGGCATTCATTCATAAAAGCATGAATTTTCAAAAGGTTAAACTGGGGTGCAAGAAACATTTATGGCTAAAAGGAAAAGTGGCAAGGAAGCAAAGTACACCTGTGGACAGAAGCTAATGCCCAAGAGGAAAACAGGAAAATGTTAGAATGTATTGCAGGCGACATTGATGAGCTAGGAGGACAGGGCGAGATAATTATATTAGGCGACATGAACGCACATATAGAAGACCTGGATGGGTACAAACATTGGACAGGAAGCATGATGCAGGATGTGTGACAGGCATGATTTAGTTGTATGCAACAGTACCGAGAAGTGTGAAGGGCTCATATAATGGGAGGCAGGGAGTCTGCCCTCGACGATAGATTACGGACGAATGTCCCAGAGGATGTATCATAGAATAGGGGTAATGAGCATAGATGAACGTGGTTCCAGAAGTGTATGCAGTGACCACAAGCGCATCAGGTTGAGTTTCAGAAAGGAAAGTAATGTAGGACTGAAGCGAGATGAACATGCAGAGGAGAATTTTTACTCATGAAAGCACTTGGAAGAAGCTGCAAAACAAATTGAGAAAGTAATTTTTGAGGATAATGAAACAGAATGGACTTATACCAGATTAACTCGATTACTTGAGCTAGAGCTAGTTAAGGTGCGCGCAAAGCCAAGAGGGAAAAGACGGAAACCCAAGAGTTGGTGGAATGAGGAGGTCAAGAAGGCGACAGAGAAACGTCAGGAAGTGTCCAGGAAGCACAGATATTCCAAGAGGGGGGAACCAGAAGCTGATGTAGACAGAAAATGAGATACCTTCATAAAGTGTGGAAGTGAAGTATCCTATTTGATTAATCAGAAAATTAGAAAGGGTGCACGATGGATGTCAAAAGTAAATAAAAGGATAGAAAAGCCGCTCAAAAATTCTGGAAACATCTAAATGCAATGAGTATTAAGACTAGGCTAGAGCAAAGGTTTATTGTTACAGATCAGGGTATTCGACTAGAAGAGGATGAAGCAATGAAACAACTATGAACAAGGACGACAGAAAAATATAAAGAAAGAAATGTTGCACATAATTTCTCGAAGAAGAATAGACCGGTTACTGCAATTGCTTCACTTGAGCAGAGAGAGTGGAAAAGGGCAGAGAAGAAGGTTCCTAGTGGCACGTCAACAGGACCAGATGGTTTCTGAATATGTTAATAAAAAAGCTAGCATTAACACAGGTAGTGAATAAAATGATAGCGGATGGCAAAGTCCCCTATGAATGGCGATTAAGTAGAATGAACATGATATATAATGAAAAGGGGACAAAGCTGACGTAACTACCGTCCCATAACAGTGACATCTATGGTTTACAGGCTGGTGATGCAGATTATAAAGGACAGATTACAGGCTTGGCTGGAGAGCGAGGGGGTACTAGGGAAGCTACAAAATGGGTTCCGGAAACAAAGGAGATTGGAGGACCAACTGTTTTCCTGGACTCAGTGTATAGAGATTGCTGAAAAAGAACACAGGCCCCTATGGGTAGCATTTCTGGATATTAAGGCAGCCTACAACAGCGCTATTAAAGAGTGTTTGTGGGACATACTGGGCACATTGGGTGTGGAAGATGGAGTAATTAATCTTTTAGAAGATATACATAAAGGTAACAGACAGCTTATAAAATTGGAAAAAATGTTTCAGGGCCTGTAGAGATATATCGGGGGCTTAGGCAAGAATGTCCCCTGTCTCCTTTGTTATTCATGTTGTACCTCCAAGGGTTGGAGACCAAGATAGGGAGGAGCGGAATAGGCCTCAGCCTTTCATTTTTGAAGCAAGGGGAATGGATTAAACAGTCATTACCGGGACTAATATACACGGATGATATAGTGCTAATGGCTGACAACAGGAAAGATTTGCAGAAGTTTATAGACATATGTGGTACAGAGGGAGAAGATTAGGTTTCATGTTTAGTAAGGAAATATCCACTGTCATGTTGTTTAATGATGAGGGCGGCGAACATGGAATACAGGAGTTCACTCTAGAAGTAATGGATGAGTACAAGTATCTTGTGGTGTGGATAAATAATGGTGATGAGTATCTGACAGAGCAAGAAAAATATGTAATGAATAAAGCTAGTAGGAATGCAGCTGTCATGAAAAATAGGGCACTGTGGAATTACAATAGGTATGAAGTGGTAAGAGGGATCTGGAAAGGGGTGATGGTTCCTAGCCTGACTTTCGGTAATGCGGTCCTGTGCATGAGGCCTGATGTTCAAGCAAGGTTAGAAATTAAACAACGTGGCGTAGGGAGGCTAGCTTTGGGAGCACTTGGCAATACACCAAATCAGGGGTTACAGGGTGATATGGGATGGGCGTCCTTCGAGAGCAGAGAAGCTAGCAGTAAGATAGCATTTGAGGAGCGATTGAGAAAAATGGGGGAAAATCAGTAGGCTAGGAAAGTTTTCTGATACCTGTATATAATTAATGTTGATACGAAATGGAGAACGCGAACTAGAAAATTGACAAGCAAATATCTGGACAGCAATAGGGGGCAAATCAGCAATTATCGGTTAAGAAAAAGGTTAAAGCAACAGAGAGAGCTTTGTGGAAAAGAAAGATGTTGACGAAATCAGCACTTACCCGAGGCGGTGGCTCAGTGGTTAGGGCGCTCGACTACTGATCCGGAGTTCCCGGGTTCGAACCCGACCGCGGCGGCTGCGTTTTTATGGAGGAAAAACGCTAAGGCGCCCCTGTGCTGTGCGATGTCAGTGCACGTTAAAGATCCCCAGGTGGTCGAAATTATCCCGGAGCACTCCACTACGGCACCTCTTTCTTCCTTTCTTCTTTCACTCCCTCCTTCCCCCTTCCCTTATGGCGCGGTTCAGGTGTCCAATGATATGTGAGACAGATATTGCGTCATTTCCTTTCCCCAAAAAAACAATTATTATTATTATTAATCAGTACTGGGAACATACAGGATTTTTAAGCAGGAAATTGCCAAAGAAAATATCTGATAATTGTAGAGGAAGCTGTTTGTTGATTGAGGCCAGGACGGGAGTATTGCGGACTAAGACATATAGAGTTAGGTACCACGAGATAGACACGTTGTGCATTGCGTGTGGAGAGGAGGAGGAAACGGCTGAACACTTGATACTTTTCTGTAAAGGGCTTCACCCTACAGTTTAAAGCAGCTGGGCTGATTTATCCAAGGCATTGGGGTTTAAGGACAGTGAAGGGAAAGTAGGTTTTAAGCGGGTAGAAATAGCCAAGCGAAAATTATCTGATTGGTGGCTAAAATCAAGAGAAGTGTAAAATTTTATCAGTTATGGTTAGGTGGCTTGAGCCACCACCCGATTTTAAAGGGTTCAGTCGTATCCATCCATCTATCCATCGGTAGCACACCCCACGAAATCTCCAAACCTGATGAGTAAGAGCTAACGCTCTTATAAGGTGATTGTCGGTGTTAGAGCGACGCAGTTCATTCTGCTCGCGATGCAGGCCTAGCGTTCATGTCGCGCGCCTCGCTGAACTTAATTCTACTGGCAGGGTTCATACCAATTAGGTCGTTACTGTGCGTATAGGCACAGTAACGGCAGCTATCACTCCAGTACTGCATATCTGCATGGGTAATACTTGAGGATGCCTCCGTTAAAATTAACTGCAGGCATTTTCTCCTTGTATTTTCAATTTTCGTTTCAAGCAACTTCGTAAACGAATAAAGCGCGCGCTTCAAACAGCACTGAGTAAAACCAGCATTAGATTTCCACAGCTTGAATTTTTTTTCTGCGTGTTGCTTCGACCAAAGCAATTATCTGCGGCAGTCCAGACTTCTGCCCGTTTTGCATGGCAATTACATGAGAGAAGACAATGCCTTCGTATAAACCATTATTGCTTATGCTGAGCCGAGATGAAAATCTTCTAAACGAACATTCCAGTTAGTCATGCAGCGCTGTGGCTGCGCGCGAAGCAGCGGTTAAAAGCATTTTTTTATTCCTGTAATCAATCAAAACAACTAACCGTACCTTCAAAATCTTGCTGGTCACAACCGCGTTACAGTGCGCATCGAGGCTATCGTATTCGCCAATTTACAAACATTAAGAGGCTACCGGCAGTCATATCTTTTTACTGTTAACCTGCGATGTGTCCGAGGTAAAGTAACTCCGAAATCATTGCTAAGCTTTCCTGCGCTAAAAAAAATTAACTGAGATGAGTAGACACCTACACTGTGAATAGCGCATCTTATTGCACGATGAAACTCGCCTGTGAGAGATGAATATATTATGGCAGCATTAAAGCGCCATCCGTTCATATAAAGCCTGGGCAGAATGTCTAGTCGTATGTCGTTCCACCTCCTCTTGGCGGAGTTTAATTCGGAATACTATTGGGCAAAACAGGCCAGCGTAAACAAAACACTGAGGATATCATTCCTCCTCCACTGCGTGCATGCAAATAAAGTGATCCCAATACAGAAAGTTCCCATAAATCAGTGCAACGATGCTCGAGGTAGTTATTTGAGTAACAAGTTTTTTATCTCCATGTCATGATCTCATTTCGACTGAAGCCAAGGTAGAAAACGCATGCGCGGTCTACTGCGCGCTAAAGCGCGAGCGTTGGGTGTGGCTGCTACCTTCCCGCGCCTAGGTGTAGCCACGTACCGTCTGCGCCCGGGAGGAGCCGAGAGAAAGAGCACCGGCATAAGTGGAGGAGGGTTGAGACTTCATTACTTTTAATTCATTTTTGGGTTTCAGATTCGACCAGAGCTCTTAAAGCTTATGAAAAATTGCTTCATCTAAGAATTTCAAATGTCCTCCATCAAGTTACCCTGTTAACACCATTTCTGTTTGGTTTCTGCGAAGGAAAATCAACAGAGCTTTTCATTTCATTTCATTTTATTACCTTAAAGGCCCCAAAAGAGGGGTGTTACATAAGGGGCGGCAACAATTAAAAGCACAGATTCACAATAACAGGAAAGTTTTTACATTTTCAGCGAAAAGACTTGGGCAAGTGTTGATGGCAACGTTGTTTGGAAGGCCGTTCCAGTCTGCGGCTGCACGAGGAAAGAAGGAATTAGAAAAAGTGACGGTGCGTGAGCGTGGACGGGCAACTTGTAGGTGATGGCTGGTGCGATGAGATATGCGTGCTGGGGGAAGAATATAAGGTGCGATGGGCATAGGGCTGTGGAAGGATTTGTAAACTAAAGACAGGCTGGAGATGCGACGGCGGAGCGATAAGGGTGATAATCCGGGTGCTGTTTTTAAGGAGGAAACGCTGATGTCATAAGAGTACGATGAATGAATGAAGCGAGCAGCGCGATTTTGAACAGATTCGAGGGCATTGATGAGGTAAGCTTGATGAGGATTCCAAATGGGCGATGCAAATTCTAGTTTGGACCTGACGAATGATTTGTAAGCTAACAACTTGACATGTTTTGGGGCATGGTGAAGATGGCGCTTGAGGAAACCTAGCGTCTTGTTTGCTGACGATATTATGATAGTAACATGCAAGCTCCAAGAAAGATCGCTAGAAATTGTTATGCTTAGGTACTTGTATGACTGAACTAGTTGTACGGGAACTTCTAATATTTCGTAAGAAAAAATTAGAGGATTACGGCGACGGCTGATGGACAAAAGATTACATTTACTTGGGTTAAGTTCCATTAGCCACTTATTACACCACTCCTGAACAGCATTGAGACCATTTTGAAGAGAAGATTGGTCATCAGTGGAGAGAATAGCTCGATAAAGTACACAGTCGTCAGCGAACATGCGTATGTTAGATGTTACGTTTGAAGGCAGATCATTAATGTACACGAGAAACAGTAGTGGGCCAAGCACAGATCCCTGTGGAACGCCTGACGTTACTGGGAGTGAGTTAGAGTTCTTATTCTTAACGGAGACAAACTGCGTACGATTAGTCAAAAACTCTTCAATCCACTTCAAAATATGGGGATGCAAATTTAATTGGGAAAGTTTTATCAGGAGGCGTTTATGGGGTACTTTATCAAAGGCTTTTGCAAAATCTAAAAATACGATGTCAGTCTGTAGATTACAATCAATATTAGCATGCAGATCGTGAATGAACGTAGCAAGTTTGGTCTCGCAGGAATAACCCCGACGAAACCCGTGCTGAGCAGGTTGAAAAAAGTTGTTCGAATCAAGGAATGCCATGATATGGGTATAGATGACGTGTTCCATGATTTTGCAGGGAATACTAGTTAGAGAGATGGGACGGTAATTAAGTGGCGAGTTCTTGTTACCTGATTTGTAGACTGGAACGACTTCCCATTTTTCCAGTCTATGGGCAGTTGACCTGTGAAGAGTGACTGAGCGAATAACAAGCACAACAGAGATGAACATATATCTTTGGTATTAATCAGTATTTTAGCGTTGATATTGTCAGTTCCTGCAGAGGATGAAAGTTTAATGTTTTCAATTAGTGACGAAATTCCTGCTGAAGAAATAGTAAGAGAAGGCATAGTATCTTGAATAACTGGGGCGTTTGGAGGAAATGTCGGATCTGTTTCATTAGTAAAGACGGAAGAAAAGGCTGCGTTGAACATATTGGCGCATTCTGTTTCGCATACAATTTCACCCGAACCATCAGTGAGGAAAATAGTTCGTGTGTGCTGGGGGTTAATGACTTGCCAGAACCTACGGGGGTTAGTTGACAACATTTTAGGCAAATCGGAGTTGAAAAAGGTGCGCTTGGCTTCTCGAATACTTGATAAGTACGTTTTTTCGGCTGCGTAATATTTGTTCCAAGCGTCCTGACTAGGAAGCAACTTGGCCGATCGGAAAAGACGCTTCTTTTTATTTTCAAGGCGTCTGAGTGTATTTGTGAACCACGAGTTTTTAGGGTTAGTTCGTATATTTATGTTCGGAATAAACCTGTCGACCAAATCGTCGATTTTCCTCTTAAACAAGGACCAGTTATCATGAATGGATCTTTGATTAAAGTTAGATTGAAATGCTGGCAAAAATGCGCGAATTTCATTATTTATTGCTGTATAGTTTCCTTTATCGTATAATCGGATAATTCTTTTAGTTGTTGCGCGTAAGGATGGTTTAATCGTGAAACCAGCATGTATGACATGATGATCGCTGACGCCTGGTAGATACGTGATAGAATGAACGCATTCAGGGTTATCCGTTAATAATAGATCTAGAATATTTGCGCAGTCTTCGGTTACACGAGTTGGCTCGGATACAGTTTGAATGAGATTAAAATTAAGGCAAACGTCTAGAAATTCATTACATCCTTATTACCTGTAGCGGTTAGATAATTCCAGTCGATGCTCGGAAAATTGAAGTCTCCGAATAGGAGAGTGCATGTGTTAGGATGTTTAGCGTTAATTTCATTCAATGCGTTATTGAATTTTCGCGGGAAATCTGGGCTGTTAGGAGGCCTGTAGCAAACGCCGATCACAACTGATTTAGGTGAAGCGTGGCATAAAACCCATATTATTTCTATATCTGATGAAAGGTTAATGGCTGAGCATGATAGGTCTCGAGCGGTGGCAATCAGTACTCCTCCTCCCCTTCGATCTGGGCGATCTTTGCGAAAAACACAGAAATTTGGCAAGTCAGCAAGCACTTCACTATCGGAAATATCGCTGTTAAGCCACGTTTCTGTCAAGACTACTATGTTACTGGCAGATGAAGTGACGATGTGGGAAACAATGTCGCGCTTTGAAATGAAACTTCGCACGTTAGTAAATATTGCTGACAATGAAAGCGCTTCTTGGTGTACATCCTTAGAACGATCTGTCGACAGGGGCTGAGATGGTTGCTATTTTACCTCTTTGACTGTTAGTGATGATTCATCGAATATGTAGCGTTTAGGACCAATGTGTAATGTTTTGAAGCGCAAGGAGAACTTATCGGATACCGATTTGGCAAAGGTTACAAGATGTTTGCGGGCGTTACGGACGGGAAGGGAGAAGTCTTCGCCAATACTGTAGTTGGTGCCTGTCAGCTTATTGCCTAAGGAAAGGATGCTTTCTTTAGTTTTCGATGACGTGAATTTAACGATGATTGGCCTGGTGCGATCAGTAGAGCGGCGCCCGAGGCGGTGAGCACGCTCGATTAGATTGGGTTCGATGGCAAATCCTAATTGAGTGGAGCAATGGCGAATGACTTTCTTCCGAGTCTGCATACGTTTCAGTGGGGTTAGTGTCAGGAATATTGTAAAAAATGATTGTTACGGCGAGACCGATTTTCTGCATCGTCCATACGTGCTTCCAGTTTGTCGACCTTGCAGGTAAGTTCAGTGTTTAAAGTTTTCAGGGCGTCGATTTCAGAATGGAGAGTAGAAAGTGTGGCGTAGTGTGATTCTAGAGTGTCCATGCGCTTGTTTAAGTTGGCCAAGGTTGTTTCGGTAGTTTTCAGTTGGTGTTTAATGTCCTGCAGATCTGAAATTAATGTAGCTTGTCCGGTAGTTAGTTTCTGGAGCTCGGAAAGTATGCTGTCGTAACGGTCGGGGCCTGGGTTAGTTTCAACATCGCCTGACAATAGTAAAAGAAAACGAAGAACACGTGAACATTCGGCAGCAATACTACAGCAGCACTGAGGGCTCGGCAGCTGCATTAAAAAGTAGTTACTGGTTTTTTTAGAAAATAGGGAAAACTTATTACTAACCTGCATTGTGAAAAGTATCGGATTAGTAGCCTGCGCTGATGCACAGCTACCGAGCCCACAGAGCGGCGGCGATGACAGCAGGGGCTTTATATGGCTGATAGAATTATCAGATGATGTTCTTGGTGATGGGACTGGCCACTGATGGTCCAAGACGACGTCCTCTGGCGGCGATGAGGGTAGGCGATGGGGCAGCAACGGTGATGGGGCAGGTGGAAGGAAAAGGCCTTTTTCAAGGAACTTCGGGGCGGCGGTCAAAACTGATGAACAGGAAGCAGACGGTAGAGCGGCGAAAATAAGTTGCACAGCGAAGGCAAACACCTGCATTGTGAAAAGTATCGGATTAGTAGCCTGCGCTGATGCACAGCTACCGAGCCCACAGAGCGGCGGCGATGACAGCAGGGGCTTTATATGGCTGATAGAATTATCACATGATGTTCTTGGTGATGGGACTGGCCACTGATGGTCCAAGATGACGTCCTCTGGTGGCGATGAGTTTAGGCGATGGGGCAGCAACGGTGATAGGGCAGGTGGAAGGTAAAGGCCTTTTTCAAGGAACTTCGGGGCGGCGGTCAAAACTGATGAACAGGAAGCAGACGGTAGAGCGGCGATAATCAGTTGCACAGCGAAGGCAAACACCTGCATTGTGAAAAGTATCGGATTAGTAGCCTGCGCTGATGCACAGCTACCGAGCCCAAAGAGCGGCGGCGATGACAGCAGGGGCTTTATATGGCTGATAGAATTATCACATGATGTTCTTGGTGATGGGACTGGCCACTGATGGTCCAAGATGACGTCCTCTGGCGGCGATGAGGGTAGGCGATGGGGCAGCAACGGTGATGGGGCAGGTGGAAGGAAAAGGCCTTTTTCAAGGAACTCCGGGGCGGCGGTCAAAACTGATGAACAGGAAGCAGACGGTAGAGCGGCGAAAATCAGTTGCACAGCGAAGGCAAACACCTGCATTGTGAAAAGTATCGGATTAGTAGCCTGCGCTGATGCACAGCTACCGAGCCCAGCAGCTACCGAATTCAGATACCGAACAGCTGCCGAATTCAGCAGAAAGAATATATAAAAGCACAGCTAGAAAGCAAAGCCAGTGTCACTGGAGTTTTTGTGGATTTTTCAAAACCTTTAGAGCCTGTAGATTATAAAATCTTACTGAATAAATTGCACTCACAGGGTATCCGAAGAAAAGCACTATCAATATTTAGCTCTTATCTATCTTTTAGACAAGTGGTATTGATGATGATGGATTTTATGACGCAAGGGCAGCTTCGGTCAAAGAGCGCCATGGCACTAGCCAGTTCCATTGCACAAGCGGGGGCAAAATACCCATTTCCCAAGCATTTCACTCTAATCAAGCCTTCCACCAGGCAGGGGAAAGCTTGTATCCATTGTATCACTAGTGGGTTCCCGGCGGCGCTGGGGATCAAACCCCTCACTTCCCGCATGCGAGGCGGATGCTCAAACCACGAGGCTATCGCTGCGGTACTCATTCGATATTCATTACTGGCACAGAGTCTGAACCAAAGACACTTTCATGTGGCGTCACTCAAGGAAGTACACAACGCCTTTACTCTTCAATATTTATTTAAATGATGTTGTCAACACCGCCCATATTGCGAATTGTGTCATCTATGCGGATGATACGAGTCTATTATTTGCTAGTAACGACATTCATCCGATTATCTGCTGGTGTAATGCCATGATGAAAACTCTAGAGAACTGGTACAGAGCTAGTTTATTGCAGATAAACGAGTGTAAGACACTAAGGGTGTCATATTTAGAACAAAATATACAATCATTCCACCTCATACGGTATTTTTGCCAGTTAATATGCGGTACTACAACATTCACTAGCCGTCAACTTATACATTTAATCAAAAAAATGTGTATCCGATATGCATATAATTCATGGTACCGATACCTGACTGCAGCTTTCGTTTGTCGTTGCAGTCTGATAAGGCACGTCTATTCTTAATAAATATAGCCCTAGGGTCATCTTCAAGTCAGAATTTAGGGACAGTACAACTAATCTAAGGAAATTTGCCGAACTGAAGTAAACACCACAAGGCAATCCAACAAGAATTTGTGAGGAATGTAGAGTACCAATATATGGACCTAATTTTGCAAAACAATGCTTCCATTACACTGTTCCGCCTCCTCATGAGAGATACGCTGTCATTCTTTTCGATTTGCGTTCCTGTTCGCGCTGAGAACTTCACACTATGCAATCAAATAACATGGCTTACGTTTACCTATGTGTACATAGTACTGTTTTGTATATTCTCTTTTGATTCCTTCGTGTATTTGTCTTTGTTTTCAAATTGTGTAACTTTCAATACTGCATTCCTGCTGAAGACTAGGTTTTAGAATGGTACGTCAGTCTGCTCACCGGCAGCTTTTTCCATAGCCTCTCCACCTGTATTGTAAGATGTGAAATCAATTCATTTGATCTGATTTGATGCTTGCTTTTTCGCTTGTTGGTTTTGCATCCTACTTTTATAATAGCCTCGTCAAGACTGTGGTGTGTACAATTAATATACATATATATATATGATGCTGGCCTCATTTCCTCTCTCGTCAAAGGGAATGTGTTCCAGGATAATTCTTCATGATTGCTTCTGTTTTAGTGCCAAGTTTTACAGCCCCCTACTCGCCGATTTTGGGGTTGTGAGCCTGTCCGGTACCACCGAGCCCGCCATTGTACTTGGAAGTTCAATTAACCATTGCCGGCAAGAGGTTGCTCGGGAAGAGTAACCTGAGCCTTGCAAGCCCCACCGGTGGCAGCATCTGCCGTCGCCGGGCAGTGGCGCATCGCGCAATCGCTGCACGACTGCGCCAGGTACGGTGTCAGGACCCTCAGCGAACAATGAATGTAGAGCAGAAAATGACCAAGCTCGCGTATATAGGCATTCACCCATTAACGCTAGCGCGAAATGCCCTGAAGGTGGAGCTTAAGTCCGATTTCGCCGATCTTTGTCTGAAGCCTGCTTAACCTTGAAAACCAAACCTCAAACCGAGACCGAAGTGCTAGTACACCTCATTCGTATTTGCCTTAACCACGCATAATCGTCCGCCATTTTTAAACATCTCAACCACGCTGCCGCTGGAAGCATGCCGATGGGGGTGTCGCCTTCACCGGCGACATGCGTGCGGTAGTTCGGGCATTGATGCAAGTGGTCCTCGAGCTTGGAGAGACCAAGCGACATCTAGCTGAGCGCAGGAGTCCCATCATAAGTGAAGGTGAACGAGTATCTCGTAAAAAATAATAATAATAGCATATTCAGCAACAATGCCAACCAGTGGAATATGAGTGTGCTGTGAAAATAATTTAAAGCCTGGGTGAGGCAGCACGCAGCCGCTAAACAAAGATACCCAACGGCTTCCAAACATAAGCGACTACCCCGGTTTCTGATGTTGCGCCCGAGCGCGCTATTGCATGCTGAAAGTACCTATCTCACTATCCTCTTGCGTTTCTGGCTCCACCACCGGTACTTTTCCATAGGCGTTCTGCTCCTGAACGTTCTCCGAAGCGTTGAACGAGACGATCAGCTCTTCATACGTCCCGACGGCCTTGCAGGTCCTGTAGTAGACGGCTCCTGCGCACTGGAAGGCCACCAGGTTGTGCTGCCCAGGGTGAGTGGGGCGGTTCACGAAGCGCATCCAGTTAGATCCACCTTGTGAAAGACCGTCCGCCGGAAATTGCATGAGACCGAACTTCCCCTGCAAGCGTGGTGCCAATCAGCTGTTTCTTTTTTTTTGCCACAAACTCATGCAAGAAACGGCGGAGCAGAACGCAATCCTACGCCATGGCAAAACTTCACGATCATGGCCGAATAGCTAAGCTCTCTGGTATGTCGGGTAGGACTTTTTCTATTTAATATTTTTTTTACTGTAGCCGCGCCTGACGTTACGAGACACAATTCCCTATGCTATCGCAAGGGATCATCATTTACTGTTTATGAGAAGATATTCCTGAGTCGTAGCAAGAAAAAACGTGAAGTGCTGATAACATTAACTGTTTCAAAGGAGCAATAACGATGCAGGCGCTCTTGTGCACCATTCAATGAACAATTTCAACTGGCTACTGCATTTGGCTTCAGGCCAAAGGATGGAGTGCGCCAGAAATTTGAACGACAATTAAGCAGTTGTTGTGCTTAGCAGTATTTTAGAATTGTGTTGTTTTTGCTTACTAAGCGAGGACTCCTTTCAGTGCTCAAGGACTTCCGAACTAATGCTTCTTTATTAGTGCTGGAGTAGGCAGCAATTTCCTTTTGCCCTGTTCTTCCACCTTAATTTACTCTCGAGCAAGAAACTTCCACCAGTTTCCATCCTTAGACTTAATCCAGGTCTCTATAATGTGTATAAATAAGTTCAATAAATAGATATGTATGGAAACAAAGATTGCATGAGCATTTTTAGACCACAGGTGTGATTCTGGGCACATGTTCGGCTTTTTGACAACAAAATATATTATATAATTACGGCGGAGAGTAGCGAGGCGGTTATATTGGTTTAATTACGCACATACGTACTAACAACTGATGCGTGAATGTTGCTGATAGCAGCAGTTTAAGAGATATTTTTGGCAAAGCGCATCTGTGCTATGCACTCTCAACAGAAGTTGAAGTTGAAAGTTCCTGACTCCAAAGGAAGCTACAAAAATACACATTGAGAGGTCCCAAGGTACTAGACCGCAAGTGGGACCTCCCATGAGAATAAATTTCAATACAGAGCTATTCACAAAACAGAAACTAAGAAGCTCAATCTGTACGAATTATACCGCGAAGCAACACAGACAATAAATACTAGGGTACATAGTATAGATTAAAAAGCCTACAGATTCATATATATTTTATTTTTATTTCCATATACTGTCAACCCCAACCGGGGCTTTTACAAGGGTGGGCGCACTTAAAAAATACACAACTTACATATAATACAGCTATAGAACAGTAAGCAGTTGTATAATGAAAAGGATGGGTCTAGTTAAAGCAAGACAAGAACAAACAAATTCGAGATAATCAGTTATACAGAACAAAGTCAGTTTTGTGGCAATATACTCAGCTCGGCCAGCTCCAACAATATGAGGACTGTCGGTTGCATTAAAATTGAAGCGTCAAGTGCATTCCATTCGCGCACTGCTCGCGGAGAAAGGGAAAAATAGAATGTGTTATTGCAACAAACAAATTCTTGAAGTGTGAGAGGATGTATGCGGCGGGTGATTGTTGAGTGGCTTATATTGACCAAGTCTTCAGAGTTAAGCTTAAATGAATTGTGCAGAAGTAAGTATAGGAATTTCAAGCGGTGCAGTTTCGATCGGATAGATAATGGCTGAAGCCCTGCGCGATGCAAAAGTTCATTAGGTGGATCTGCCGCGTCTTTACTGGTTATAGCTAAATCACGCGGCTTTTCGCTGCACACTTTCCAGTGCGGCTACGCTAGTACCTGTACAAGGGAACCAAGTAAGGCTAGCATATTCTAATACCGGGCGCATAAGCGTAGTGTATGCCTGAACCTCTATTTCGGGAAGCGAGTTTTTCAAAGTACGTTTGTTCATTGCCTTATTTGCTACATACTGACCGTGCGTTGTCGAGTTCAGGTCAGATGAAATAAGGATGTCCAGATATCGGTACTCCGTAACAGTTTGTAGTGCAGTGTTATCAGAACCATAAGCGAACTTAAGCGGAATTTTTTCTTTGTGACGGACATAGAAACAGTCTTGTCTTTGTTAATGACCATGCTCCAATCATGACACCACTGAAAAACTTTATTTAAAGCGCTATGTAGTTTGATCTTGTCAGGCTGATGCTTAATTTCATGATATAGAACGCAATCGTCTGCAAACAGTCTCATTTGTACGTAATCTTGGTTAGTTATATCACTAATAAATAGCAAAAATAAAAGAGGCGCCAGTACAGATCGTTTGGGTACACAAGATACCACGGTAATAATTATGTCCGTCGAGTTAGACAAATTAGTAACGTTCAGAAAAACAAACTGCCAATATACAAAAAATAGTAGTACAAAAAAGTTAAAAAAACTAATAACTTCTCTAGCACAATTTCTTTCATAAAATAGTGCACCAGAGGACGGCTTACTCCTTTTTAATTCCCAAATAGGCGCATTCCTGTTTAGACTGTACGTAGGCTACGTGAAGCAAGGATATTGTAGCGCCTAAAACCGCACAATTTCTACTACTTTCTTGTCAATTTTTCCAGGAATAAAATATTTACACTACTAATTTACCAATATCTACCACTTAAGAAAACACAAAAAAATTATTCACGCTTCCATTTGCTTCAGTATTTGTTGTCTTTTTTATTATGAGCATCATCACGAACCTTCAAATCCCTACCCTTTGTCGCTCCAGAGAAGTTGGCGAGGCATACGTGCGCAAGTTTAAAGGGACACTGAGGAGAACTCTATCATTTTTTTTTGTTAGCAAAATCTGATAGTTCGGCATTTCATGGCTCTGTTGCCGCTTGTCCGGGCGCGAAACATGCATTTATTTCAAAGAAATTTGGACTCGAAGATGAAAAAGTTTTTCCCGCCGCTCTGATTCAAACTCAGGGAACTCTTATGACGCCACGGCAACTCTTAAGACGTCTCAGAACGGAGTGACGTGATACGTGACGTAAACGCAGACTCCGTGATTTCTGACAGCTAGCGGTGCGGTGCGCAACCTTCCTTTGCCAGCCTCAGAGATTCGTGGTTCCATGAAGTAAGGAAAATTCCTCCAAGGTGGCGCCTCTTGTCCTAGGAAGTCATCACGCTTGTACTTGCGAGATTGGCCTGTGGCGGTGACACCTGTATTTTGGTTCTTGCTATTTTCTACATTACAAGAGCTTTGTTTTCAGTAAGAGTGGCGTTTTTGTGATCAGGAGCTGCTATTCTATCGATACAAGCCAACTTCAATTTCTCCTCAGTGTCCCTTTAAGCAACAGATCACTTAACCTCAGGCTGTTGGTTCAAAGTGATTCTCATAATTTTCTTGCGGACAGCCCAGCTACCTTGGTAATCATAAAGAGCGCGCCTGTCATTCTTAGCGTATCCTACATGCAAAGCCCCGTATGCAGGCACTTGGGTTTTCCGTGTTACCATGTAAATATGAAACAGTTGGAATACGAAGAGTCGAACACGAAGGACAAGACAGGATTTTTAGAACGCATTAGCAGAGAGTGGGGGGAAATTTCGCATTGTAAAACAAAACGCAACAATTTCTTACTTGGCGCCATTTCAGTTACAAATCTGCGATTTTATAAAAATAGATATTTGCGTGTGCACTGCAACTCAACTTAGGTTTGATGAATGTTCGATTTATCGAAAACTGCAATCAATACCAACATAGCAATGAAACAGCAATAAAAGCAGCAAATATGCTTTCTATTAAGAACATATTTTTTAGATTTTGTGACCTTCTGTTCGAATCTTCCTTCAGCTTTCAGACGATATACATAACACTTAAGTATGTGCAACTTAAGAACGCTTTTTTGATTATTTCTCGTCGTCACGTAGAGCGGCTATGTGCGAGGTTGAAAAGGCATCAGTTCTATTTTTTAGCACAAGCATTTTTGGGTGCTTATCTAACTTTTTTCACTAGCTACAAAATACCCAAGCAGCAGAAGTAATTGGCCCAAAATTGGAACTGTGTTGGCAAAGCTGGCCCTACAAAGGACCAGCATGGGACCATTCTGTTGCAATATTGGGCCGATGGCCTGTGGTGCTTGGGTATAAGCTAACAAAATTTTCCAATTTGCATTCCATGTCTTTTACATCACTCGAACTTGAATCATAGTCTAAGTCAATTTTTATATTTAGTACTAAAAATGAAGTGTGGCTGTTTATTCCAGCAAGAAAAACAATAAATGTATTTCTTGCTGAAAAGGAACAATTTTTGTCCCACTTGTGAATAATATTATTTTCCAACCGCGTATAAAATTTTTTACGCGGCTGGAAAATAATATTGTTCACAAGACCATAAAGATGTTGCACACTTGGTGCCGTGAGCTCTACCGAGTGAGACGGTCAGACGATCTTTCAGGTTCACATGCCAGCACAGCGAGTGATGATCGCTCACAACTTTTAAAGTCTTGCCGTGCAAGTGCGGGTATAGTTTCGATGCGGCTCAAGCAAACGCAAGGCGTTCTTTTCTTCTCGTTAAATACTTGTCCTTTAGCCCCAAGAAATAGCGCTTGGGATAAGCTATGACTCGCTAACGCCCTTCTCTCTTCTCTGCTCTACTAGAAAGCTGCTACGTCCACACAGTTTGTGGCAGTGTGAATATTGGTTTCATTGCACTCTAATAACTTTCCAAGCACATGATGCAACTTCAAGCTGTGCGAAAGTTCTCTTCAAATTGCACAGTTTCAGACTTCAGTGGCACGTCGGACGAAGTCAACGGCGTCACGGCCTCAGTGACCCGAGAAAACGTCTTTATAAACCATCGGTTATATGCTTACAATCACGAAAAGATGTGCACGGCTTTTTGTTGGCTTCCTGCATAAACTGCCTGAAGCGGCTATTTTATGCGAGTACAGGCGTTCTCCGACTGTTCTTAACATATAGATAAGAAAGAATAGCGCTGTGTAAATGAAATGACATTATATCGGCTTCACAGTTACCCTAGCGAGTTCATTTCCTCCTGAAGTGCCGAAGGTCTTTTCAAGGTGCAAAAAAGACGAACTGCGCAACAAGAACACGGACGAAAGGGAGGCAGACACACACTAACGCAGACTTACAACTTTACTAAAGGAAGGAATACAAGGAAAATATATATAGCGATCCCCAACGCACTTCAAATCTGATCAATATGGCACTTGACAATCTGCCCAGGCGATAAACAGACCACACAAGAACCAACCGCTTACAAGATAATCTTATACCTGGCCGGCCCTTTCTATGAGAAACAAAAAGCAAAGGACCGCTTAGCGACAGTGCACACTTGAGAATTACGCGTTCTGCAAAGTAAGGAAATTCATAACAAAAACCACACCACTGTAGCCATCTGATACCACTGAAGCTCGAACCGCTTACAAGCGCAGGTGCTGACACCAAAACCAAGAGACAAAGCACTCCCCCTTTTGAAAGCAAACAAAACGGGAAACAAAAACAACCACATCGGTCATCGTCAAAAACAAAAAAAACAGTGAAAAAAGGCACCAGGTCAAAAAAGTAAAAAAACAAAAAACCAAGAAACAGCTCAAGAAGCTACGTCACAAAAACAGTGAAAAATAGGCACCGAGTCATTTAAAAAAACAAAAAGATGAAAGACGGGACAACAGTTTAAGACAACAACGGTTTTAAAAAAGGGGGGTGAATGAAATCCAAAGCGTAGGAAGAAATCACAAACCATGAAAGAACCGAAACAAAACTGAGATCGCTAATCAAATGAACAACGAAAGCATCAAACGCAATCAGGAGGTACTGCTCAATCACCAGGGCACAAACAGGCCACTAGGCTACACATGCCCCCGCAAAAACACAAATTCTTTGGATGATAAGGAAATGGAAGCCTTGCTAACACAGTTGTCCGTAGTGCCGATGTAAAATGTTTCGACGACGAGACGCTCCCATTTGTCATTTAATCTGGCCAGAAATTCCGTCTTTTCGAACCATGGTACACAGTCCCGTTGCTTCATTTTTGTGCAGTCCGCACAATGCTTAGCCAAAAACCCTCCATCGTTGTTTGCCACGCTCAACCGGTGCTCCCTTGCTCTTTCATTAAAGCATCTGCCGGTTTGGCCTATGTAGACTTTTCCGCAACTAAGGGGAATGCTGTAAACAACGCCGGAAACGCAATCTTTGAACTTCCTTAGATGTTTGATTTTGCAAGGGGTCTTCTTAGTGTTCTTCATCATCACGCACACCTTGGACAGTCTACATGGAGCCGAGAAGACAACGTTGACGCCTCCTTTTCTCGCCACTTTCTTGATGTTGTGCGAGAATTTGTGGATGTATGGAATCACATGGGCCTTCTTTTGCTCGGCGTCATCTTTGTCTTTGCGTTCTCTCTTAATTTTTTGAAGCACATTTTCACACACACTCGAAATGACGTGCGGAGGGTATCCAGCTGCTTGCAAACGCTGAAGCTGGTACTGGAAGCTCTCTTGGACTTTGTGGTCACAAGTCTTTTTCAGGGCCGACTCAACACATAGGGAAATGATAGCTCGCTTGACCAACTTCGAATGGGCACTAGTGTAGGGAAGCAAAGCCTTTTTGGACCTGGGTTTGAAGGACCAGCCCAAACGCTGTTTCTCAAAGTGCAGATCTAAATCCAGGAACTGAAGATGACCATCAAGCGGTAGCTCACTGGTAAACCGGAGCCCGAAAGATTCAGATGAAAATGCCGAGAGGATCTTTGAGGCCAAATCCTGAAGATTGCCGTCCCCCGGTGGGGTCAGGAAGACCAGGTAGTCATCGACGTACCTGCACACGCGGGTGACATCCATCCCTCGCAGTTTGTCTTGAAGACGTCGGTCAAAGGATGACAGAAAAATGTCGCTTAAGGCTGGAGCTATGCTCGAACCTATACAAATGCCTGCTTTTTGAATATGATAACTCTCATTGAAGTGGATGACGGAAGACTTTAGATAGAAATCTATAAGTTCCAAGAAGTTGCCAGTGTTGAGGCCAACTGAGTTCCGGAACTTCGTCTCTCCGTGAAGCTCCACGCATTCTCTGATGGCAGCGAACAGTCCTTCGTGCGGAATGGAATAATACATGTCTTCGATGTCGACGGAAAAAGCCGTCGTGGAAGTCGGTAGCCCTTTTCCCATCAGCTCAACGACTTCTTTGGAGCTTCTAACGAAGAACGGGTCATTGCCTAATAACACATTCAAATGTATCTGCAGGAAGTTCCCAAGCTTCCTCTGCCAGCAGTTCCTGTCCGACACGATTAGTCGAAAGGGGCAACCAATTTTATGCGTTTTTCCAGTGAAAAACACTTCAAGGGTTCCGGCATCCTCGTTTTTCACGGCCTTCATCAAATGCTCCAACTTCAAATCCTTTAAAAGTCTCACGGCTTCTCGCTTTCTTTTCTTCGGATCGTGCTTAACTGGCGTGAAGTTCTTTGTAACGGCATCCATCGCCTTGCTCTGGAACAAGCCTTGCGGTAAGACTACAAAACCCCCTTCCTTGTCCGACTGGATGACCGTTAAGCCATTTTCTTTAAGAAAATTGACAACCTTCTTGACAGGTGGCTTAGAAGTTGTCCTGTTACTCGCATGGCGGTAGGCGCACTCCACACCCTCTCCGATGAGTCTCTCCTTTTCTTGTTCGGTCACTCTCTCGCCGATACCGTGGACTAACCCGAGAAGGCTTGGCCTGGAGCATGGTGGTTCGAAGCAGTACTTGGGGCCTTTGTCCAGGATGGTCTCGATATCCTTTGGGATGCTGGCTCCTCCTAAAACTGTGACCGAGCTTGACGTATCTGCCGGACGAGGAGTGGCGGTCAGCTTCAACATAACCTGCCTCCACAGGAATTCTCTGAACCGTGCTGCCATTTTGAGATGTTCAACGTACCGCACGGACAGCGTCGGGGGATCGCTTTCCTCTTCAAGAAGAAACTTCATCCACTCTCGCAAGAGCCGCACTTGTCGCCAAGCTTCAGACTTCATGAGCTTGCAAATCCTCCTGGCATGTGCCCACGACGGACCGATGTAACCAAAAAGATGAAGGACTTGCAGAGGAACGAGTTTCTTCTTCAGGCAAAAAGACAAAAACCTGGACTGACAAGTGGCCACGGCGATGAGACAAGTGCATGAGATCGCTGCATTTTGCCTTGTTTGGGTACATAGAAAAGAGCCCGTGGTACTAGAAAGATGTTTCAACAGGACTTGTCGGGCTAGTTGGTTGATCATAATGCAAAAAAGACGAACTGCGCAACAAGAACACGGACGAAAGGGAGGCAGACACACACTAACGCAGACTTACAACTTTACTAAAGGAAGGAATACAAGGCAAATATATATAGCGATCCCCAACGCACTTCAAATCTGATCAATATGGCACTTGACAATCTGCCCAGGCGATAAACAGACCACACAAGAACCAACCGCTTACAAGATAATCTTATACCTGGCCGGCCCTTTCTATGAGAAACAAAAAGCAAAGGACCGCTTAGCGACAGTGCACACTTGAGAATTATGCGTTCTGCAAAGTAAGGAAATTCATAACAAAAACCACACCACTGTAGCCATCTGAAACCACTGAAGCTCGAACCGCTTACAAGCGCAGGTGCTGACACCAAAACCAAGAGACGAAGCACTCCCCCTTTTGAAAGCAAACAAAACGGGAAACAAAAACAACCACATCAGTCATCGTCAAAAACAAAAAAAAACAGTGAAAAAAGGCACCAGGTCAAAAAAGTAACAAAACAAAAAACCAAGAAACAGCTAAAGAAGCTACGTCACCAAAACGGTGAAAAATAGGCACCGAGTCATTTAAAAAAACAAAAAGATGAAAGACGGGACAATGGCTGCCACAATGTCTCGTCGCTCATCATCTGTATTTCTACAGGTTTTGCTGCTGCCACTCCTGGGACAGCTGTTGTCGCTGCCCGCAGTACAGCTAGCTGATACCCGTGACGAAGAACCGTGCGTGCGCAAATTCCGTGGCCTGGATGAACCGCCAATCTGCTGCGACTTATCTTCGAGTCTGCTGCTCCGACCGCCGCCGTTTCTGGACACGTTCACTTTGCTCGTCGGGCAACGTGGGACGATGCTACCTACTCCGCCCCTTGAAAAGCGCGCACACTTGGACAACGCTCTGGGCCACGACGCTGCCACAATGTCTCGTCGCTCATCATCTGTATTTCTACAGGTTTTGCTGCTGCCACTCCTGGGACAGCTGTTGTCGCTGCCCGCAGTACAGCTAGCTGATACCCGTGACGAAGAACCGTGCGTGCGCAAATTCCGTGGCCTGGATGAACCGCCAATCTGCTGCGACTTATCTTCGAGTCTGCTGCTCCGACCGCCGCCGTTTCTGGACACGTTCACTTTGCTCGTCGGGCAACGTGGGACGATGCTACCTACTCCGCCCCTTGAAAAGCGCGCACACTTGGACAACGCTCTGGGCCACGACGCTGCCACAATGTCTCGTCGCTCATCATCTGTATTTCTACAGGTTAGTTATCTCCAAACTCGGTGTTACCGATGCAATGATGTTTGCCTTTTGGCAGTGTCGTGGCCGCCCAGCCCTTTCAAGCGTGCTTGCTCTGCTATTGTTTGTGTTCTGCGCTTGTTGCTTCTCAGTGGGGACGTAGAAGTAAACCCAGGGCCCATGACAAAGGCGCAGGAAGAGAAATTAGACGCCGTGGCAGAAACCGTATTACGACTTGAAGCGAGCAACGCCACTCTTATTGAAGCGGTAACAAAAGTGCTAAACATTCATGCGACACTGAAAACAGACCTTGAAAATCTAACCAAACGTGTTCAAGAACTTGAAACAAAACTTGAATTGGCTTCATCTGTTAGTACTTCTGCAAATCACGAAAGTGGGTTATCTAACATCATCAATAAAATTGATGACTTAGAAAACCGGTCGCGCCGTTCAAATGTTCTGTTTTATGGTATCGCCGATAGTGACTCGTCTGAAAGTTGGGAGACGTCAGAGCAACTTGTCAACGACTTCTGCCTCGATAAGCTTGGAGTCACTGTTACTTCCGTTGCTAGGGCGCATCGTGTGGGCCGTTTCTCGACCGAGAAGGCACGGCCAATTATAGCGAAGTTTATCAACGATAAAGAAATTGAAGCCATTCTAAGTAACGGCCGCAAGCTAAAGGAAACAAATTTTAGCATCGGACGTGATTATTCGCTTGCTGTCCGTAACAAACGTCGACAGCTGCTGCAGTTCTCGAAAACGATTAAAAAAGATGGTGACCGCGTGCGTTTGGCTTTCGATAAATTGCATATCAATAAGGACACGTATCTGTGGGATGTTGCCAGTGGCCGAGCGGTGCCAGTTAGTCTTTCCACGACCGACTGACCGGTTCCAACGGCCACCTCATCTTTTCCAGCGTCTTCATGCTCGTTGAACACTCGTCTTAATTCAGAGAATAGCAGTAGTTTCCTTTTCACTAATATCCGAAGTGTACTTTCAAAATCTGTTGCCCTTTCTTCCCTCGTCGATTCAACGTGCGCTTCACTTCTGATATTAACTGAAACTTGGTTGGACGATACTATTCCGGATGCTAACATTCTTCTCAGTGAATCCGAATTTTGCTTTTTTCGTTGTGATAGAAAAAATAGAAAAGGGGGTGGCGTCCTTATTGCTACAAAGAAACAAATATCTGCTGTCCCGATCACTGTCACTACTTTTCTTGAATGTGTTTGGATACGATGCAAAATTGGTATTGCTGATGTTGTTATTGCTGCCTTCTACCGACCGCCAGATATGACTGCCACATTTTCAGGTGAATTTCATAGAATATTGAGTGACTTATACGTGCGTTTTCCTAACTCCATTTTCCTTGTATTTGGTGATTTTAACTTCCCAAACATTGATTGGCCTAATCTTACGGTTAACCCCAGTGACCAGGAAGCCCACATGTTCCTTCATACTTGCTTAGATTTTTCGCTTGTTCAACTTATCACTGATCCTACCCGCCGCTCCGCCACAACGGCAAATATTCTTGATCTCGTCCTAACAAATAACCCTGAGGTTTGTTTCGATATCTTGCATTTACAAGGCCTATCCGATCATGAAATCATCACCGGGTACATCACTCGTCCATTTGGTAGAAAGAAAACATCCACTAAGCGAATTCATTGCTACAACCGCGCTAATTTCGATGGGATTAACTCTGCACTGCAATCATTTTCGGAGGACTTCCTAGCTCACTGTTCATCTCGCTCTGTCGAAACAAATTGGAAATCACTTAAAGACACATTAACTAATCTTGTTGACAAGTTTGTGCCGGTCATCACTATCAGATATCATAAAAATGCACCATGGTTCACAAATCGCCTTCGTCGTCTTAATAATAAGAAAAAACGCTTGTACCGCCAAGCAGTCAAAACAGGTCTTCCATCATCATGGACAAAGTACAGGCATTGCGATCATGAATATCAGTCACTGCTTAATACAACTCGTCACCATTTCTTCAGTCACGACCTGTCCACCATGTTAACCAATAACTGTCATAGATTTTGGCGCGTCATCAATCCGAGTTCCCACCCCGAAATCGTACTAACTAATCCTGACGGTGATCCTGTAACTGAAACTGAGTGTGCACAGCTTCTTAACGACGCATTCGTCTCAGTGTTCACCCATGAAGATACCACTTCCTCGCCCATGTTACAGTCATCTTCCGTCACTTCCATGCCAGAAATTATCATTAACGAATCAGGAATTCTAGCCCTTTTGAATAACCTCAAAGTTACTACTAGCTCTGATCACCTTGGATTTAATAACAAAATACTAAAGAATGCCTCTCTAAACCTCTATGAAGTATTGACATCACTTTTTTCACAATCATTATCATCTGGTACAATTCCTGACGACTGGCGTACAGCGAAAGTAATACCCATTTTCAAATCCGGAGACCGCACCATTCCACTTAACTATCGCCCTATCTCATTAACCAGCAACATCTGTAAACTCCTGGAACACATAATTCATACTCAAGTAATTAATTATCTAGAGGAGCACGATATCATTTTCAAATACCAGCACGGTTTTCGCAGGGGTTATTCATGCGACACACAACTCACTGGATTTACTAACGACATATTTTCCGCAGTAGACGCTGGCTTACAGGTTGACGCAGTATTTTTAGACTATTCTAAAGCTTTTGATCGCGTTCCCCATCACAGGCTCCTAACCAAATTGACAAACTTAAATCTCCATCCCAGCGTTATTTCATGGATAAAACAATTCCTCGATAACAGAAAACAATTCACCTCTGTCAACGGCTTTAACTCGTCTTCTGTCCCCGTAACATCTGGAGTCCCCCAGGGAAGTGTACTTGGCCCTCTGCTCTTTTTAATTTTTATTAACGATCTACCCAAGTGTGTATCGTCTCAAATTAGGTTATTCGCGGATGATTGTGTAATATATCGTAATATTACTAATGAAACCGACCGCCAATCACTTCAAACTGATCTTGACGCTGTAACGGCTTGGTGTTCTTCCTGGCTAATGTCTCTAAATGCATCTAAAACAAAGTTAATGTCGTTTACTAACCGTTCCACTCGAATTGCTACAACATACTTCCTCAATAACGATAAAGTTGAACTTACAACAACTTACAAGTACCTAGGAGTTCACTTTCAGTCTGACCTAACTTGGCATTACCATATTAACACAATCTTAGCATCAGCAAATCGCGCACTCGGCCTTCTTAGGCGTAATCTCAAACACGCGCCTTCACACTTAAAAAAACTTGCTTACATCACGCTAATCCGCCCGAAAGTTGAGTATGCGTCTGCCATATGGGACCCTCATCAAGCTTACATCATAAACAACCTTGAATCCCTGCAAAACCGTGCTGTTCGCTTCATCTTTTCAGATTATTCACGCTTCACCAGTGTCACAGCATTAAAACAACGTGCCGAGTTGGAACCGCTATCATGTCGACGCCATTTCGCTCGCCTAACCTTGCTTCACAAACTGTATCACCATCCCACCCTCCACGACGACTTCTTTTTGCCACACCCTGCAGTCTTTCCTCGCCGCGACCACGTTAACAAAATAAAACGCGTCACATGCCGTTCATTGCTCTACTCGAAATCATTCATTCCTCGCACTATAATAGATTGGAATAACTTGCCATCACACATAGCTACTGAGGTTAACCCACAATCGTTTCAGCATTCGTTAAAACAAACCATGGACTAACAGATTTGGTATTTTTGTTGTATTATGTGCATTTACTGAGTATTTTCTTCTGCGTTGTTTGTTGTTGTTATTTGTGTACATTACCAGTTTTTAATTAATTATTACGTGTATTTTGTTTCTAATGCCTGTGCCATATTTTTATGCTTGTATCGCCCCCCCCTATGTAATACCCTCGCACGAGGGCCCTTAGGGGTATTGTAAATAAATAAATAAATAAACAACGGTTTTAAAAAAGGGGGGTGAATGAAATCCAAAGCGTAGGAAGAAATCACGAACCATGACAGAACCGAAACAAAACTGAGATCACTAATCAAATGAACAACGAAAGCATCAAACGCAATCAGGAGGTACTGCTCAATCACCAGGGCACAAACAGGCCACTAGGCTACACATGCCCCCGCAAAAACACAAATTCTTTGGATGATAAGGAAATGGAAGAATTGCTAACACAGTTGTCCGTAGTGCCGATGTAAAATGTTTCGACGACGAGACGCTCCCATTTGTCATTCAATCTGGCCAGAAATTCCGTCTTTTCGAACCATGGTACACAGTCCCGTTGCTTCATTTTTGTGCAGTCCGCACAATGCTTAGCCAAAAACCCTCCATCGTTGTTTGCCACGCTCAACCGGTGCTCCCTTGCTCTTTCATTAAAGCATCTGCCGGTTTGGCCTATGTAGACTTTTCCGCAACTAAGGGGAATGCTGTAAACAACGCCGGAAACGCAATCTTTGAACTTCCTTAGAAGTTTGATTTTGCAAGGGGTCTTCTTAGTGTTCTTCACCATCATGCACACCTTGGACAGTCTGCATGGAGCCGAGAAGACAACGTTGACGCCTCCTTTTCTCGCCACTTTCTTGATGTTGTGCGAGAATTTGTGGATGTATGGAATCACATGGGCCTTCTTTTGCTCGGCGTCATCTTTGTCTTTGCGTTCTCTCTTAATTTTTTGAAGCACATTTTCACACACACTCGAAATGACGTGCGGAGGGTATCCAGCTGCTTGCAAACGCTGAAGCTGGTACTGGAAGCTCTCTTGGACTTTGTGGTCACAAGTCTTTTTCAGGGCCGACTCAACAAATAGGGAAATGATGCCTCGCTTGACCAACTTCGAATGGGCACTAGTGTAGGGAAGCAAAGCCTTTTTGGACCTGGGTTTGAAGGACCAGCACAAACGCTGTTTCTCAAAGTGCAGATCTAAATCCAGGAACTGAAGATGACCATCAAGCGGTAGCTCACTGGTAAACCGGAGCACGAAAGATTCAGATGAAAATGCCGAGAGGATCTTTGAGGCCAAATCCTGAAGATTGCCGTCCCCCGGTGGGGTCAGGAAGACCAGGTAGTCATCGACGTACCTGCACACGCGGGTGACATCCATCCCTCGCAGTTTGTCTTGAAGACGTCGGTCAAAGGATGACAGAAAAATGTCGCTTAAGGCTGGAGCTATGCTCGAACCTATACAAATGCCTGCTTTTTGAATATGATAACTCTCAATGAAGTGGATGACGGAAGACTTTAGATAGAAATCTATAAGTTCCAAGAAGTTGCCAGTGTTGAGGCCAACTGAGTTCCGGAACTTCGTCTCTCCGTGAAGCTCCACGCATTCTCTGATGGCAGCGAACAGTCCTTCGTGCGGAATGGAATAATACATGTCTTCGATGTCGACGGAAAAAGCCGTCGTGGAAGTCGGTAGCCCTTTTCGCATCAGCTCAACGACTTCTTTGGAGCTTCTAACGAGGAACGGGTCATTGCCTAATAACACATTCAAATGTATCTGCAGGAAGTTCCCAAGCTTCCTCTGCCAGCAGTTCCTGTCCGACACGATTAGTCGAAAGGGGCAACCAATTTTATGCGTTTTTCCAGTGAAAAACACTTCAAGGGTTCCGGCATCCTCGTTTTTTCAGGGCCGACTCAACACATAGGGAAATGATGCCTCGCTTGACCAACTTCGAATGGGCACTAGTGTAGGGAAGCAAAGCCTTTTTGGACCTGGGTTTGAAGGACCAGCACAAACGCTGTTTCTCAAAGTGCAGATCTAAATCCAGGTACTGAAGATGACCATCAAGCGGTAGCTCACTGGTAAACCGGAGCCCGAAAAATTCAGATGAAAATGCCGAGAGGATCTTTGAGGCCAAATCCTGAAGATTGCCGTCCCCCGGTGTTGAGTCGGCCCTGAAAAAGACTTGTGACCACAAAGTCCAAGAGAGCTTCCAGTACCAGCTTCAGCGTTTGCAAGCAGCTGGATACCCTCCGCACGTCATTTCGAGTGTGTGGGAAAATGTGCTTCAAAAAATTAAGAGAGAACGCAAAGACAAAGATGACGCCGAGCAAAAGAAGGCCCATGTGATTCCATACATCCACAAATTCTCGCACAACATCAAGAAAGTGGCGAGAAAAGGAGGCGTCAAAGTTGTCTTCTCGGCTCCATGCAGACTGTCCAAGGTGTGCGTGATGATGAAGAACACTAAGAAGACCCCTTGCAAAATCAAACATCTAAGGAAGTTCAAAGATTGCGTTTCCGGCGTTGTTTACAGCATTCCCCTTAGTTGCGGAAAAGTCTACATAGGCCAAACCGGCAGATGCTTTAATGAAAGAGCAAGGGAGCACCGGTTGAGCGTGGCAAACAACGATGGAGGGTTTTTGGCTAAGCATTGTGCGGACTGCACAAAAATGAAGCAACGGGACTGTGTACCATGGTTCGAAAAGACGGAATTTCTGGCCAGATTGAATGACAAATGGGAGCGTCTCGTCGTCGAAACATTTTACATCGGCACTACGGACAACTGTCTTAGCAAGGCTTCCATTTCCTTATCACCCAAAGAATTTTCGTTTTTGCGGGGGCATGTGTAGCCTAGTGGCCTGTTTGTGCCCTGGTGATTGAGCAGTGCCTCCTGATTGCGTTTGATGCTTTCGTTGTTCATTTGATTAGCGATCTCAGTTTTGTTTCGGTTCTGACATGGTTTGTGATTTCTTCCTACGCTTTGGATTTCATTCACCCCCCTTTTTTAAAACCGTTGTTGTCTTAAACTGTTGTCCCGTCTTTCATCTTTTTGTTTTTTTAAATGACTCGGTGCCTATTTTTCACTGTTTTTGTGACGTAGCTTCTTGAGCTGTTTCTTGGTTTCTTGTTTTTTTTACTTTTTTGACCTGGTGCCTTTTTTCACTGTTTTTTTGTTTTTGACGATGACCGATGTGGTTGTTTTTGTTTCCCGTTTTGTTTGCTTTCAAAAGGGGGAGTGCTTCGTCTCTTGGTTTTGGTGTCAGCACCTGCGCTTGTAAGCGGTTCGAGCTTCAGTGGTTTCAGATGGCTACAGTGGTGTGGTTTTTGTTATGAATTTCCTTACTTTGCAGAACGCGTAATTCTCAAGTGTGCACTGTCGCTAAGCGGTCCTTTGCTTTTTGTTTCTCATAGAAAGGGCCGGCCAGGTATAAGATTATCTTGTAAGCGGTTGGTTCTTGTGTGGTCTGTTTATCGCCTGGGCAGATTGTCAAGTGCCATATTGATCAGATTTGAAGTGCGTTGGGGATCGCTATATATATTTGCCTTGTATTCCTTCCTTTAGTAAAGTTGTAAGTCTGCGTTAGTGTGTGTCTGCCTCCCTTTCGTCCGTGTTCTTGTTGCGCAGTTCGTCTTTTTTGCATTATGATCAACCAACTAGCCCGACAAGTCCTGTTGAAACGTCTTTTCAAGTGATCTTCAAAGTTAATGGCGAAGGCGACATCCTCTGAGTGTACGAGACAAATTTGCCGTTTGACACCTGTCAATTACAGCTGAAACTTTGGTCTGCAGCAGTTCTGGAATAGAGAAGGCTTTGTGTTATTGCGAAAGTTCAGCTGGGAGAGCCGAAGTTTCCAACAAAGGCAGGACCAAAGCGTTCCAGCTGCTGCAGGCCAAAGCTAAATTTGATTCCCTGGAACTTTGAAGGCAATTTGGTGCGATGAAGGCGGTCTTCTCACAGTTCCTTTGTTCGACATTGGTTTCTCAACACCCGCTTTTTAAATCGATGGACGAAAAATATTTGGGGTTGCAAACGCTGCCTAGGGTGCCATCGATATTTGGTAGGGGTATTCATCTTTCTTCGTAACGCTGTTTAATCAGGGGTAGTCGGCGCAGAACTCAACACCTTCACCTTTCGTTTTGACGAGGACGAGGGATGTTGCCCAGGGTCACTTCGTTGGCTGGATAACACCGTTGGACAGAATTTCTCCAACTTGGAAATCCATGGCTTGCCCTTCGCGTGTCTACACACTGCAGGGGCGTTTGTGGACAGCGATGGTGGGTGTCTTCACAGGTTATAATGCGATGTATGGTATAAAATGTTCTTGGGACCTCTGACGGGGCAGAAAACCAGTCGGTGCAGCGTTGAAGTATTTTTTTTTTTGCAGAAGTGGTCGTCTGGGCTGGGACAGTGTCAGGTTAATTTCGAATGTATGCTCCTGGGCTTGTGCGTTCGTTGACGCAGAATCTGAGCGGGCGAATATGAAGCTGCCTAGGCTCTTTCTTCTTGCAACGCGATGGTCGTGCCTTTGTTGAAAAGCCGGTACTACAAGGCCAATAACACGAAGCCTTTTCCATTCCAGAACTCTGTTATGCCTCTTGCGATTCCGATGCCTCGATAAGACTGATGCCCGATGCCGATTCTGATGCCTCGGTAAAAGAATAAGAGGCCGAATCTAAGTGCCGCCTATTCGCGCAACGTACAGCGATCTTGCTGTGTGGTGGTCACGAGATATTCAAATTAGAAGGCCGGCTATATCTGGAGCGCGCTAGAGTAACTGGAAAATTCAGCATTGCGCCCATTACTAGCAGCACTAGAGGCAGAAGTGTAAATATTGCAAGCGTCATTTTATTTGCACCTTTACTTACGACAGCATAAACAACATAAAACAACCATCATTAAATCAATATTAGGTGAAATATATAGTTTTTAGCCCTGGAGATCGTCAAGTTCTTTACGAAAAATAAAGATGTATTGTATTGTATTGTACGACCTCTTGCACTAATGAGGACCACCAACCTTTAAGAAGATCTCGCGTGTTCTGATGTCTTACCTCCATGACAACCAAGCAACGCCTACGCTAACCCCGTGAGCTGTCGAAATCCTGAATCAATAATAAAATTTTTGCTGCTTTAACGCTGCTATTTATTTTGGTTTGGACTACCTGAGACAAATTAATAAACTTCGTTCTCTATTTATTGATTTGAACGCGAGACACAAGGCAGCGGCAGGGAAGCATTGGTGCTGAGTTGTGCGGCCCTCCCTTCGAAGGACGCCGCCACCTTGCCCGACCCTATCCGAAGTTAGGTGGCCATGCTTTTCGGCCGCTTTTTGGCTAGCCTCACTTGTTAACCGAAATATGCAAGGGACGTTTGTGTTCTGCAGACGCGCGTTCATACCCCACATTTTCCAGCAATTCCCCAAGGCAGCAGTGTCATCCTATTCTAAATCTCTCGAGTAGCTTCGACAAAGGCCACCAATGTTTTCTGCAGCACAGAACGCTAAGGTAAAGAAAATATCTCATCCGGTAGGAACACTGACTTCTCGATCGAGCGTTATGAAAGTAGTGCGACGCTTCAGAGTAGGAACATTGACTTCTAAATCGAGCGTTATGAGCATATTGCGATGGTTCAACGTGCAGTTCAGAGGAGTCGGAGTTCCTGTGTGGCTCTGTTCCATGGGTTGCTGGTTCTCAATGCGTGTCGCGGTTGGCGGACAATTTGCGAAGGCTGAGTTCTTCATATAGGAATTCTTCTATCGTGAAAGTGATGGACTTGAGATCGCAGATCACTGAGTGTTATCAAAATTTAATTACTAGCATAACGCCACATGAACACTGTTGTGGCACCAGAAAACACCCTTGACACAGGTGTCCGTTGACTGTCACTCTACTGTACTCCGTTCGGATGGTGTGATGAGGTGGCCTCTATCTGTGCGGATCGCGAAGCCTTACCAAGCGGTGGTCACCTAATTGTGTTGCGCGGCAAAAGGCCTGCTTAAAATGGAATAGTCATCTCCGTGTAAACTAGAGCTGCAACGGACGTGAATGGCCAGTTCCAGGTCGGAAGGTTCTGCAGTCGCGGTGTACGTCGTTCTCAGAATTGGGTCGCGGCTTGGTAGCTTCCTCGAGTCGTAAATTGAGCGCGTCGTCTTGGCAACGTTAGGCGGCGTTTCTGTGGTCTGGCTGGTTCTTGTCGTGGTCTTTGTTTTGCAACCTGGAATCCTTTTTTTCGGAGGCTCTTCGTCGTTTCGCCGAGAAACTACTTCGCCTGCGGTTCTCTTTTTACAGTTTTCCTCACGTGTGCCTGGTGAACCTACGTGGACTTCCACTGCGTAGCAGGGAGCTGGCGGCTCGGAAATGGAGGCTGACGACGATAGACAACGGGAACCATGTTTCGGTCTGCATTCTGACGAGCGCTAATATTAGTCTATATTTAACAACCTACACCGGAAAGCCGCGCGTCAACGAACAAAGAAGAAAGGTTAATGCGCTTTTATGGTCAATGTCGCAACATGCGACCAGCTTCCTCGCAGTGAATACGCGGGGAGTTCAATTTAGTGATTCTCCAGACATCGTATTTGTGATATCTTGCTGATATCGCTTGTACAAAGGTGCGTGTTGGGCGCCTCTATAAATGCGGCGCTTGGACACCGAAAGCTGATACATGCGGAGGCTTGACGTTTGGTTTATGGAGGTTTAACGTCCCAAAGCGACTCAGGCTATGAGGGACGCCGTAGTGAAGGTCTCCGGAAATTTCGACCACCTGGGGTTCATTAACGTGCACTGACATCGCACAGCATACGGGCCTCTAGAATTTCGCCTGCATCGAAATTCGAACGCCGCGGCCGGGATCGAACCCGCGTCTTTAGGGCCAGCAGCCGAGCGCCGTAACCACTCAGCCACCAAAGGAGGCTTGACGTGTCCTCGCGAGGAACTGAGCTACGTAGCGCGACAGCGGAGCTCATGGCCTGCGGATTTTGTGCTGCGGCCGTCGGTAGCGAGAAACCAAGCTGATGCGGCGCTTATTTGCGTGCTAGACACGTGACAGAGGCTACTTGAGGCTGTCAAAAACAGAGCTGTCAACGCAGCTCCTCTCGGCTTTATCTCGAATAATTTCCCTTCACTCGTTGAGGGTGGTTCTAGTGTCCCGAGAAGTTGCGAAGAATTGTAGTCGCCGCTTCCGCTGTTGATTCCGCTCGTCGACGAATGCTTGAATGGCGCACGCTACTTGTAATAATGCAGCGATGGCGTAGAGGTAGAGCATCCGCCTCGCTGGCGAGAGTACCGGAGTTCAAATAAATCCCGGTGACATGCATATACCCATCCGACTAATAAAGAAGGTCCGCGCGTCGATACAATTGCATAATCAGGCGTCGGTGACCAGAACCGACAACGCATTTCCTCACCAGCGTAGGATTTGTCCACCCCGGTGTGGTATTTGGCTGGAACCTCCCATATAAACAAACTAATTAACCCTCCGCTTTCAGTCCCAAACGGCTGAGGAGCAACTGGCCACGGTGGTGGTCAGACCTATGACGCAGTGGAGGGAGCTAGAATCTCTGGCTCAGGATAGGCTGCCGTTGGAAACTGAACCTAAAAACGTTTAACGCTGCAACCTAATCCAGTGAGGCTTGTCTAGCAGTGCTGGTAGAACTGCTGTTAAACGGCATGGTTTAGTGAGGTTAGGATGACAGATGAAGCATATAGATTGTTACAGGGCGTGCACGTACTAGGCTATCGCAGATTAGCGGACAGGCGAAAATTAGGTGTGAGATTCCTCATGAGTCGAGATATAGCTGGAAGCATTGAGTAAATCTATAGTATTAACGAGACGGTGGAAGGTCTCGTAATTAGGCTGAATAAAAGGTACACACTGGCAGTGCACTAAGGCATCATTTTAAAACTTTCGAAAGCGCTGCTACAGGGGACACCAAGAGAAAGAAAACAGCGCTTTGTAGCAGCGCTTTCGAAAGTTTTAAAATGATGTACCAACTCGCTCAATTGTCCGTGTTACACTAAGGCAGTGTCGCTGTCTATGATGGGTCTCGAAACTTTAAGTCGGTTCCCGCGTGTGAATGAACACCTTTAAGAGCCGAAGCACCGATGGGGCGAGTGAAGACGACTGTAATCACGAAAGGTCGAGGCATGGGAACTTCTCTTATTCCACGACTGGAATTCCTTGAAGCACTTCTGAGCTCAGAAGCAGAGTACAAGAATAAAATTACGTAAATAAGAAGAGACCACTTTTTTTTCTGCTTCACTGTTCTCCATGCCCAATTTTTTATGTGTGAAATTCCCGGTGTTTCCTTATTAAATATAAGGCTTTTTAACAATCGTAAGTTGAGGCAAGTGGTACCGACAAAATATGAGTTAGGGCAGTAGTTGTGTGCGGCAGGAAATTTTTGAATTCTGCGATTGGAGAACAAATAATCAGCAGTACTCCGAGAGATGTGAACACTAAACAGTTTGACACATTTGACTGTCTGGTTGGGTCTCAAGACGTATAATGGGCTGCACATCTCCAACCAAAACTTTAATTTGAATCCTAACGTTTCGAAGCCGGCTCGGCACCTTCATCAGGTTTGACGAGGAGGGGGGGGGGGGGGGGGCAGCGGCTAGCGTCTTTAAGTATAGAGGGGAGAAGGAGGTCAGAAGAACGAAAGATGTGATGCGAAAGGCATGGGTGAGGGGGAGGAGAGGGCTAAGGCTGTGAGTCACGTTGCGGCACTGTGGGGAAGCGGTCAATAGCGACTTTTTTTTTATCGGAGTTGCAGAGCGCAGTCCCTGGGGGCAGGTTTCCTTTTGTGCGGTTAATGTTGTTCGGAGTAGTTTGGCTGCGCCTGGATTCGAGAAGGAGTCTTTTCTGTTAATTTAGCATGGTTGTTGTTAGCATGGTTGTTGTTCTGGAGGTTACCGTGAGGAAAGCGAAGGTAAGCGGTAGGTTCCTGCGGCGAACGAACAATTCTGAGGGAGCAAAGAGTACAGCTGGGTCGGGCGGTCGGCTGGAAACACGACAGGGAGGCTACAACGGCCGAGGAAGCAGGAAGTTCGACCTCATCGGAAAGGAGAAGTTTGTCGGGATACTCAGGAGTTTCGGCTGTGGAGTCGTCGGGTAGGAAAGAGAGGGTGACTTCAGCAAGAGCCCAGTCGACGACAGCACACCGTTCCGACAGAAAGTCCAACCCAAGAATTACGTCATGCAAGCAGGAGGAGAGTACCACGAACTCAATTGTGTAGATGACGTCTTGGATAACAGCACATGCACTGCAAGCGGCTAACGGCTGAGTTTGCTGGGCGTCAGCTGTACGGAGTAAAAGTGTAGAAAATGGCGTCAGAACTTTCCTGATGCGGCGGCAAAATTTAGTATCCATAACTGATACAGCTGCTCCGGTGTCAGTCAGGACACACGTCGCAACACCGTCTACTACCACCTCAACAACATTGGCGGGGGACGTCAGATGACTTGTAAGGCTCGCCGAAGGCGGAGCTCTTGTCTCGGGAACTGCGCTCACTAGTTTTTCGCTTCGTTGGGGCTTATGCAGCGGCGCACCGGGGAGATGGAACGGCTGGCTGGAGATGCTGGCTGACTAGGCTGCATGCGGTAGTGCTGCGTGTAAGGTCCGCATGCAGACGGCGTCATGAAGTCAGTCGGCGGATAGGGGTGCTAGCGGCAGTAGCGAGCGACATGTCCAGCAGTGCCAAAGGCAAAACAAATGGGCCTGTTGTCGCGAGTGCGCCATGGGCGACCGTAGGGAAGGGGCGCCGGCACCATGTGTGGCAACGACGGTGGTGCGAGAGCCCGATACGAATGAACAGGTCGTGGTGCCAAAGGCGACGGAGCTGCATTGGCGCCGGAGAAATTGCCCGAGGGATGAATATCCGGGCGGGACTGGACGGCGGCGTAGGTAAACCTGGCAGCCATTGCATGCGGAGGGACGGGTGGCACGGCATCCGCGATCTGCAGGGCGTCCGCGACCTGTGCCTGGATGGTCTGCTGAAAGGCCGGAGGAAGTTCTGGTGACAGAGCTGGAGCCCCATGCACGAGCGCGAGTTGACGTGTGACTTCTTCACGGATGAACTGTTTTACCTCCTGCATGAGCGGGAGCTCTCTAGTGACCACGGCATCAGCGGTTAGTACCTCGGCCTGTCGTGTTGGGTGACGAGCGGGGACGAGTCATTGCGGAGCTCCTCGTAGCTCTGGCACAAGCTCATGACGGACGCAACGGTGTCCGGCTGCCTGGCAAGAAGCATTTGAAAGGCGTCCTCGTTGATACCGTTCATAATGTGTTTGATCTTAGCGGCCTCAGACATTTGAGAGTTGACGTGCTTGCACAGGTCCACCACGTCTTGCACGTAGCTGGTAAACGTCCCACCCGTCTGCTGCGCCCGCTCACGCAAGCCCTGTTTAGCGCGCAGCTTGCGTAGACGAGGACGGCCAAATACCTCGGTGAAATTCCCCTTGAAAGCCGACCTGGTGGTGATGTCCGCTTTATGGTTGCGGAAACACAAGCTGGTGACGTCAGCGATGTAGAAGACGTTATTTAGCTTCATTGTGTCGTCCCAGTGGTTCTGCGTGCTTACCATCTCGCAGGACACCAGGTAGTCCTCGACATCATTGTCGCTGGTGCCGCTGAAGACAGCTGAGTCCCGCTGCCGCGGCATGATGGTGCAGATAACAGGTGCTGGCGGCGGCGGTGGCGACTGCGCGTTGTCTCTTGGCAGTTGGGTTGTAACGGTGCCGTTTCTCAATTCAGGACTGGCATGGAGTCCACCTCCAGCACTTGCAATGGGTTGTTCGGGTACAAAGCACAAATCACAGCACGGCACAAAGCACAAAGCGGCGTTCACAGGCGGTCAGCCGTTCCCGCAGAACCAACCCGAAGCACGCGTTCTCTGAGATCAGTCTGGCTACCACGCGGGCACTTTTTCCTTACACTGGAGATTATTGACGTGCAAGGTTGTATTTGGATTTGTGAGCAAAAACAATAAATGTTACAGCCGCTTTCTATCGCGTACGACTAGAGATCAGTTCGCGTTGTCATTGACACAGGGATGACTCCAAGGATCAATACCAGTGTTAAGGACCTCCATCGCTTCTCCTGAACTATCTCTGAAGGAACAAATAGGCGTGTGTACCGTGCGCCGTGCCTGGTCTGGGTTACGGCCTCTGGTTTGAACTCGGTTGTCCAAGTCTGCCTTTGCTCTAGAGGGGAGACCAAGGTATAGAGGTTATGCCCCGATCCTGCAGCTTTGTAGATTAGTGCCTTGTTTCCTTCATAAATGCATTCAATTGTGCCGTCCTGTGTGGGCAGACGTTTATTCTTCGGTTAGTCACTTAGTGTCTCCAACAAGTACTATAAGCTGTGGACAACAAGTGGGGGGGGGGGGTCGAACGTCAACGCAACAATGCGTTGCCACTCCCGATGCGGCCGTCGCACTGGGTGGAATGACCGTTCACTCACCTACAAGCTGACCACAATACGGAAGCAAGGGCTGAGCACCAGTGACCTAACCACATTAGGATATGCGTAACAGAAAGTGAAATTAGTCATCGACAAAATAAGCATGTTGACTGCCAACATGCTCGACTGTGGAAACAAATGTTTGCGGGCCATAACCAATAACTACTTGGTTGCAAAGACGTCTGGTTGCATGGACGTAATCCTATGCGGTGGACTGTGTTGGCTACCTCAAACCCGTCAGGACTAAGTGACGCGGCAGGCCAAAACGAAAGTAGCTGGAAAAAGATGCGAACATCCAGCAGTGCGAGTAGCAGAATTGAAATCAAGGCGTATAAAATGCGGAGCGCAAGCAGAGGCGAGACGGCTGATGAGTTCCTGTCGCGGTTTTGTTCTATCACTGTGGTGATCGCCTGTCAATCTTCGCATCGCGCCCTCGTTTCAGGAACTAGCCTAACAACCCATTGTTATGCACACAGATATTGTAGCTGCAGTAACCTTAAGATCTCCATAAATATCAATTATTATTTGCGCTGCCCAATGCATCGAGAGTAATGAAGGGTAGGAGAGCAGGTCCCTTTGAGGAAAAATCTGAAATGAAAGCAAAAATTCATGTGCCGAGAAGCTTGGCGCACCACGGCGGCCGCCATTCAGCACTGCTGTTGCGTATGCAAAGAAATTTACACGCTTGCTTTCTTGCTTCTGAATTTATTTCTCGCTTCCCATTCACAATTTCATTGTGCCTGGATCGTCAGTGGGGCCTTTTTCAGTAGCGTGTCCCTCTAGCTGTCGTCAGTCGCTAATGCACATTGGTCCTACGAAACCATATTGGAGGGCACACTTAAGCTCCGACTAAGGTTATGACGCGGTAGCGTAGTGGGTAAATTCCCATATATTCAGAAGGTCATTCACTACTTTAAATTCTTCGATCCCTGGGAGTCCTCATAGCCCTCCTGACTCAGTTTTACAGCGGTTAAGTGATGAGCCATTGCCCTGCGACGGCGGTTGCTCCCAGCGGTGGGCGTTGAGCGGTCCAGGTTACTCTTCCCGAGAGACTGATCATTAAATGCCACGTGACACGGTGGACAGTTTGCTCATTTTAAAGTCGGCACGTTGTGATGCTGCCGCAAGGTTACGTTACCTAGGTGGGCCACCTGCCTCGTAGGGTGCTCAATGGGGACCATCTGCCAGAGTTGTGCCGATTTTTCCCTCACAATGCCGACGCCGACTACCCCAACGCCGACACCAGATTTTGTGGAGAACGGGCCCTTAAACGCTGTCGCGTTAAACGGAATGCGAAGGAGAGTGGCCATTAGACAGCTGCTGCACAATTTCCTCTTGGGTTTACTTTAGCGTTGGCTGAGTCTAGCCAGAGCAGCTCAGTGATCAGACTCGCAGACAGGCCTGTGGCAGAGTACAATGACAGTGCTTCAATTAATCTCTGCTTAATCTCCGAATAAATGACACGCATGAGTCGGACATTACGAAAAAATGCCGACAGCTTCCGGACATGCTGTGTAGAGGAGTCATAGAAACAGAGGTCTCCAACGCTTTCTCTCTCTCCGCATCGTCTTCGTACGCCGCGCAAGCCGCGCAATGTGCCCCGCGTACCGCAGCCGCGCCGAGATGCGTCTCCGCATTCGCAAATGGTAGGGAGCTAGAAGCGCCGCAGTATTGAATTCTTTGTTGCCAGCCTTGCCGCATACCTTGCCGGCTGCCGCTGCCACACCCTGACAGTCACATTGGCAATATACATCAACCGAATTTATAGATACCGAGATGCAAAACAGAATTTGGTATTTATTTATTTAATTATACGAGTACCTGCGTCAATGTTGCAGAAGGGGACAATTGGAGGAAAACTATTTCTTAAAAGAATGTCTGACAAGAACTTAAAACCGCTAAGAGCAGCTGGTAAAAAAAAGAAAGTAACAAAATACGTAACATCTATAAGTAATTTCGACGGCAAACGGTCATCAGTGCACCGCGGTGCAAAAATCACAGCACAGAAATGGATAGGGTACACTGTCGCATGAAGCGAAATACCAGCCAAAACATATGAAATAAACGGAATGATACTAATCTACGGCAGATTGTATGAAAATAAAGAGAAACTCTGAACACATTTTGCCTTTACCAATGCGCTTGGGAGGCCTATTCCTGTGTGTGGAAGCATGCGGAAAAAATGATTTGCTGTAGACATAAGTACGACAGCGCATTTCAAGAACTTTCAGCTCGTAATCACATCGTTTAGAGATTAAATGGGGAAGGAAAATGTACAAGTTCTTGTTTATTGCTGCGGGATCAGAGTAAATTCGGACAAAATCCTAATTTTGCAATTAATCGGCGGTGTGCTACTGTTTTCAAACCAAGGTCTACTTTAACTAATGTAATACTGCTACGGAAGTTAAAATTACCCAAAGCAAATTTTATAGCGCACTTTTTGGATGCGTTCAAGCTTTTCTCTAAGATTACAGCATTGAGGGTCCCATACCGCACAAGCGTATACGAGTACCAGATGAACATTTGTTATGTAAAGCAGTCTATTTTATTTTGGGGGGCTTTATGAAAGTTACGTCTAACAAGGTTTAGCATACGAGATTACTTTAAAGTTAAGTATTCAATACGTTTCTTCCATGTTGGCTGTTCTGAAAAACAGACTCGGAGATATTTCTAATGTTGGACCTTTTCATGAAGACGTCCGTCCAATTTAAAGACTGATCTCACAGGAAAGCGTTTACGGGTGAATGACACAAGTTTAGATTTAACACTGTTCAAAGACATGCCCGCTTAGTACACCAAGCATGAATTTTGTTCAGATCATTCTGCAAACTGCTAACATCACAATGATTTTCTACATTCCTGTATATGGCACAGTCATCAGCAAATAACCTCACTTTCCAGTCTAGATTTTATACAATGTCCTTTCTATAGAATAATATTAACAAACGCCCCAGAACAGACCCTTGGGGCACGCCAGAGGTTACTGTGACATGTCTTGATTTAGTTCCGTTTAATAAAACATGCTGTATTTCTAATCCAATCCACTATTTTAGGGTGTATACTTAGACAAGAGAATTTATGTGACAGCAATGCATGATGAATGGTGCAAAAAGCTTTCCCAAATTCCTAAAATAGGCAGTATACCTGAAATCCAAGTTCAAAAAAGTAAAAGAGATATTGGGAGAATTCTGCCAGTTGTGTCGTACATCACAAGCCAGGCCTGAATCCATTTTGAGCATTCGAAAAGGGAGAGACAAAAATAACTTTACACCCGTCAAAAATGATGGGGGAGAAGGGTATAACCTAAACTCCCATTCATTCCCCTAGCCATCGGCCGGAATCCCTTGGGACTCGGCGGTGGTCAGGGCGAGATCGATGACTGCGTTGTTCTGCTTCATGGTTGATTAATAAGGTCTCCCAGGATTGTACATTTCTATTCGGGTCATTATAGAAAGGGCAGGTCCAGACCATGTGTACTAGATCTGCAATGCTATTGCAGTGCGCACATCTAGAATTAAATACTTATGGATGCCATTTACTGTACAGTTAGGTGTTTCGAAACAGCCCGGTTTGCAATTTCCTCCACATGAGTTCCTCTTTCCTACTGAGCTGTTTGTCTGCTGCTGGATAGGTGTTACGCCCGAGCTTATAATGAGAAATGATGTCATGGAATGTTTGAGTTCGTCACCCGATGGGAGGTGTTCCTCGCGTCGAGGCGGCGCGTCAGCGGCGATCGACCGGAAAGTGAGCCCTCGGGCGGTCGCGTGCGCCTTCTCGTTCCCCCACAGCCCTGATGACCCGGGGACCAGATCAGTGAGATTAGCTCTGATGGTACTTGCCCTTCTCTCAGAATTTTGGCGGCTGCAGTAGAGATTCTGCCCCTATCATAATTCTTAATGGCTGCCTTAGAGTCACTCACTATCACCCTTGTACAGTTTTGTATTATTGCTAGACCAATAGCAACTTCTACCTCAGTTGCACTTTTGTTTTCAACGGTGCAGCACGAGACCGGATCTCCATTCTCACGAACCACTACCACTGTGTGTGCTGCCTTGCGATCATATTCGGCAGCGTCCATTCAGAGCACATGGTATCTACCTCGAAATTTGCCATGTAGGGACACACTCCTATCTTTGCGTCTACCTTCGTGAAATACCAGATGCATGTTCTTTGGCAGCAGTGGAATTTTGAGTTTATCCCTGGTTGCTCTAGCTACGGTGTGTGCCCGCTTTGAACACTCCGATGGTTCGAACCCCTGGCGCTCCATGATTTTTCTTCCAGTTTTGGTTTTTAAAAGCCTCTGATGTTGCCACACCGTAACGGCTTCTATGAGCTCATCCAGAGTGTTGGGACACCTAGCCTTAGAAATTTTACCGTGGAATTGCTCGGAGGAAGGCCTAGTGCGGTTTGGATTCCTTTTCATATTGTGATTTCAATTTCGTTCTTTTCTGTTTTGGCCAGTTTCAGATAGAAGGCAACGTATAGCACTCGGCTTATGACGAAAGCCTGAACCAATCTCAAAAGATTGCCCTCCTTCATCCTCGCATACTTGTTAGAAATGGCACGTCTCGCTGGTTCTCGCCTCAAGTCTCATGATAGTTTGTGTTTTTTGCCATTTTCTTTCATGCGCAGTCCTAGAACTCGAATACTGTCTATCTTCGGAATGGCATTGCCATTCGCTCGTAAAGCAATATCAGAGCCCTTGCAAGGGTGACTGTTTTCCTTTTTTGAGATCACAGAAAAAGATCCTCTGATTTTTCTGCCGAAGATTTTAACCCAATCGGCTCGAGATATTTCTTTATTACATCTATGGCTCTCTGAAGTGTGCTTTCAATCTGTCCATCGTTACCTCTGCTCACCCAGAGCGTCAAATCGTCCGCATCTATGGTGTAATGCAGATTTGTGATTCCGTCCAACTGCCCAGGAAGCCCAATCATCGCTACATTAAACAGGGTCGGAGAGAGAACGGACCCTTGCGGCGTTCCCCTATTTCCCTACTTAATGCTTTCAAAAGATTGTCCGCCCAGGCTGATGATGGCAGTCCGATTCGAGAGAAAGTCCCTTACGTAGTTATATGTCCTGAATCCAACATTTAGCGCGCTAAGGTTCTCAAGTATGGCTACGTGTTTGACACTATCAAAAACTTTGGAGAGGTTAAGTCCCAAAATGACCCTAGTATATCAACAGTCTTTTTATCTATTTTTTTATTCGAAAATGAAACTGAGCACAATTCAGTATGTACAATAATAACTGGACCCATAACCAGGGGCTAGTTTCGGGTCCAACACAATACAATACAACATATTTGCAGCACGCGGAAACGAACATTTCTATTCCTAAAATGAAAATTAGAGCGTTATAAGATTTGCGGAGAAAAAATACAGGAATACAAACAAAACGCTCACAAAAAACATATTTCTCTTCGAAAAAAAAAGTAAAAATTCATACCATATACTTCACATATTCATCAGGAACATTTTGAGGGATTGTACAAAATTTGTTTCTGTTTTAACCTCATTAGGAATGCCATTCCAGATTAGAACTCTATTGAATTCTAATAATCTTTGCCCGTAAGTATTGTGACAGGCGGGCAAATTGAAATGTTTTGCACTAGCAGCCCTAGTCTCCCTTTTAGGAGTTATAAAGATACTGTGGGGAAGCGGTTCATTGAGCTGTAGTATTTTATGAATTGTCTGGGCTATCTTTAATGTATACATGGAATGGAAAGGTAGTATGCCGGTGGACTTGAAAAGTGGTTCAGTAGAGTCAGTATATTTTGAATAAGTAATTATTCTTATCGCTCTCTTCTGCAATCGGATTACAGGTTCGAGATATGTGGGGTATGTGTTACCCCATGACTCCATGCAGTAGATTAGCTGGCTTTGTATAAAAGCAAAGTAGAGTATTCGGAGTATAGAGAAATTAAAGCATTCTCGCGCTTGTAATAAAATATGGCAACCATATGCCAGCTTTGAGCAAACTTGCTTTACTTGATTCTTCCAGTGCATATCAGAATCAAGATATACGCCAAGATATTTAAAACTGCTTACTTCTTGTATTGGCTGGTTGTTTAAATACGAAGCAACATTTTGGTAGTTTAATTTTTTCCCCTAGAGCGGAACAAAGTATATTTGGTTTTCTGAATGTTAACGGAGAGGTGGTTGTTAGTAAACCAGTTAAGAACCATTTCCATCTCTTCGTTTATCTTTTTGTTGAGTTCATCGATTGTGTCTCCTATAAATATTAAAGCTGTGTCATCAGCGTACATCACTGCTTGAGAATGTTTTAGTATAGACGGGAGGTCATTTACATAAAGCGAGAAAAACATTGGTCCCAGAACTGAGCCCTGTGGTACCCTAGTCAGCACGACCTGCGCCCCAGAAATCACGTTATTCATTACAACATGCTGTACGCGGTTTGTAAGGTAACTATTGAAAAAATCTAACATTTTCCCTCGGAAGCCATACTTACTGAGTTTATCAACAAGGATTGTATGATTAACCGTATCGAATGCCTTTTTAATATCTAAATACACCACTATGGCAATCTTATTATCGTTGAGGGCAGTATTTATCATTTGCGATAGGACAAGGACTGCGGATGCTGTTGATCTATGCGGCGTGAAGCCATGCTGACTTGGGCATATAATATTAAACTTACCTATAAATTTCTTTATGCGTATACATAGTATTTTTTCAAAAACTGTATTGATGACACCAATTTACCTGCTCCTTCAGCTCTAGCATGGCATCGCATGCTGATAGGTTTGATCTCAAGCCTATCATGGTATCCGGATAAAAATTTTGATCTTTCATGAATCCAGTCAGCCTAGTTTTAATTACGCGCTCCATCAATTTTCCAAAGCAAGATGTGCTGCAAATGGGTCTAAGATGCTCAAAGGTGAGCTTCTTCCCTGTCTTCGGAATAAAGACAAGGTTCGCAGCTTTCCACGCTTGTGGTATCTCTCCCCTGTCCCAGCATTCTTTGTTATAGGTTGTAAGATTCCGAATGGAACCATTGTCAAGATTCCTGAGCATCCTGTTGTTGATTTTGTGCGGCCCAGCAGCCGTTTTGGTTCTTCGTTGGTTGAGTTCAGACCTCACTTCCCCGACAGTGATGGGACTGTCCAATTCCGGGTTTTCCGAGCCCGCATATTCAGGGAGACTCTCAACTCCAGAACAGCTAAGATTGTGGTTCTTAACCTCGGCTATAAGTTCCTTTGTCGGACCTTCATAATTATACACCAGCTTTTGAAGCTGCTGTCGAGCTACCGATTTTGTTTTCTCAGGATGTATTAGAAGTCGGAGGAGTTTCCACTTTCCGGCACTTCCAATATTCCTATCCATTTTTCACAGATATTACCATACTTTTGCTTGGTGAGTTCCAATGCTGGCTCGTCGATGTGTTTGCTCAATTGAGCAAGTTGTTTTCTGAGATTCCTGTCACGTCTCCTCTGGCTCATATTTTGCTCTAACTCTTTCTTTTTCTTCCATAAACTCACGAGATGTCTATCAACGACTTCTGGAGCACCTTCAAATTCTATCTCTTCGGTAGCGTCCTGAACATAATGAATAACTTCCTTGCTCCAATCGTTAATATCGCTTATCGGGTCCTGTCTCGGCCGGATACTTCTAAAGGTATCCCAATGTATAGTCTCAACTCTTGTCTTACTAATGGAAATTCTCAACTATGATCTCTAGTATCCTGTGGTCGCTACCTAGGTCTTCACTGGTGTTGCACATTGTAGCAGTGATGCCACTACCGGCCAAGGTCAGATCAGGTGTCGTGTCCTTGGATACGCTATTTCCTTTCCATGTCGGCCTCATCGTGTCCGTAATGAGGACGAGCCCATGTTGTTGAATTTTATCCCAGAGATTTATGCCCTTAACCTACGTGAATTTATATCCCCATGCCAGATGGAACGCATTAAAATCGCCCGCTATCAATAGTGGACTTCTTGAAATAACCTTGGTCTTCGCAAAAAAATCGCCAAATCACATTTGCGATGCCTGGGTGAGCTATACTCGTTCAGGACGAAAAAATTATTGTTTTTGCGATTACGAGGGATCAGTTCGACCAAAACATGATCGATATGCTCAATCCCCGTCTCGTGTTGCAGCGTTGAAATGTTCCTTTTAACAAAGGTAGTAACTTGGGTAGCGGGACCCAACCCCGCAAAAGATTTGTAACCCGCTAATTAAGCATTTTTTTCGTACTCCTGGACCGCAATAATCTCCGGTCGATCGCCATTGGTGAGAAAGGACTGCAGATCCGCACGTTTACGCGAGAAACCTCTACAGTTACACTGCCAAACTCTGTTATTACTGTGGTGCAGAGCCATCTTGTTTGAGCATTTGCGCCTCGTGGCAGATCCATTGCAACTGCCTGCCCCTTATTGCTTTGAAGGTATTTTTTCACAGCACTGTATATAATGCGATCAATTGTTTTGCAACAAACGCATGCTAGAGAAATAGACCTGTAGTTTTCTGTTGCACTTTTAGGACCTTTTTACAGATAGAAACGACGTGGGCTACCTTCCACTCTGCAGGTAATGAAATGGCATTTAATGATTTATTAAACAGAGCAACAAAAAATGAGCAATTTCTTTTTAACAGGATTTAAATACATGCGACTGAATGCCATCAGGACCACCAGCCGCTTTGTGGTTCAGGTTGGAGATAATTTTGAGAACACCTTTATATGTGACTGTAACCAGAGACGTATTCTCGTACACTATTTATTGTGCTTCAGGCAGTTCACCAGTGTATGTCCCAGAAAAAAAAAACACACTTCTAAACAGGAATTTTAAGCAGTAAGCCTTCTCATATTCATCAAGCACTGTTTTCTAGCCCACTAATAAACTAGGGACTGTGGTGGTCTCTCTACAATTTATTTTGACATATTTCCAGAATTCTTTAGGATTAACCCTCAACTTTACGTCAAGCGACGATATATAGGTTTCTTTACTTACTTTTCATTCTTGCTTAATTCTTTACCTCACGTAACACATTTGCAGGAAAACAGACTGATTGAGAGTCTTGAAATACGAGGCATACAGGTGGCGTTTCTTGTTATTACCGAGCGAATTTTCTTATCTCCCCTCCCCCCCCCCCAGGTTTATCATTCGAGCGCCTAGTTGTCCAAAGTTTGGAAGGCATGTGTTTTTCAGTTAAAGCCTCTACTTTCTCTCTAAAAAGAATCCAAGCTTCATCTATGTCCACTGACTGGCTGACCTCATAAAAAAAATAGGGAAGAAATTAGTAAGTTCGCGTCATAAAGGCGTGTCATCCCCTCCGTCGTAGAAAAAAATCTTTTCTAGGATATTTATAGGCTGATTTAACTGAAGCAGCACTACACGTAGCAGCAATGGAATCGTGATCCCTGATACCAGGCATGACCGCTACATTTTGGATCAACGACTCACAGCTAGCGAAAAACAAATACAAATTGCTGGCAGAAAAATGATCTCTCCCGTGTATTCCGACACGAACTGGGTTAGGGCATTAGTTGTAATAAACTCTGAAAAGGCTAGAGATAGGACCGTCAAATCTGTGATGGCAGGTTTTCCATTTTCCCAGTCAATACCAGGCATGTTAAACTCACCCCCAAGTATATACTCAACCTTTACGGTAGTTATAAAGTTCAAGAGCTCGGTAATTGATTCCGGACTATGAGAACGCCCTAGGAGGGCGGTAAAAAGACTGACAGCGAGGTAATGGGCATTGCGCATTCTAACCCTGCACCATATGGCTTCAGAATAGTTTAAATAAGTAGGTAGTTAACTACTCTGACAGCATTCATTAATAGGCACAAAAATGCCGCCACCATAGGTGTTTCTGTCACACCGGTAAACGTCATAACCACAAGGAAATACTTCGGTATTAGCGACGGATTCACGAAACCAGGATTTAGTTCTAATCACAATGTGCGGTAGGAGAGCGGAAAGCAAACCTGCGAACTCATCGACCTTATTTTTCAAACTTCGGCAGTTAACTAACAAAACATTAAGTGGAAGGTCACAAGGAGTGTTATAATTCGCGCCAGTATGCAAGGTTTTAGGTTCTGCACAATGCTTGACCTATAGCTATTTTTTATTTCGGTTAACATGCTTCTTCTGCTGTCATAGCTAAAGGTTTTGTTGACCATGCGCAGTTTATCGAAACGTAGCTCAAACGAGAGGTTTGTGGCTAGAGCATATTCATCCAGTTTTGATTATGCATATCTGATAGCACTACTGAAACCCTCTCGAACTGCGTATTCCTTATCTTTCAGCTTGGTTCCGCACGACAAAAGTTCTTCCTTAACTTTAAATATACAGAAATTGAGAATAACTGGCCGGTTCCTTCCCTCACGAAACGCTCCCAGACTATGAGCATGTTCAGTATCTTATGTTGTGATAGTCTGTTCGAGATCAGTTTCAGAAAACACGATGGTTTTTTTCTCAGACTCTCTCCAACTTTCTTTTTCACAGTCTGATAGGCCAAAAGCTATCAAATAATTTCTGCGCGTCCTGTAGTTTGCATCCTGAAGGGACGTCTTAATTTCAGCCATTTTTAGCAGATTTTCTGAGGAGTCTTCTGTGGCCCTAAGTATAAGTAGATCACTTTGATGAAGAGCGACTGTGTTCTATAGTTCTTGTAGCGAAAGAACGAGAGCGGTATGCAGTCTCTTGACATCTTCATGCTCGAAGAAAAAACGAGTTTGCACTTGCTCAAGCCTGTCGACAATCGTATAATTGTATTCAATACTAGCATCTTCTTCAGTACTACCAGCAACTGGATCCGGGCCGGGGTTTAATTCGACATCCCCGGAGAGAAGTAAATGTATTCCAGAGAAAGCACGGCAGGCAAGAGCACGTAAACCGACACATTTTTTCAAGTACTCCAATAGACTTTTGGGGCACGACACCGCTATCACACATCGGTGAGAGCTCCGGCAACAAGGCGCAGGGGTTCGATAACTAAAAAGTGCAAAAAGACGAGGTAACCTCATGTTGAAAGCACTGTCGCCCGGCAGCAGTCCTTCAGTGGATGCTAAGTGGGAAGACACAGGCTTGTTTACTGGAGGGCTTGCTTCCACGCCCACTGCGAGCGTGTTATAGAAAGAGGTGGGGGAGGGGAAGAAGATTGATAGGAGAGGGTAGGAGCGCAGCCGCAGTGTCCAGGCCCGTTGCCACATGCCGTTGGCCAGGCCTAGAGGCGGCCAGAGAGGCCGGTGGCCTCCATGAAGGAGAGGAGGTGCCGGAAGGCCTTCGAAGGATGGTGGCCGGCGGGGAACAAGAAGTGTTCCAGTGAACAGCTGGAGAGGCCCAGGTGCGGAAACCACCCATCATGATGGTCCGGCCGGGCAAGAAGGCAGAGAACTAACACAAGAGGTGCTGGGCTGTCTCAGAATGTGCACCCAGAAGAGGCGGTGAGGCCGAGGCGGAAAAGGCGGGACCCGGTGTTGGCCGGTGTTAGGAGCACGCTGCGCTCCTTGCCATCAAGGCCAATAGATGGCAGTGGTCGTGGTGGTTGGCCATTAGCCACCCTGGGATCTGAGTGGTCGAGCAGGAGGTGCCTATCCACTATGCTCCTGGCCGGGCCCAAGGGGCAGAATCTCTTGGATAAAAGAGTTCACGGGGAGCGTTCCGCTTCAGGCTGGGTGTCTGCATCCTCGCTGCCCTGGACTCCGACATGGGCTGCCACTCATGTAACCCGGATGCGGGTTCTGCTGGAGCAGATTGTCTCCAGCCGGCAAGATAGCTTGCGGGCGAAGGGGTGGGGGGGCTTGAATGGCTTCTGGAGGAGCTGGAGGGCTGCCCAGGATTAAGTTAGACGGCTGCCTCTATGACCCCGAGGAACTGCTCTTCAGGGCTGCCAGCTGCTCTTCAGAGCAGGCTAGTGGCCGTTCTGCAACGACTGCTAACCAATCGCTCTTACGCATCGAAGGCCTTCCTGACAAGACAGCTGCCGACAACCGCCAAAAACAGTGGCGGAGTAAAAGGCTCACCGATTGCACGCACGCGCACTACTGCTTGCTTCCCAGCACGTGGAATCATCGACCTCGGCATATCTACCACAGATTTCATCACGAGATATCGGCGCAACGGGGGGCGTTTCCGACGCCTATAAAACTGCACCGACACAGACGGAACCCACTTCAGAGCAGGACGGTGCTGGTGGCCATTCTGAAACGACTGCAAGCCCATCGCTCTCACTCATCGCAGTCCTTCCTGACGAGCCATAGCTACCGACAACTGCTCAAAACAGTGGCGGAGCAAAAGTCTCACCGACTGCACGCACGCGCACTACCCCTTGCTTCCCAGCACGTGGAATCATCGACTACGACTTATCTACCTCGGGATATCTACGCAACGGGGGCGAGCTAGTGCAATAAGTAAATGTGAGACAGGCTTATGACAGATGGATTATAAATCAAAAGAGAGGCAGTTTATCCTCATTTTCTGTGTGCGCCGCATCTCACGTAATACGTTTTGGAAGTTTCTGCCGTATAGTTGCCCATCTTTGTGGACTCTTCGTGTGGACTCGGCAGCACTTCCAAAGACAGTCACGTCAAAATGACTCGCCTTTACTTCATGCAGCTGATCTTCCTTGCCTGTTCATGGTCGGCCGGTTCCCACGCATGCCGCGCTGTGGTCCCGAAGGCTAGAACTTCGCGATCCTGCAATCCTTCCGCCATCGCGGAAACACAGTGCCTGCCACGCCGCCGCGCACCGGCCCAGGACCTGCCGAACGACCAACGTTCCTGCCCCGTAGCACCAACCCCGGAATCGCCGAACAGCTTGCCTTTCGTGCTCCCAGAACTATCAACATCACAATCTACATCGCCATCACCATGTATAAAGCCCCCCCCCCCCCCCCCCCCCCGCCGGAATCAACGCCCCCTTCAGTGGACTCGGCAGCACTTCCAAAGACAGTCACGTCAAAATGACTTGCCTTTATTTCATGCAGATAAACAATGCTTACCCCCTTTTTACGAAACGTACACGTTACGCTGGTTTGATATTGCAGCCGAGTCCACTTTGTTGTATTGCCATTGCAAGTGACTGCGCACATGTCATTTTACACGTTCTATTGCTATGTGGGGACATTGGATTAAATCCTGGGCCTGGACCTAACACCCGCTCAGGCAACACAGATTCGCACAATGAATTGTTTGAGGCATTGGACGAGTTAAAAAATGGGCAAACAACCCTTCTAAACGAGATGAAATCAATTCATACAAGACTGGCTCAGCAAGAAAAAGCGTTTAAGGAGATAAAATCAAGACTAACAAAAATTGAAGAAGAATGCGCCTCACTAGACCCCTTAAAGCCCAAGTTAACGACGTCCAGTGTCTCGCCCAAGAAAGTGCAAACAAACTGTCAGACCTTGTGCATAGGCTAGACGACAGCGAGGATATGGCCCGTCGTTCTAATCTAGTATTCTTTGATGTGAACGATACTGACCGCGAAACCTGGGCTGAATCCTAGAAACACATAATCGATATTTGCAAATCCGAGCTAAATCTTACAATCCAACCTATGGACATAGAACGGGCCCATCGGCTTGGTAATTTCTATTCTGACAGAACGGGCCCATTATTGTTAAGTTCGCACACTTCAAAACCAAGCAACTCGTTCTTTCAAGCGCCAAACACTTTAAGGGTACTAATCACAGCGTTTCAGCAGACTACTCCCGTAACACTCGTGTTGCCCGTAAAAACCTCATAGATTACGCTAAAAGTCAACATAAAAATTTACCCTCCGACACGACAGGATGGTAATCAGAGCCACCACATACACATTCGATCGCGCATCTCAATCAGTGTTACCTCGAAAACCGTAGCTATCATCTAAACACACCCAAAAAGGCATTCCCAACTCGCTCTCAGTTCTTTGCACTAACATTAGAAGCCTCTTGCCTAAACGCGATGCTCTATCTAGCCTCTTCAATACCACAGAAAGCAACATAGTTGTACTAACAGAAACATGGTTGAATGAGAACATAACGGATAGCAAAGTACAGCCCACATTCCACAACTGTGATGTCTTCCGCTGCGACAGCATAGGTAAACGAGGCGATGGCGTCCTAGTAGCAACGCACCGCAGCCTTATATTAAATGTTATGCCACTTGACTCTCCCATTGAAATATTATTCATCTGTTCTAAAGCCTAATTTCCGCCGTCAGTACTCTGCGCTTGCTATCGCGCTCCAGACAGTGATGCTTCGTTCATTCCTTCCTTCCACAACGTCCTTCATGTGATAACTTCTGAGCTTCCACACGCTTGTCTCTTTGTCCTAGGTGACTTCAACTTTCCCGAAATTAATTGGCAGAACCCGTCTGACACGACTAATTCTTGTGCGCGCGATTTCTTTAATACTTGTCACACTTTTGGTGTGTCCCAACTGGTCACCAGCCCAACAAGGCAGAACGCTCAATCATCTAACATATTAGACCTGATACTAACGTCACATACAGAAAACTTGATATCAATCTTGAATCTGCCGGGTGTCAGTGACCACTCAGTAATACACGCAACGTTTCTCAACCACTTACCGCACCCGAAAAAAATAACAAACAATCACATTTTATGATAAAGGAGACTATGAAAGCATCAACAGTGAACTTGATGCCTCCTAAACCTGGTTTTTAACCGATTTTCGTGATCGCACTCCTGAAACTACTTGGCTACTGTTCAAAAACAAAATCTCCTTGGTTCAATTCCGTGCTAGAACGCATGAATAACAAAAAGAAAAGACTTTTCCGAACCGCCAAAAAAACCAATACCCCAAACACGTGGCAAAATTATTACGAAGCAGAAAGATCATATAACCTACAGGTATACAAAACTAAACACTCGTTTTTTTCTTCTACTCTACCTGATGTGATTCGTACAAACCCACGTCAATTCTGGAAGTGTATCAACCCTAACCCCATCAGAAATGTAGCACTGTGTGACCATGATAATAATCCAATTGAAGATCATGACGTTGCGGAAGTTTTGAATTTATCATTCAGCTCAGTTTTCACTCACGAACCGGATAACAATTTACCCGATTTTGCTTCCTTTAACCTTCCACCTATGCCGGACGTGAGCTTCGAACCTGATGGTATTGTCAAATTAATCAACTCTTTGAAATTAACCTCTTCAGCTGGTGATGACGGAATTAATACTAAAGTGTTAAAAAATACAAAACATACCCCTAGCACCATATTGTCTCATATCTTTCAGCAATCCCTTTCATAAGCCATCATACCCCATGACTGGAAAGTAGGCAAGGTCATCCCAGTCCCCAAAAAAGGGCCTTCATCTTCTCGCCATAATTATCGACCAATATCCATCACATGTATCACTTCCAAACTAATGGAACATATAATTTTCTGTCAAGTTATAAAATTTCTAGTGTCCGTCAACTTTTTCCACCCTAACCAGCATGGCTTTTTAAAAGGTTTATTTTGTGAAACACATTTAGCCCTCTTTATTAACGACCTTATGCTAGACCTTAATATTCCTGTTGACGCCCTCTTCCTCGATTTTGAAAAAGCTTTTGACAAAGTTCCTCACAAACGACTATTCCTAAATCTTTCTCGTCTCAATCTTAACTAACATGTTTTTAATTGGATATGCAGCTTTCTCATTAATCGGCAGCAGTTTGTGTTTGTTAATAAATGTTCATCTTCTTATTCCTCTGTCATATCTGGGGTACCACAGGCACCGTCTTGGGCCCCCTCCTTTTTCTCATTTATATTAACGATTTGCCTGCTAACATATGTTCTAACATTCGCATATTCGCTGATGATTGCGTTATCTTCCGGCATATTACTAACAACGATGACATTTTGCTTCTTCAATCTGACATTCACCACGTACTATCCTGGTGTAATACATGGTTAATGTCTTTAAATGTAAAAAAAACATCTCTGCTATCATTCGACCGACGTCATTCACAACCATCTTCAAGATATCTAATCGGGAATGCTGAAATCGCTTCAGTATTAACTTACAAGTATTTAGGCATCCATTTGACACCTGATCTAAATTGGTCTTTTCATGTATCTCAGATTACTAACGAGGCAAATCGCGTACTTGGTTACTTTCGACGAACCCTGCGACTAGCACCCCCATCAGTGAAATCCCTTGCTTACTTAACACTTATCCGCCCCAAATTAGAATATACATGCGCGATCTGGGACCTTCATCAAAATAACCTTTCCACTACTCTCTAATCTTTACATAATCGCTCAGCTCGACTCATTTTCTCAGCCTATTCTTATCATGTAAGTGTAACTCAACTAAAACGCAATGCTCAGCTCACAACTTTAGCGAACCGCCGAAAAATTTCCACACTTTGTCTGTTTCATAAATTCTATCATCATCCACATCTCAACTCCATTATCAGCCCCGCACATCGCATCTCCAATCGCACAAACCACGGGAAGTCAGTCTTCCCTCCCCCTGCGCGCACTTCTGCGCATCTGTCACCATTTTTCGTTCATACAGCAAGGGACTGGAATGACCTGCCAAACGCCATCGTTGATCAGATCGACTCATCGTCATTCAGATTGTCAATTGAAGAAATTTACTGCTGATGTTCCACCTCTCATGTAATACCCCTTCAATGGGGCCTTTGAGGTATTAATAAATAATAATAATAAATAAATAGTTGCCCATCTTTGTGGCCTCTTCTGCCTAGGTATCATTGACACAACTGTCCAAGAGAAACAGAGCTAAGCGAATGTCGCCAACAGCAAAATGAGCATTGTTTCCTACAGCACGAAATGTTTCCAGTAGAAACGATGTCCATACGAAATGTTTCCAGTAGAAACAATGGAATGGACCATATATCTTTGTTTTGCGTGGCCTGAACATTATATAGACAAGACGGAACGGTGCGCCGCGCGCGTGGGTGGAAAACTTAAAAATAAAAGTGCAGACAGTATTTCCGTCTCTTTCTGTAGTGAACCTTGTGAGGAACCGTGGGTTTGATAATAATAAGAAATGGAAAAGTTAGGATTGCCAGGAACACGTTGAAAGTGCTACCATAAATAAAAAGCCGAAAACGCTAATCTTCCTATTGAAGAATGTGCATGCTGGGCAATGTAGCACTTTTTTCGTCAGTGCGAAAAATCGCGAAGTGATGAAGTATTTTAGTTTCAGCACTGTATTCAATAAATTAGGTTGGATATAAATTGTCATTATTTCTTTCTGGAGCACGAGTAACTGCCTCCGACCTAAATGATGGAAACGCCTCCCATTCCACTGCCTTATCGCACGTGCAATTTAATGATAGGAAGTCTTCCCTGCGTCATGCTGATGGTACGGATCATAAACTTTCGGGAATCAAGGGACTACAGAAGTTATATACCTGTTGGAAAAACACGTTCATTGATGTAGTGCCAGCAGGCACGCCTTCGTAAGGGCCGAAACAGAGTCTCTTGGGTAGCGGATTCGTCGCATAGACGCCGTACCCAGTGCCCCGGAGTGTGGTGCGGCGAATCGCGAGGCCATCTGGCAAGCTCTTCTTTGCCCTCTGCTCGTCTCCCGGCGGCACCTGCGAACGGAGGTCATGTCTTCCTGCCTCCATTGCACTTGCTACTGCCCCTTCATTGAGCGTTTGTCATAAAACACAAAACTAGCTTTCTCTAGAATAGAATTCACTGCGCTGTAAAGACATTTTCCAATGACAAAGAGGTACACTTATTATGCTCACATAATATTTTTGTATTTAGATCCAGACACCAAGAGAAAACATGCCAAGGGAAAAGAACACCTGAATACGTAACTTGCAGACGCATATTTCGAACTATGTCGTGTATACCACGTTCAGACACTTAATATGCTAAATTATTGACAAAAGCCGGCCGGAAAACTTGCATGTCCACGGAGAATCCTTCTTGCACACAAAGGAAATATTACTGGCTCAAAAAATTCACGCACGCTGTACGTTTCCATGTTCACGGAATTGCTGCCTCATTGTTCAGCCAAACGCATTTATGATCAACTGTAATATTAATGACCCGGAGCAGTTCCCGCTATGAAAAACACAGCTACATTGAACTACAGTGAAGTCATGCAACCGCGCTAGAAAGCAAAGAATTGACACAAACGGCAAAAACTTCTTTGGCGCGCTGTGAACTTCTTCACGTGTCTCTTATCAAAAAGAAAATAAAACATTTGTTTCGCCTGGATAAGAACTGACATTCTCATCCTGTTTAGTAGGAATTTGAAATTCATCCACAATCACGCACTTCTTGAAAAAGGCGCGATGCGGTTCAAAAGACCTTTCAAATATCGCGGACACAATGGCAGACGCCGTGCAGCAAAGGGTTACAATAAGAACGTTTGAAAGCACGAAGTGTTGGTCTAGTTGTTTTTTCATGATATGCGTGAAGCAGCGCAGTGGCACATGGCGTAAGAATAGAGCAGAGGCAAGCGTAGAAAACGAAAACGACACAACGCTGAACCAACAACTGGCATTTATATGGCGTGCTGCGCTAATAAATACACATAATGCAAAGAAATGAATGAGAACCACTTAAGTGGGCACACTCAAACACCAGGAACCCCGGAAGACAACATTGGTTTCGTCCCGAAACGAAATTCATTTCCCAATAAAAATATCGAAGAGGCACTTTAACAGCTATCACCCTCTTCATGAGCACTATATCCTGATTTTTTTTTTCGACTCAGCTGACAATTCTTTTTTGCAACAGCTCACTAAGTTTCGCGCTGCGGGACGAAATTACAACCATGACAATGGAAAATAATGTTACGCGAATATGCATTTTCTACATCGTTGCGAAGCTGCCTGCGCCTGTCATATAGGCACTTCTCCGTCTGGCCAATATAAGGAATGCTACACGGGGGAGGAAATGAATGCACAACATTTTTTGGCATCTCACAAATTTCGGTTCATGCTTTTTTGTGCACTCGGGGATTGTTTTCCAGGGGTTGTTGACGTTCATACACAAACTTGCTAGCTTCCCCGGAGCCGAGAAAACAGCTATCACTCCCGCTACTTCAACAATTTTTTCTCATTATGTGAGATGTTAAGAGTGCAAGAAATGACTGCCACTCACTTTCGTGTTTGACATTCAGAGCTGAGGGTGATAGTTGCAGAATATTTCAGTCTTTTCAGTAACACATTGGCCACACACGAAAGAAAGTGGACAGCGAAAACCAGTTGGCCAATCCACCTGATTGATAATTTTCTTTCGGTTTGATGGACACGAAATTTAGTGAGGACACTCGTGAAGCACGACATACTAATTCCTTGTTTAACGAGCTTCGAGTGCGAGGAACTGTACGGGTGCAAAGGTTTGTTACTTCTAGGTTCGAAAGAACTGGCATAAACGGCAAGGAGAAAACTAAGCTCAAGTCAAGGGATGTGATGGTGCTATATACAAGAACTTCGTGACTTATATGTGGAGGAGCAAGAATATCGGAAGAAGTCACATGAACGTGATACACTACCGTGCCGAAAGCTTCTCGGTAATGGGCAAAAAAAGATAGTCATCCATAAAACGACAAACTTTCACTGCGGCTGTGTTCCCAAGGCTGCCTTTTAGTTATATGTCATGCATTGTTAGAACGAAACCACTCAAAACTGAAACAATACACAAACCTCTACATATCCCCTTCTCTTGGGTAAAAATTCGACCTTCCCACTTTGTAAACGTAGAGTTAAGGTAGGTTAAAAACCATTATAAAAACCTGCTGAGTGATATGCCGGCTGCGTTTTGGACGGAACGTTAGATTTATGTGTCTTGAGTGCAAAAAAATAGACCAACTCAGCTTTTTGCGTTTATTTAACGAAGAGATTGTCTAACTGGTACTGTTTGGCCAATTTTTAAGCTTCGACTTAGACTTTGTAAGACTTGTTTTGATGCACTCCCTACGTATCGATTTGACGGCATCAAGATGTTTTAGGTGAACCGTATCCTTTGGAAGGTCCATAGACTCTCCTTCCTCATATGCGGTCAACGAGACTTGTGAAAATGGTAGTCAACATTCTTTTTGATAGGTTAGAGTTTCGGCTTAGTCCTAGGGTACGACAGAACGCCAACACCGTCCGAAACACATCTACTGGCCTCAGGTTCTAGCCAATTCCTCAGGTCCGGAGATACGCCTCACCATAGCCAGCAGCTCTGGTGCACTCGTTTGGGGCTCTACGGTGCATTTGGGGCCAAGATTCAGCACCTGGTACACGTGGTCCGGAAGCGAAGCGCAGCTCGTGTAGTGAGCCCAGGCGACTTCTTTGAGACGATGCTCTCGAGCACAGGAAGCTGTTGCAGCCAGAACTCAGTGGTTCTGTGGATAAATTGAGCCTTTCAACCAATGAGGTAACTAGAATATTTGAAGATGAATCCGCATGTGATCCTGGCACATCCTGGTCTTCGTTGCCACTCTCCGCTCCCAAAAACTTGCACATACTTGTGCCATCCCTGAGTGAGGGCGAAAATCCTTTCTCCCGTTCCTCTACTGTAAGCGCTTTTTATATTGGCCAGACAGGGCTGTGCCTACATGATAGGCTCAGGCAGAACCGAACAATGCTTAAGATGCATATTGTCAGGACTCGGTAGAACCCCGAGGAGAGCTGAAGGCAAAACGGTTTACTGGTTACCCAGAAAAAGTCTCTGCGCACTTCAGCTTCTTCTTCTTCTTGCCTCGCGCTCGTAGACCAAGTCTTCATCTTTGGCGGCTTCTTGCATGCGGCATTTACCCCCCTCCTCAGGAAGCATCGTCTCGATGGTAACAAAAGGAAGTAGGAGGTCAAGATCGATCCGAGTAGTACGGCTTCATACGTACAACATGGACGACGTCGACTTGTTGCTGGCGTCGCTTGGATGTCGATAACCCGTCCGGCGCCACCTGATACGTGACGTCGGTTAAACGTCGCAGCACAACATAGGGCCCGAAGTACCGCCGTAATAATTTTTAGGAGAGTCCACGACGGCGAATAGGCGTCCAGACCCACACTTTGTTGCCAGGTTCATACATGAAATGTCTGTGGCGAAGATTGTAGCGTCGTGTGTCAGCCTCCTGCTGAGTTCTGATGCGCACACACGCCAGTTGGCGAGCTTCCTCTGCGCGCTGTGCGAATTCCTCGGCGTCCTGATCGACATCGTCGCTATCGGCATTCGGAGCAGCATGGCATCTAGCATAGTTGTCACTGGTCGGCCATGAAGAAGGCTGAAAGGCGTCATGCGAGTGGTGTCTTGTTGTGCCGTATTGTAGGCGAACGTGACGTAGGGAAGAATTTCGTCCCAATTCTTGTGGTCTACGTCCACGTACATACAGAGCATGTCGGCGATTGTCTTATTGAGGCGTTCCGTCAATCCATTGGTTTGGGGGTGATAGGCCGTCGCTTTACGATGACTGGTACCGCTGAGGCGGAGAACGGTTTCCAAAAGCTCGGCCGTAAAGGCAGTCCCTCAGTCAGTGCCGGAGCGCCATGCCTGAGGACAATGTTCTCAACGAAGAACCGAGCTGCTTTGGCGGCGGTATCCCTGGGCAGAGCCTTTGTCTCCGCGTTGCGAGTTAGATAATCGGTGGCGACAATTATCCATTTATTCCCGGCAGTAGACGACGGAAATGGTCCCAGGAGATCCATGCCAATTTGCTTGAAAGGTGTCTCTGGCACTTGAAGAGGGTGGAGTAGACCGGATGGTTTTTCTGGGGGTGATTTACGACGTTGGCAGTCTACGCACGTCCGTACATAGTGCTTCACTGTCGCCGGTAGTTTCGGCCAGTAGTATCCGCGCTGTACTCTAGCCAAAGTGCGGGTGTAGCCTAGGTGACCGGCGGTTGGCTCGTCATGACACGCTTGCAAGACCCGTGCGAAGAGCTGTTGGGACGACGAGTAGATGACTGTTCCCCCCAGGACGGAAGTTCTTGTAAATTACGTCGTTGCGAATAAAGAATGACGAGAGGCTGAGGGCGAAAATCTTAGGCACATCCGTAGTTCGCTCCTCCAAGAAACCAATAATAGGGAGCAATTCCAGGTCCTCTCTCTGCTGTTGGGCAAGAGTTGCGTCATCTATGACTCCTAAAAAAGCAGTGTCTTCATCGGTCATTCTGGAGGGTCCGACTGGTGCTCGCGAAATGCAGTAAGCATCCGCATGCTTCTTTCCGGATTTGTAAATAGCCGTCATGCCGAACTCTTGTAACCGAAGGCTCCAACGCGCGAGTCTCCCTGAAGGGTCCTTTAAGTTGGACAGCCAACAGAGAGAGTGATGGTCGCTAACGACTTGAAAGGGGCGAGCGTACAAGTAAGGGCGGAATTTCATAACCGCCCATACAACTGCAAGGCATTCTTTTTCTGTTGCCGAGTAGTTCGCTTCAGCTTTAGACAGAGTCCCGCTGGCATAAGCAATAACTTTTTCCACACCATCCTGGCGCTGCACCAATAGAGCACCTAAACCCAAATTGCTTGCATCGGTATGAAGCAGGGTAGGGGCGTCGTCATCAAAGTGCGCCAGGGCAGGTGGCGTCTGTAGGCGTCTCCGGAGTTCATTAAAAGTTTGGTCCTCTTCTTCACCCCAGCGAAAGACAGCGTTGTCGCGTGTCAGTGAGGTTAATGGCCAGGCAACTCGTGAGAAGCCAGCAATAAATCGACGGTAATAGGCGCAAAGCCCCAGGAAGCGCCTAAGCGTCTTTTTGTCCGTAGGTGTTGGGAACTTGGCGACTGCGGAGAGGTTTTCGGGGGCAGGCCGGACACGTTCTTGGCTAACAACGTGTCCTAAGAATTGCAGCTCCTCGTAACCAAAGTGGCACTTCTCGGGTTTTAGTGTGAGGCCCGCAGATCGTATGGCCTGAAAAACAGCTACCAAACGGCGCAGATGCTCCTCGAAGGTTGCCGAAAACACGATCAGGTCGTCAAGATACGCCAGGCATGTTTGCCACTTGAGTCCTGAGAGCCCAGTGTCCATCAGCCTCTGAAATGTTGCTGGTGCCGAGCATAAACCGAATGGAAGAACCTTGAACTCATACAATCCGTCAGGAGTGATGAATGCTGTCTTCTCCCGATCCCTCTCATCTACTTCAATTTGCAATATCCACTTTTAAAATCCATTGAAGAGAAGTAACGTGCATTTCGTAGCCGATCAAGGGAATCATCGATGCGAGGGAGGGCGTACATGTCTTTTTTGGTCACTTGATTGAGCTTGCGGTAGTCAGTGCAAAATCGTAAGCTGCCGTTCTTTTTTTTAACAAGTACCACGGGGGAAGCCCAGGGACTCTGTGACGGCTGGATAACGTCGTCTCGAAGCATTTCGACCACCTGACGCTGAATAGCCTCGCGCTCTTTCGGAGCCACACGGTAAGGATTTTGTCGAATCGGGCGAATCGCGTCATCCGTGATAATGCGATGTTTGGTCAAAGGTGTTTGGCCGACCCGCGATTCTGAAGCAAAACAGTCTCGAAAGTGATCTATGAGATCCAAAAGACGTTCCCGTTTTGAAGACGACATATTTGGGCTCACATCGACTATGGGTGCGGGTGCCTTGCTCACTGATACTTCCAGTTGCAGCACGAAATAGTCTAGGTCACTTGGGACGCTATTGAAGAAGGCCACAGTTGTGCCTTTGGGAATTTGCCGACGCTCGTCGCTGAAGTTTGTCAACAGCACTTCGGCGTGCCCATTGGCCAAACTGACTAGTCCTCGAGCTATAGAAACAACTCGGCTGAGTATCAGGGTGACGGCCCGTTCGGTGACACCATCGCCGGTATGCGCCACGTCGCACTTCACTTCAACAAGAGAGCACGATCGCGGAGGTAAAGTCACCCCCTCATTGGCAACTCGTAAGGGCATCAGTGGTATTTGCGCATAACCAAGGTCTCCATGATTTTTGGTGAAGGCAACGACGTTGTCCCGAAAGCTGATCACAGTCCCATGAAGGCGCAGAAAATCAATGCCCAAGATCAGGTCTTAGCAACAGTCTCAGAGGATAACGAAGCTGCCAACGAACACTGAGTTTCCAATTCCTATGCGGGCAGTGCACTTCCCAGTCGGTGCCAGTAACTGACCCCCAACAGTTCTTATTACTGGTCCCGTCCATTCGGTTTTTACTTTGAGCAGCTTGTCAGCCAGTTTTTGACTAATGATTGAAAAATCCGCTCCGGTATCCACCAGAGCGCGTGCCTCCAGCCCATCAATGCAAACGGCCAGGTCAGCGCTAACAACGTCGTCTGGGTTGCTCGTCTCTCTCGGCATTTGCGGCGGATGTGCGGTAAGGTCGGCGCTGTTATTTTCGTCGTCGGGGCTGCTTATCTGGTTCGGCATGTTCGGCGCTAATGTAGGCGGCATTTTCGGTGGTAGTGCGGAAGCGTCAATGGGAACAGAGGCGTCACAGTCATGGGTTGCGGTGGGCAGTTGGGGCGGTAGTGAGGGCTTTGAAACTTTTCGACTGGTTGCAACCTCCCCTCGCGAGGTTGCGGCGGTTAGTTTCCCCGGCGAGGGCTCGGGGTCCGCCGTCCGCTAACGTCAGCATCGCTACGACGCGTCGGTGAAGAATAACGCCGTGGAGATGGGGAGCGGCGGCGGAAGCCCAGTGAGTCGGCTTCCCTGCTGAGCGTCGGGTCCTCGAGTTGGGCACGGCCAGCGTCGAAATGGCGTCGAGCAGAACCAGTCGGAAAGGCCTGCCCCTCTTGGCGGTAGCGGCAGTACCGATACACATGGCCAGGTTGTCCGCAGAAGAAGCAGAGTGGTCGGCTGTCACAAGAGCGCCACAGGTCAGTTCGGCGCGGCTGAGGGCGGCCGGGACGTGCCCACTGAGGCTCCTGGAAGAACCGCGTCTGCTGACGGCTCGCTGAGCTCGGTGGGGCGTGGTCTGGCGGCGGACGACGGACTTCCGCATAGCTCGCGGGTTGTGGCTCCGGCTCATAGTAAGGCGCCGTGTTGACGGCCGTGTTGCTGTTGGGTTGGGGCACGTGGTATGGTTTGCAAACGGCTGCCGCGCTGTCAACTGGATGAGACTCGTGGTATGGTGCAGACGGTGACAGAGCATGCCGGAGCTCTTTCCTAACGGCTGCTGCGACAGCCTCTGGTGACTGAACGCTCGTAGCAGTAATTCGCTGCAGCTCCTCAAGGACAATTTCTCGAATGAGGTCTCGAAGAGTGTTCCCATCGGTTGCAGTGAGTGCCGCCGCAGTCGGTGGAACACCGGTGAAGTGTAGGTCGTTCTAGCGGCACCGTTCTTGGAGGGCTCGCTCTATACCTGTAGCGTCCTTGACGAACTCATTGACGGTTTGAGGTGGGTTGCGCACCAAGCCGGCAAACACCTGCTCCTTGACGCCATGCATGAGATGTCGTAGCTTCCTTTGCTCAGTCATATCGGGGTCGGCACGGCGAAAAAGTCGAGCCATGTCTTCCGCAAACATAGCTACGCTTTCGTTTGGCTTCTGGACGCGCACTTCAAGCAGGCGCAGCGCATTCTCTCGTCGATCAGTAGTGGCAAACACCTAGTATACCCAGCACCTCCACCAGTGTCAGGACTCTGTAGAACCCCGAGGAGAGCGGAAGGTAAAACGGTTTACTGGTTAACCAGAAAAAGTCCCTGCGCACTTCAGCTTCTTCTTCGTGCCTCGCGCTCGTAGACCAAGTCTTCATCTTTGGCGTCTTCTTGCATGCGGCAATATTCTCGTAGCGTTAGCATCCACTGTCGTGAATTAAAGTACCTCCCGCAGTTCGAAAATTGCCTTGTTGCAAGAAACAAGGATCAACGGTGTCGTGTAATAATTAAGACCATACAGATCAAGAAGCAGTGTTGTAGCCCTGCAAGTGCCCCGTCGATGTGTTTATAGAGAAAATAATTTCGTTCTTTGAACTGTGACCCGCCATGCTCAGTGGTTAGGGCGCTCGATTACTGATCCGGACTTCCCGGGTTCGAACCCGACCGCAGCGGCTGCGTTTTTATGAGGGAAAAACGCTAAGGCGCCCGTGTGCTGTGCGATGTCAGTGCACGTTTAAAGATCCCCAGGTGGTCGAACATATTCCGGAGCGAGCCCTCCACTACGGCACCTCTTTCTTCTTCCTTCTTTCACACCCTCATTATCCCTTCCCTTACGGTGCGGTTCACGTGTCCAACGAAAGATGAGACAGATACTGCGTCATTTCCTTTCCTCAAAAAACCAATTATTATTGTTATTATTATTTCTTGAACTCTATAATTTATCGCATTGTGCTGTCATGCGGGGCTCTGGGTGCTTGAGGGTGCTCATTGTGGTGGTTATCATTCAATTCTGGGTGCCTTACGTGCATTTGTATGCGCAGCGCGCGAAATGAGGGAAATTTCTTCAGCGCTGTGTTGTTGCCGTTTCTAGTCTTTCCTCTACTCTCCTAGGCCGTGTAAAGTTGCGCTGCATCACTTTCATCATCTAAAACAGTTGCACGAAAATATAACGCATAACTACACTGCGCGTTTACTGTAATTTAGAGCTGGTATTTAAGTGGGACAGGGGCTTTGTTCTTAACTATTTCACATTTACCCTTCAATTATTGATGGTGTGATTTCGTAAAAAGGTGTTTGTAACATGTTGTTGAAGACTGACGTTAAAATGTTCACTTGAGAAGACATGTTGAATGCCTAATGCGGATGTAAATTGTCATGTCGCGGCGGCTCAGTGGAAACGCACTATGTATTGTTAATCGCTTCGTGCCGCAATAGCTCAGCGAAGGCGTCACGCGAGAGTTGACAGTTCCCGCGGCCATTCTGCAAGGGAGGCCACTAAGTTTAGCGCAATAGTAGCGCTCCGGCGCACAGCCAAAGTATACTAAAGGTCTGAAACAGCGCAAAGCAGCGCTGATTGGAGGTCATGTTTTTAATAAACCAGCGCAATCGTAATAATGCACAATATTAACAAACTCAGCCCTGATATTCTAAAACAAAAAAACAGGCGGCCGATTTGCATAGTTAGGGGAAATGGGAATTAGTTTTGTTGTTTATCTTGGTTTTGCATTCTTCAACAAAGGTCTTTCATTATCGCGGTTTGGCTTCTTTAGTCATAATATTGCTGTGTAAGTGGCATATAAAGTTTATTCTGTCTGTTGCGTGTGTATTCATGACATGGAAGCAGCACAGTAGATAAATCGCAATGTTTTTTCAGGCGTTCTATTTATGCATATCAATCATGTTTCTAGTTCTGCAGGAAACCTGGCATCGTCGGCGTTGTCGTAGGCAGCGGTGTTGTGAACCGATAAGCATGTGGCCAAACTGCCACCTAGGTCTCGTCAAATTGGACGTCGTCACAACCTACGCACTGTGGCAGATGGCAAACATCTGTGAACAGCCTAGTAAACATATTTTTTTTGGGTGCGACGGGATTATATATATATATATATATATATATATATATATATATATATATATATATATATATATATATATATATATATATATATATATAGAGAGAGAGAGAGAGAGAGAGAGAGAGAGAGAGAGGAGAGAGAGAGCGACGCCCATGAAGAGGTGATGCCTATTCTATTTGGCCGGCGTCTTCTTGGTCGGCATCGCTGAGAACGCAGAAGAGGAAGAGAACGAGGTGGTTGCGTCTTGTGCTCGGCAAGCGGACCCAGTTGGTTTTCAGTCTGCCGTCATGGTCTGAATAAACCCATGGTCGTAACATCTTGGTGGATGGTGCCGGGTATACACGTTCCCCGAAGACAGACCTCTAGCCTCGCAGTGGTCGTCGCATTGTTGGTCTGCCGCCTTCTGTGCCCACGATGTCCCTGGACGGCGACGCTCCGAGGTCCGTGCCCAGCAGTTCGTGACAGCATTACCGGAAACCACGGTCGTTCGCGGGCTCAACCAGCGACGACGGCGATGAATGGCTCAGCAACTACCAACGGGCGAGTCGCTGCAATAAGTGGAACTCCTCCGCCCAACTTGCCAATGCCGTGTTTTCCCTAACCGACACGGCCCTAACGGAGTATGACGACCACAAGGTTGCGTTAACGACATGGGACCGCTTTGTAAAGGAGCTCAAGAAGAGCTTTGGTAACTCAGTCGCGAAGAAGCGGGCTGAACAAGTGCTTGCGCAAAGGGCTCAGCTTCCCGGTGAGACATGTACGAATTACATTGAGGAAATTGTCAAGTTATGCAAGTTCGTCTCTCCTGTCGTGGGAGAAGAGGACAATGTTGGTCGCTTATTTAAGGATTCGCCGACGACATTTACAATTTTCTTATCGGAAAAGAAAGTATCGAGTCTGTGTCTGATGTGATCCAGCACTGTTGGACATTTCAGGCCGTGAAAATTCGTAGCATTACACCAAAATTCGGACCTTTGGCCGGGGTGACGTTGGTGGCAGCTGTAGATACACCATCGTCTTGTGATCTGGCCTCCACCATCAGCCAGATCATTCGCGAAGAGTTGACCAGGTCGCTGGAACTCACTGGAAATCCTCCGCGCTCCCTCCTGTGTATGCCACGCGCCCTCCTCCGCCAGCCGCCGTTAAAGCGGCCGTTGAGGAAAACCGCGTACCTCGAGGGCTGAAGCTGAGCAACAAACGGCGATCGCCCCCGGAGCACCAGACCCGCTTTTACCAGCCTACGCCGGCCACAAAGGAAGAGCACGTTCGACCCAGTACTTCGTATGATGACTACTTGCTGGCGCAGCCTGCTCCTGGTCCCTCTTTTTTGTGTTACGGCTGCGGTCAGCCCGGTCACATCTCCCTATTTTGTCCACGCTGACAACCATCCCGTTACGGCTCCTCTACCTATCCGCAGCGGCGGGATTACAAACCTGTTCCTTCTCGGTGCCCATCCTGCCCGCCTGATTCCGGTAACCCATGACCTGCACAAATGCGGAATCGTTCGCCGGCATCGGATAGATGTGTGACACCGCCTCCAGCTTTCTGCAGTCGTTGATCTCCATCACCCCGACGCCGCTTCACCGCGCCTCTCCGGAAAACTAGTCGGCGCGACCGATGGGGGTGAGGTCGCTGGAAGTCTGCCGCCGGAAGATATACGCCTGCCTGTAGTCATGTTACGGAAGAAAGTGAATGTGCTAGTGAATGGAGTACGTGTGATGGTATTAGTGGATAACGGTGCTACTGTTTCAGTTATGAGTGATGCGTTAAGTGTCGCCTCGGACGTTAAGTTTTGTTTTGATGAGACAAAATTCTTCAGTTTTGAGGGGCGAGTGGCGAACCGTTGCCTGCATTTGGAGTGTGTAGCATTAAGTTTTCCTTGAGTGGTCAAGTGTTCAGCACAGAAATGAAGGTGCTCACCCGATCGACGCACGACGTTCTTCTTGGACTCGAATTATTGCAGATGTGTGGCGCTAACGTCGACTGTCACAACGAGGAGCTCAGCGTCGTCAAATGTTTCGCCACTGGCCTTTTGGAAGGCTCGCGCAGTGGAGAGAATGAGTTCTTTGTTCCCGGAGATACTGTCGTGCCTCCTTCTTCGGCTTTATGCGTACCGGTTTCCTGCCCCAAAACCACCCTTGACGTGGATGTTGCGACTCGGGAGCCGAGCCATTTGACCTGCATGAAGAAGATTGTCTTGGTTCCTCATGTCATGGCTTCCGTTACCAACGGGCGCACTGAACTGTGGACAGGGACTTCTTCGACAGAATATGTAGTTCTGCCTGAAGGCATGAAGATTGCGTCATGTAGCCACGGCTCGCAGGAATACGTATCCTTGTTTGCCGACGCCTTGGGCGCAGCAGCACCAGAACTTTACGCCGAGTCGCAGTTACTTCGCATGATCGACAACTCGCTTTCCACGCATGAGGGCCGTGTTCTGTTGGCCATCCTCCTGCGACACTACACTATGCTTAACTTCTCACAGCACGGCGGCCTATCTTCCATCGCCTCGTTTCGGACCCTGCACAGGGTGACACTGGCGCCTCACATCCGATCCGACAAAATCCCTACCGAGTGTCACCGTCTGAACACAAAGTGATCAATGAACAAGTGAAGGAGCAGTTAACCAAAGGTGTTATCCAAGAGTTGTCGAGTCCCTGGGCTGCTTCTGTAATTCTTGTTCGGAAGAAGGATAGATCATGGGGTTTCTGCCTAGATTACCGTCGTCTAAATGCCAAACCAAGACAGGACTTATACCCGCTCCCTTGAATCGACGATGATATCGACTCCCTTTTTTCGGCCTCCTACTTACCTCCGGCCGAAGTATTGGAAAATTCCTCTGCATCCCGCGGCCAACGAGAAAAAGTGTTTATTACGCCTGATGGTCTTTATGAATTCAATGTAATGCCATTCGGCCTTGGTAATGCACCCGCCTCCTTCGAGAGATTTATGGACACTATACGCCGTGGTATGATGTGGGAAATATGCATGTGCTACCTAAACGATGTTGTTATTCTCGGAAAGACCTTCAGTGAACACAACGACCGTATAGTTCTCATCCTGGACTGTATGCGCCAAGCTGGCCTTGTGCTTAACTCTACATAGCGTCACTTCGGTGCCCGTCAAGCGTTATTGCTTGGACACCTCGTAGACAAGGACGGCGTCAGACCTGATCCCGCGAAGACTGCAGCCGTAGAGTCGTTTTAGCCACCACAGTCTGCCAAAGAGCTGCGAATTTTCTTGGGCTTATGTTCATACTTTCGCCGCCTTATTCGCCGCTTTGCGGACATCGCATACCTCCTGACAGGCCTGCTTCAAAAAGATGTGGCTGTAGAGTGGCCAGCTGAGTACGATTCCATCTTCAGCCAACTAAAATCCCTTCTTAAGTCCCACCCTGTACTTCGCCACTTCGATCCCTCCACCCCCACACAAATTCATACCGACGTCAGCCGTGTTGGCCTCGACGCTGTGCTTGTCCAGCGCTCCGACAACAAAGAGCACGTTGTTCCGTATGCCAGTCGCTCGCTCAGTAAGCCGGAGCGCACTTATACGGTCACCGTGCAGGAAAGCCTCGCCGTCGTGTAAGCCACGCAGCGTTTCCGTTCATATCTATGCGGACGCCCGTTCACTATCGTCACCGACCATCATGCCCTCTGCTGGCTCGCTAACCTTCGGGACCCGTGTGGGCGCCTTGCACGGTGGGCCCTCCGGCTACAAGAGTTTGACTACACCGTCGCCTACTTGAAGGTATTAGTGAGCGCTGCCAAAATACAGTCGCCTACAAGAGCGGCCGCCGGCACGCTGACGCGGACTGTCTTTCGCGGTTGCCCTTTCCTGAGACGGAGTCTATCGATGATCTGGACCACTGCGTCGCGTCAGTATCACCGTGGTTTCCTAATCTCACCACATTCAAAGCGCAAACGCAGAGCGATTCAACCCTGCGGTCTCTTCTTTCGGTAACTGATGATTCCTTCGGTACTAACCACTTCTGCTTGCGAGATGGTTTCCTATGGAAGAAGAATTATTCGTCTACAGGACAGCGCTTTCTCCTGGTAATTCCGAAGAGAAGGTACACCTCTGTCTTGCAGACCATGCATGACGACCCTACATCTGGACATCTTGGGTCGGCACGAACGCTCCACCGTACCCAGGGACGCTTCTATTGGCCGAAAATGAGGGCCACGACTGAGTAGTACGTCACCAGCTGCCTCAGTGTCAGCGATATAAGCGCCCTACTAGCGTTGCATCTGGTCAGCTTCACCCTGTGACACCACCTGCCGCTCCTTTCGAGCAAGTGGGCATAGACCTCCTGGGCCCATTTTTCAAATGATATCATGGAAGCCGGTGGATGGTGGTTTGTGTTGATTACCTTACTCGGTATTGCGAAACGCCCACCCTACTACTCGTCTACAGCCTATCATGTGTCCTCGTTTATACTGCACTTCATAGTTTGCCATGGACCCCCAAAAGTTATCAGTGACCGTGTGTCGTGAATCGGTAACGCGTCCCCGACTGCTGAAGGTGACGCTATCGTGTGCAGGTTCGAATGAAACAACAAAGAGATCAGACAAAGCAAAACGAAGCCGCATTTATAATTTAAAAGAAAAGAACCGATACGAAACGAAAACAAGGAAAACACGCACTCAACACGCGTACAACACTACAGAATAAAGGAAACAGTTCACCAGGTAGTGAGCGTCCTAGGTGAAGCGGAGATGCTTTGCAACAGGGCGGACGTCGGTCGATGTAGTGCGACGTGTCGCTGGCGTTGAGTCGAATGAAGGAAGCTGCTGAAGGGAGCTAGGTGGTAGTAGGAGCGGAGAGGAACACAGGAAGACGCCAGTGGTGAGGCATGGGTGCGGGCTGGTTGGTAATGCATTGTCATTGTAAGACGAAAAGCGCGAAAAAAACACAAGGACGCAAAGAAAGACGAAGGACAAGCGCTAACTTCCAACTGACGTTTATTAGAAACATCGCAAATGACAAGGGAGATATTGAGGCTCTAGAGATTGATAGGACGGGCAGCGGTTGCGTAAGCACGCCATCAATCGGGCTTTCAAAAAAGGAGATGATGTATCTGAACAGGTATCGAGTGACATGACGTTTTGTATGCTGTGTCATTGTTAGCTTCCGTCTTCCCCCCTTTCATATGCCTATATATCTTTCGATGTTCCTTATAAACGTCAGTTGGAAGTTAGCGCTTGTCCACCTTTCTTTGCGTCCGTGTTTTTTTTTCACGCTTTTCGTCGTACAACGCCAATGGTCTCCCTTGAACAGCCCCAAGAACTTGACCGCAGCAGGAAAGGCGTGGCCAGGTCAAGTCGACGTCGTCCCGAAACGCCGGAGGCTTAATGCAGTCTATCCAAGGGAGCCCCTCGGCAGCACGGACCCTCAGTCCATCAGCTGCTATCTCCAAACTTGAAAGGGACGCAGGAGGTTTGCGTAAGTGATCCAAGGGAGGTCCCCGGCAGGACGGACCCAACGTCCGACGGCTGCCACCTCCACGCTTGAATGACCCGATCTCCGCTGCACTGTATCGCTTCACACCTCGCTTAATAATAATTGGTTTTTGGGGAAAGGAAATGGCGCAGTATCTGTCTCATATATCGTTGGACACCTGAACCGCGCCGTAAGGGAAGGGATAAGGAAGGGAGTGAAAGAAGAAAGGAAGAATGAGGTGCCGTAGTGGAGGGCTCCGGAATAATTTCGACCACCTGGGGATCTTTAACGTGCACTGACATCGCACAGCACACGAGCGCCTTACACGTCAATTCTCCGCTCCTCGTGCTGGCCTCGCTCTTTGTCGTCGTCCCTTCGCACACGCAATTCGCACGCGCACACGCGCAACGCTGGGCTGGCACGCGCAGTGCTCCGCTGTCCAACGCACCACTGTCGACGCACCGCGTACAAAAATCCCCCGTCGATTTCTTGTGCACATCACATATGCCCCCCCCCCCCTTCGCAAAAGCTTTCACATAGAAAGAACTGCCGTTGGTGCACACAACACTTATGTTCATGTCGTAAAAAGACAAGTTAGGCGCTGCGGAAGTCACCGAAGGCACTTTACACAGCGACCCATGGCGGCACATGGAAACGCGCACAGAGGAAACATGGGGCCAAGAATTATACATCTGGCAAAAGGGAAAATTAAAACCATACAAAGCATCAGACACAAACTTTAAACACGTATTTTTTTCCGTAATTTTATCAGGTTTTCATTATTCTGAAGGGTAGCGTATGCAAGTTCCGTTCTGTGAGATTAAGTAAAATTCATTCTACATAACTGAAGTGCCTACTTATTCACTCCTGTTCTCTTCCCATGTTTTTGTTCTCTTTCTCATGTTAAAAGCAACAGCTTATTTATAATTGAAGTTAATCGGGAGAAAATGTTGTACGACATGCCCACATGCTTGGTCTCGTTGAGACCGCAGTGTTTGTAAATAAATAAAGTTGAATATGTACACACTGAACAACAAATAATCAGAGAACGAAAGAAGAAAAACATCCCACAACCACTACCCATGCGTTTGCACAGGTAACCATTGCAAATACACCGGATAGTGGCACTCTACATTGGGCATAACCCTCCGGTTATTTACAAATGACTCACGGAATCGGCGCCTCTTAAAGGTATGCTCTTGTAATGTCATAAGCTCCAACGCATACCCTGCTGCCCAAGTGTTTTGCCTTTATTAAATGTGTCAAAAGTTGGTGGTCAGTCTGAATGATGAAGAATGTCCTATAAAAGAATATGTGGAATTCCTGAACAGGCTAGATTATTGCCAAACCCTCGAGTTCAATCGCTGAGTAGCGAGATTCGCGAGGTAACAACCGTCGACTCGCATATGATACCGGGTGGAGCATTCCAACATGCTCCGGCAGGAACACGGCGCTTACGCTGACCGCGGAAACATCTGTGCGAAGCACGAATTGCTTACTGGGAGTTGGAGCTCCTAATACGGGCCTGGAAGTTAACGCTTTCCTGAGTTCGTCAAAAGCGGCTTGCTGCTGTGGTGTCCAAGAGACAAGGTTGCGTTCATTTTTGCCTGTCAGCTCCACGGCCGGTCGGACTTTGTAAGCATTGCCAGGGATGAAATCACGGTAGTATCGCGCAAGCCCTAAGAAGGAACGCACTTGCTTATTCGTCTTTGGAAGCGGTACGTTGACAAGCTTTTCCACCACCGTTTTTAAATGTCGGATAGTCCCTTCTCCAAGCTGGTGTCAAAGAGATGCTAGTGGCTGCGAGTTCACTCTTCTGAGGCTTGATCGCGAGGCCGGCCTCGCGCACCTTGCTAAATAGCCTGGTTAATGTCCAAAGATGTTCTTCCCAGGTATAGGTCGCAATGAGAACATCGTCAATGGAACGAACTATATTGTCTATGTCTTGTAATATTGTGCGCATGAGGCGCATAAAAATAGCTGACGCTGTCTTAATGCCGAAGGCCATATATACGAACTGATCATGACCGGATTGGGTAGAGAACGCTGTTTTCACTCTAGTCTTTAGCAAGGTCCAATTTTGAAAAGTAAACCTTGGTTTCAACCTCGGTATATATTACATTTGTCCTTGGAATGGGCTCTGCATCAGACACAAGAAAATTCATATCATTGAAGCGTCGAAAATCGGTGCCAGTCCGATAGGTGTTGTCTTTTTTTTAATCAGAACGAGGGGTAATTGCATAGAGATTTTGAACGTTTAATGACCTCTAATTTGTTCGTCTCGTCTATCTCTTTTTCGGCCACGTCCTTCATGACAAGAGGCAACGGGTATTGCGAGGTATTCGCGACTTCAGAAGTCGAGAGCCTGAGTTGATATTTCAGTAGATTAGTATTCGCAGAAATCTCGGAAAAGATATCTGCGTACGTGTAAAGTAAGCTCCGAATCTCCTGCTGTTTGTCGTCATCAAGCTTGGTGGAGGTCTGCACAGCTTCAATTCCTTTACTGTGGTCCGTGCTAAGGGTAGGCACTAGTTCTTCTGAGTCACCTTCTTTGATTACGACGAAAGATGACGCCTGCAGGGTCTCTTGGGGCGCGCGCTCTTCGTACCGTTTGAGCATATTGATGTGGAATAGTTTCTAAGTGTGGCCCCCACCGATCCAATAATCCACGTCGTTCTTTTTGCCAAAAACTAGGAACGGACCTTTCCACTGCATCAGGAGTGTATTGTGGCTGGTCGGCAAAAGAACGTGGGCACGATCTTCAACCCTTAACTGCCGCCTATTGGTGTTCCACTCGTGGCATCTCTTCTGGAACTGTTGGGCAAGCAACAAATTTTCATGCGCCTCGAGGCGTTTGCTCGAGGCGTTTTCTTAGATCGAAAACACAACCATATGTCGTCTTCGTGTCTTCTCTCAGCTCTTCCCTTATCTAGAGCTCTCTGAGCTCTCTGGCTGCGAGCGGTCCTGGCACATGTCCAAATATCAACTCAAACGTAGAAACCCCCATTCGCCTGCGACACCTCTCTGTATGCGAACCGAAGCGGACCGATATAATGATCCCATGTTTTGGGCTGCTCCTAATATCGCATCCAAATACCGCGATATTTGGAGGTTGTGGGTTCGGATCCCACCAGCGGCATGGTTGTTTTTTCTGCTACTTTCTAACAATTTTTTCTTTAATCCACTGATAAATCGAAGTAGTATTCTCGTATTGATCAGCACTACAAATTAAAACAAAGAAATTAAAAATAGAAACATTCCCCTATGCACCTTGGTTTCGGTAAATGTTCGCTCCCTTCATATGTTCGTCAAAGGAGCACCTCATTTCCATTGCCTTGTCAGTGTATCAGTTTATTGTATATATATATATATATATATATATATATATATATATATATATATATATATATATATATATATATATATATATTGCAGCGGGTAGACGACGACGACGACATTGAGTGTGTGAACGAGTGGACGAAGAAGAAGACGAGAACTCATCTCTGGCTGTGTTCTGAGTGCCGCACGTAGCTGTTCATTCGTTTTTGTAAATAACTGTAAATATATTCTTTAACGCAACATATTTGGTGGAGGTGCGGCTTTCCTCTACACCTACCGAAGACGGAGCTCCGCAGCGGCCGCCAGCTGACTTCGCTCACCATGACCCAAGACGCCTCCCAGCAAACATCACAATCGGCAATGCCATCGCTCGTTCTTTCTTCCCCTCGTGACCCTGGGACATTTTCTGGCACCGACAACGTTGACGTGGACGACTTGATCAACATGTATGAACGCGTGAGTACGTACAACCGCTGGGATCCGACTCTTATGCTCGCGAATGTCATCTTCTATCTAAAAGACACCGCCCGTGTCTGGTACGATACTCACGAAGATGATTTCACCAGCTGAGACGTCTGCAAGCAGAAACTGCGCGAGCTGTTTAAACGGCCGTTCGGCCGAACACTCGCCGCTAAGAGGGAGCTTGCGTCCAGAGCTCAAACGTCTACGGAATCCTATGTTTCCTACATTCAGGACGTGTTGGCCCTCTGCCACAAAGTTGACAATAACATGCCCGAATCTGACAAAGTGGGTCACGTGTTGAAGGGGATCGCCGACGACGAATTCAACCTGCTCGTCTGCAAGAACTGCACTACAGTCGACGGCATTATTAAGGAATGTCGCCGCTTCGAGGAAGCTAAAAGCAGACGTATTAGTAAGCCGTACACACGCCTCCCCAACACGGCTGCGACTTCCTCATGTGAAGACCTGCTGCACCGGCAAACTCCTGCGCCTCCAGAAAATCTGACCCGCATCATTCGACGCGAACTCGAAGCTATGTCCCCTGCCTCCTTGCCTCTACGTGATGGCGACAACCACTTGCCCACCATCGCGATGGTACAAGCCGTCGTCCGTCAAGAGCTTGCAAACCTTGGTCTCCAGCCCGTCAGCCCTGTGCGTCCTTCATCACCACCCGACATCACTGCGATTGCTCCTGAACGACCTTCCTACTTCGCTCCACGTCGCCGTAACCCTAACGACTGGCGGACACCCGACGACAGACCCATTTGTTTCCTGTGCCACCGCATTGGCCACATCTCCCGTCACTGTCGGAATTATTGGTCTCGTCGTAGCACATACAGTCATCTAAGCTCTCACCGCAACGATGACCAGCCCCGCCACTTCACGCCCTCTCTAGCCCAGCAGAGTGCTACCGTTGACGGCCAGATTTCCCGCTCCAGCCGCTCCCCGTCCCCCATGCGTCGGCAGTCTCGTTCGCCCCTACGCCGTCGCTCCTCTCCTGGCTCCTACGGACGCTCGCAAGCGGAAAACTAGACGCTGCAGTGCCTGGAGGTGATGCTGCTGTACAGCCCCAGTCCCAAAATCCTCGCTTAGCCCTTCGCGCACACCAAAATTTGCTCGCTATTCATGTCGATGGAGTCCCTGTGAGAGCCCTGATCGACACGGGCGCGCACGTGTCCGTCATGAGTTCCACCCTACGACGCCGCCTCAGAAAGGTACTGACCCCTGCACCCACAGCCGTTCTCCGCGTTGCCGACGGCGGAACTGCTCCTGTGGTAGGACTATGCACAGCCCGTGTGACCATATCCGGCCGCCATACATCCGCTCTACTCTCTGTTCTGGACCAGTGCCCTCATGACGTCATTCTTGGCCTCGACTTCCTGTCTGAGCATTCAGCCCTCATCAACTGCGCCACCAGTGTTGTCCAGCTTGACCTTCCTCTTTCTGCTGAGTCGCCGTCCCCAGTTGTACCTCGTCTTTGTGCTGTCGACTTTGTCCGTCTACCGCCTCAAGCCGCAACTTACATTTCTTTCTCATCTGTTCCCCCTGTCCCTGATGGCCCCTACGTAGTCACTCCGGACCTTGACGTTGCCCTCACGCGAAGTATTGTGCTTGCGCACACTGTCTTTACAATGTCGGCAAACCGTGCGTACCTTCCGGTTCTGAACTTTGGCTCGTCTATCCAACCGCTCCCGCAAGGCATCTCACTCACCACACTGTGCCCTGCTGCCGAATGTGTCATATCAGTGGTGGACAGCTGCTTACCTTCCACTCATCAATGCTTGTTGCCTGCGGCAACATCACCAGAGAAACCAACGGATGACTACGCCGACATGATCTGTTCTGACCTACCAGCGATGCAAGCTCACGATCTTAGGTGCCTGTTATCATCTTTTCGCGACATCTTCGACTTTGATGCCCGTGTTTTGACTCGTACCTCTGTGGTGACGCATCCTGATGGGCACATGGGGAGCGCCGTGTCACAGAATAATGCTTTCCACGAAATATTTGGCGATGTCTGCTGCTGTTCCATTCAGTAGGGCTTTCGCGTCGGCGTAGTGGGTCAGGTAGTCGGTCGCTATAATGATCTACTTATTTCCATACGTTGAAATTGAAAAAGGCCAGGCAAGTTCATGACGATCTGCTTAAAGGGCCATGAGGCAAGTTCAATGGGGTTTAGAAATCCTTCTGGTCGTGTGGGAGCGGTCTTTCGTCGCTGACAATCTCGGCAGGTTTTCACATAATGTGCGACATCGGCAGACAGTCGGGGCCATAATACTTGTCTTGAGTGCGGAGGAGGGTGCGAGTAAACCCGAGATCTCCAGCTGTCGGTTCGTCGTGTGAAGCGTGTAGAACTTCGCGGATACAAGCACGTACAACAAAGAGGTAGGCTGTATTGCTCGCTGTAAAGTTCTTCTTCACAAGGACATCATTCTGTACACAGAAGGAAGACCGACCTCGCTTGAATGAAGCGGTGGCCGGAGAAAAGTTGCCTTCCAGGTAATCCATGAGGCGTTTTAGGTCGGGATCCGATCTTGCTGCTGAGCAAAAGAGCTGGGGTTGATGGGTCCCAGGAAGGCGTCCTCATCGTCGTCCGGCAGCGGTGTATATATAGGGGCTCGTGAGAGGCAATTGGCGTCAGAGTGCTTGCGTCCGGACTTGTAAACGACGGTGACGTCAAACTCCTGGAGACACAGACTCCATCGGGCGAGGAGGCTAGAGGGGTCCTTCAAACTGGCAAGCCAGTAGAGCGCGTGGCAATCGCTGACCACCTTGAACGGTCGTCCGTACAGGTAGGGGCGGAATTTCGACGTAGCCCAGATGATGGCAAGGCACTCCTTCGTAGTTGTCAAATAGTTAGCCTCGGCCTTGGAAAGTGAACAGCTAGCGTATGCGAAGACTTTTTCCAGCCCGTCGCTTTTTTGAACGAGGACGGCGCCTAGGCCTACGCTGCTCGCGTCGGTATGAACTTCAGTATCGGCGTTTTCATCAAAATGCGCGGGGATCAGTATAACCCGCCAACGACGCTGATGTTCTTTTAAGGCTCCTGCTTGCGGCGCTTCCCATTTAAATGGCATGTCAGCATTAGTTAAGTGAGGGGCTCGGCGATGCGCGAAAAGTTTTTCACAAATCGTCGGTAATGTGTGCACAGTCCGAGGAAACTGCTCACTGCTTTCTAATAAACTGCCGGTGGGAACTGTTCAATAGCAGCCGTTTTCTGAGGGTCTTGGCGTACTCCTTCTTTGCTAATGACGTGGCCTAGCAACAGCAGCTCTTAATAGGCAAAGTGGCACTTCTCTCCTTTAAAGGTTAGGCCAGACGAGTTGATGTCATCTAGTACGGTTTGAAGCCTCTTCAAATGCTCTTCAAAGTTCACGGCGAAGACAACGATGTCATCCAAATACAACAGACAATTTTGCCAATTCAGGCCTGTCAGCACTGTATCCATTACTCGCTGAAAAGTCGCTGGTGCGGAACAGAGACCAAATGGCATCACCTAGAACTCAGAGCCCATCCGAAGTGATGAATGCTGTCTTCTCGCGATTTCGTTCGTCGACGTCAATTTGCCAGTAGCCGCTCTTGAGGTCCACCGGTGAGAAATATTTGGCGTTGCATAGCCGGTCCAGTGTGTCGTCGCTGCGGGAGAGGGGGTAGACGTCCTTCTTTTTTATATTGTTCAAGCGGCGGTAATCAACGCAGAATCAAAGTGTGCTCCATTTCTTTCTCACTAGACCAACCGGTGCCGCCCACGGGCCCTTTGAAGGCTGGATGACGTCGTCCCGAAGCAGTTCTTCCACTTTGTCCTGGATCGCATGTCGTTTTAGTGTCTTAATATGGTAGAGGCTTTGACGGAGATAGAGGGCGTGTTTGTCGCTTACATAGCGATGCTTGGCATATGGCGTTTGTCGGACCTTCGGCGATGACGAGAAACACTCGCTGTAGCTTCGAAGGAGATATCGGATCTGGTCTTGGTCCCTGGGCAGGGCTGGATTGATGTCGAAAACGGGCAAGTTCTCTTGGTCAGGCGAATCTTCTGCAGATGGGTAGGAGAGGGCGAAGGAGTCTCGTACGTCGGATATTTCGTCGAAGAAAGCAATCGTCGTTCCTCTGTTAATGTGTCGGTATTCTTCGCTGAAGTTAGTCAGCAGTACTTCGGCCTGGCCATTGCAGAAATGTGAGATGCCTCTTGCGATGCTGATTCCTCGGTCAAGAAGCAACTGCATGTACCTCTCGATGATGGCTTCAGCGTTAATGATTTTCGTGGCGCCCACAGTCACGATAACGCTTGAACGGGGTGGGACGCTCACTTCTTCCAGGACACACAGAGCAAAGTGATTTTCTAGTGTTTTCATCGAAGTGATAGCCTCGTCCGTCGAAAGCGTGATCAGCTTGGATCGCAGGGCGATGATCGCCTGATGCTCGTTAAGGAAATTCATGCCCAAGATCACTTCGCGGGAGCATTGCGGCAGCACAACAAAGGTCACAGGATATGTATGTCCTTTGACAGTCACTCGCGCTGTGCATCGCCCTGATGGCGTAATGAAGTGGCCCCCCGCGGTGCGAATTTGTGGGACGTCCCAAGCCGTTGCGTCGTTTCTCAGCTGCGCAGCGAATGTTCCATTCATCACCGAGTAATCCGCTCCTGTGTCTACTAGAGCGGTAACTTTCCGGCCATCGATCGTCACTTCTAAGTCGGATGTCCTGGCTCTTGCATTGCATGTCGCCCTCGGCGTTGGGTCACGGCTTTGTCGCGTTGCGAGTCGCGGGTGGGGCGTGTGGTCGAAGCTTTTCTGGGTGGCGACGTCATTTTGAAGGCAGTTTGCGTCGTGGTCGGGGTTGTCATTTTGTGCGGCGTCGGTGCGGCAAGTGTATGTGCATCATGCGGCGTAGCGGGTGCAGCGTCTTCATGGGGCGTGGTCGGTAGAAAATCTTCGGCGTTTCGCTCGTGAGCAACCTCACCTCCAGATGTTGCTGTATTTAGTTCCACCTACAGGGGCTGGGATACCATCTTCTTAGCGCGGCTACGTAGTTGCGGCGTGGCGAAGCAAAGCGCGAGGTTGACGGCGATGGTGAGCGCGAAAAGCGGTTCGGTGTGTGCTCCTCTCGACGCAGGTACTCGTCGATTTCCTGCGGACGTTGGCCGAAGCGTGGTTGCGGGGCGTTAAAGGCAAATTCTCGAAGACCGATACGTCGATACGGGCAGTGACGAAGACTATGCCCGGCCTCACCGCAATGAAAGCACAACGGTCGATTGTCGGCAGTTCTCCAGGCGTCGCATTTCCTGGGGCTTGAGGGTCGGTCATAGGCTGGGCAGGCGGGGGCTGAGAGGAGGCGTTGTGGAACAAGTGGCTCATCTCGGGGAGGACGTAGGGGTTGTCGTTGGGGCTGAGCAGTCCTTACTGCAGCGGCGTAGGTCATAGCCTGGGGTTCTGTGGCCGTTGAGGTGCCAAGTGCCTGTCGAACTTCTTCCCGCACCACATCCCCCATAGTCGCTGCTTGTGACTGTGGGAGGATGGCAGTAATCGGAGTAGCTACTCTCGGACGATTTTTCGGATAACTTCCGGCAAGTTGTCGCTGGTGGTGGCCGTCGTGTCCGAACGAATTGCCCATGCAGAGGAAGGCCGATTATACTTCCGAGCTCAGACGTCGAGGGTCTTCTCAATCGTGCAGTCTTCTTGCATGAATTCCTCGACTGTTTTTGGCGGCTGGCGGACGAGACTGCCAAAGAGTTGTTCTTTTACGCCGCGCATTAAAAACTGAACTTTCTTATTTTCACTCATAGGCGCTTGATCTCTTCGACGTAACCAAGGAAGGGCTCATTCGGAAGCTAGATCCTGGACTCTAGGAGCCGTTAAGCTCTTTCTTTCCTCACGACACTGGTGAATACTTTCAATAGTTGCCTCTTGAATAGCTCCCACGTCGTTAGGGACGACTCGTAGTTTTCGTACCACGTGTGTGCGGAGCCATCCAATGAGAAAAATGCGTGTCCAATTTTTGCCGCATCATCCCACTTGATGAATGATGCCAGGCGCTCAAATTGGTCCAACCATTCTTCGGGGTCTTCGCCTAGGGATCCATTCAAAGTTGGTGGCGCCCGCGGCTGCTGCAGTATGATCGGTGTCGACATCTTCGGTGAAGTTGCGGTGCTCGTAGCAGTCTTTTCGCTGTCTGGTGCGGTCCGGCAGGGTCCCGAACTCAGGCTCCTCTCGCTGGAGACATCGGCTGGTTCGCTGAACTGCTGGCTCGTCCTCCGGTGCGAAGCGCTGAAGTCTGGCATCACGACCTAAAGGGGGCGTCCGTAACATGAAAGGCCACCCAGTACCTCCACCAGATGTCACGCAGTGGTGACGGCAGTCGAAGGAGCGATGAAAACGGACAAAATGCCGTCTAAAAAAACTGTTTATTGTGCTGACTTGCGCCCACAATGAACTGAATCACTCGGCGACAGCGAAGCGACAAGCATGCTATGCGGTCGTCGAACAGTGTGCTGGCCGCGGTCGGCCGAGCTCGGCTGAATTTAAAGCTGATGGTGAACTTTCTAGATAAAGCGTGCAAAGTTACTAGGCCGTTTAGAATCAGCTCTGCCTGGCTACGATCAATCGAGATAAATCTAGTCGTGTCTTGCGTCGCAAACAAAGCGATAAAGCGGTGTGGCGGCAGATTTGAAGAATGAACTAACACTGCAAAGATTCGCTGCAATATATAGTTGAGAAAGCATAATGTCCTTGACTGCCTAAATTAATATAGAGCGAAGGATACGTTTTGCTTACGGAAACGTTTTTATTTTACTCCACGTTTCGATCGAAGGACTGATCATTTTCAAGAGTGATCGGAAAAAAATCGGTCCTCCGATTGAAACGTCGAGTAAAATAAAAACGTTTCCTTACACGAAGCCTCTACTTTACTTTATATTATTTTTTATTTTATTCGACGTTTCGTTGGGACGACCGATATTTTCCAGCGTGATCGGAAAAAGTTCGGTCCTCTGATCAAAACATCAAGTAAAATAAAATGTTTCCATAAATGAAGCGTATACTTTGCTCTATCTCTCTCTGTATATATATATATATATATATATATATATATATATATATATATATATCAGAGAGAAAGACTACATGGCATTGTCAGTAGTAATGACTAAACACATACCAACGTTTGAAACAATGTAATTTGGCGTATCGGCCGTGGAACGGCCCTCATCAGAATAAAAGAGTAGGAATGGAGGACACAGAATATGACCGCGGGTGCGCAAAAAACGCACAAACATTTAATGCACTTCATATTAAAAGCGTACCACACACTTGACTAAAATGCGATATGTAGGTACACGAATGTGGCTCTCAATGGTTCAGCAGGAGGGATACGTTGCGAAATTTAGTGCGTTACCAATCCCAGCTATAGAATGCGACAACAGATGATTAAACGTGTCATGCTTACAGTGCAAAGATGAGAAACCAGAATTACTGGACAGCACAACTAAAGAAGCCACAAGTTGTACACTCTAAAAACAGAAAAAAAACACAAGGTCACTAAAAAAACACAGGTCCCGATAAAGCAGCATAAACGGTAACAGTATTAGCTTTTATTACATCCTGACAAAAAAAAAATAACTCATGACGCTATCTGCCTGTTCTGTCCGGGCACAAGAAAAGAAGAAATAAGCAGCATACCCATGCGGCGATGTAAAAAGAGGAACGTACCGAAATTTTAGCTATCTGATGCAGCGGCAAGATAAACATACAGGTGCGATTAAACGCAAACGCGGGGTGCGATATACATTAAGAAAAAGCACAAACAGAATAGCACTAACATCGGTGGATATCAGGGTGTTTGAACTGGTATGTGCTCAAATTCCGCATGCTTTCGTTCAAACCATAAGATACTGTATTATACTTTTAGATCAGGAAAGACTCTCTAATTTCTCAGTCGTGATTTGATTTAAATGCAGATTCCAGAATAGTATCTGAAAGTCTTGGGAGCTGAACATGTCTTCATATGGGCAGGTTTGGGAGGGATTTGGTTATTGTGGTTATTGAAGCGCAATCTAAAAGGGGTTTCAGCCTGGCCAACATACTGAAGGTTACATATGATGCACTAGAGTAGGTAAATGACGTTCGCATTATCCCAGGTGAAGTCAGCCTGAATTTTTAAATGAAAGTTAGAACCCGTACGGCTAACGCTCTGAGACGTAGTCATATGCGGACAAACTTTAGAGCGGCCCTTGTTGCAAGGGTGGCAGCCTGGGGGTTGCGGAGGAGTAGTTTTTGAAGAAGTTAGTATGTCCCGTAGATTTCTCGATCTTCTCTAAACCGCCCTTGGTGGCTCTACAAATATTTCCTTCAGGCGAACACTTTGCATGAGAATAATATAGTGTTCTTTTTAATATTGCCAAAACTTTTGGTGCGGATGCAGAATGAGTGAGGACAAGGTAGTTATTCGAGTAGGAAATATCTTGTTTTTCATTAGCGAGCAGAATCCTTCGCGATTGGGTATTTGCGCGCTCTATGGCGTCATCGATAAACTGAGGGGGGTAATTTTGTTTAATGAGCGCGATGCGAAGTGTGGCGCAGTTGCTTTTAAAGTCAGATTGTTTCGAGCAGATACGTTTGGACTGAATGTTTGACTGTAGGGGATGCTGGTTTTAACATGTTTGACATGGCTACTATCACCGTACAAATATTGCTGGCGGTCAGTAGGTTTTCGGTACACCGTTGTAGTCATTCTGCCTTCGTGAAGCGAAACGGTGACGTCAAGAAAATTCACTTTACATATTAGAAAATGACATAGAATGATGCACGTTGTTGAAATCGGCTATAAATGAAAGCAGCTCGGCATCGTCACGGGGCGAAATAAGAAATATGTCATCAATGTAACGCCTATAGTAAAATGGCACTAATGACCGGCTTTTCAAAACTTCGGTTTCCAACAAACCCATAAATATGTTTGCATATACAGGGCCAATGCGCGTGCCCATAGAAGTGCCACTAATTTAAACCTATTGCTTTCCCTCAAACTCAAAGTTGTTAAGTTCAAATATCAGTTTAAGTAAGCTGGTCAATGTACCACCATCCAGTATCTTTTCAATGCGGGCTTCATTGTACACGGTCATGACTGCCCGGATACCATATGCATGCCGAATGTTCGTAAAGAGTCAAGTGACGTCGAGAGTGACAAGCAAAGAACCCTGAGGAATGACAAGATCAACGATATCGGACAGGAAGTTAGTAGTGTCCTTTATGTAGGACGGAAATGTGGGCGGAATTCTAATAATTAGCGTGGCGACATAACGGGATAGATTTTCCGTAACAGTGCCGACACCAGAAACGATGGGTCAACCCGGAATGTTTACTTTATGGATTTCTTGGTAACAAGTAGAATTTACCAGCAACCGCGCTAAGCGGAATGATTGAGTGAAAAACGTTTTTTATTATTTGGTTATCATTATAATGATCTTGCAATGTATTCTTGAGAATTTCTTTGAATTGATTTGGGGGCTGATAGTCTAGAAGTCGATAAAAAGAACTTTCTGCTAGCTGCCTTGTGCCTCTGTGACATAATCACTCTTGTTCATTACAACCACAGCTCCACCCTTGTCAGCAGGCTGAATAACGATTTCATTACGAGATGCTAACTGTTCCATTGCTTTAATTTCGCGAACTGAAAGATTACGGTGGAAAGGTACCTTAATCTTGTACAGTTGTAAAATATCTTTTTTCACAGTGCCAATATACAACTCTCGGCACTTGTTCCACTGTGTTGAAGGAGCTCAGTGCTTGTAAGACGGCAATGAATTTCGCGGAGCGTTAGAATTAGGTTTGTTGTAAAAAAATTCTCGAAGGCGCAGGTGGCGGGCAAAACTGTCCAAATATTTCAGCAGGTGGTACTCGCCGTAGCCGCTTATAGAGGGGCAAGAACTAAGGCCAAAACTAAGGGCAAAAACTAAAACCACAGAGCCCATGTTAAATCCCTCCCAAACCTGCCCCTATCAAGACATGTTCAGCTCCCAGGTCATTCATTTGATCATATTACAGCTACTATTCTGGAATCTGTATTTAGTTATAATCATGATCGAGAAATTAGAGAGTCTTTCCTGATCTATAAGTTTAATACAGTATCTTCTGGTTTGAACGAAAGCACGGGGAAATTGAGCACCCTACCAGTTCAACCACCATGATATCCATCGATGTTAGTGCTATTCTGTTCGTGCTTTTTCTTCATATATATCGCACCCCGCGTTTGCGTTTTATCCCACCGGTATATTTAACTTGCCGCTGCATTATATAGCTAAAATTTCGCTACGTTCATCTCTCTACATCACCGCTCGGATATGCTTCTTATTTCTTCTTTTCTTGTGCTCGGACAGAACAGGCAGATAGCGTCATGAGTTATTTTGTCAGGATGTAATAAAAGCTAATACTGTTACCGTTTATGCTGCTTTATTGTGACCAGTGTTTTTTAGTGACCGTGTGTTTTTTTAGTGTTTTTAGAGTGCACAACTTCTGGCTTCGTAAGTTTTGCTATCCAGTAATTCTGGTTTCTCATATTTGCACTGTAAGCATGACACGTTTAATCATCTGTCGTCGCATTCTGCAGCCAAGATTGTTAACGCACTAAATTTCGCAACGTACGGCTCCTGTTCAGCCATTGTGAGCCAGATACGTGTACCTACAAATAGCGTTTTAGTCACGTGTGTGGTACGTTTTTAATCTTCTGTGCATTGTGCATTACGTGTTTGTATGTTTTTTGCGCACCCGCCGTCATATTACGTGTCCTCCAGTCCAACTCTGGTATTCTGATGAAGGCCGTTCCACGGCCGAAACGCCAAATTACATTCTCTCAAACGTTGGTGTATATATATATATATGACGAAGATAAACTTGTGCTTCAGCGTGATTGCCATCGCTGCGTGTGTCTGCTCACCCTCGCTCACCTCTGACTGTTTTCGCCGCTGCTCCCGTAGTCCCAGTTCTTTTAAATAAACCCCGGTCTTACTCTTGGTGGACACGCCAGGCAACAAGCTGTACTCTTCCGACACCTGCGATGCCTACGGACGTTCAACATCAAGTGTGCCCTGGTGCTGTCTGTGCCCGCTCCATTCGCCAACGGGACTGGCCCTCTTCATCGGGACCGATGAATATGATGTAGAAGACTGGCTGACACGTTACGAACGAGTGAGCCAATCAAATAAATTGGACGATATGAACAAACTCCATAACATTATCTTTTACCTTACCGGTGTTGCTAACGAATCTCTTAAGGTCTTTGGTCGTCCAGCAGCAAGGAAGCCCCGAGCCAAAAAACGCTTGCGCGAAAGGTCGCAGCAGGTAGGCGAAAGTTTTACAAGCTACATCGAAGACGTCACCAGCTTATGCAAGCTTGTAAAGCTCCACATGCCGGAAGCTGACAAAATAAGACATATTGAAGGGCATCGACGACGATGCCTTTCAGACGCTGCTAGCACGCGACTTGCGCACCTTTGCTGAAGTTTTTACGCTATGCGAGAGCTTCGAGAAGCTGCGCAAGCTGCGGACCTTGACTAGGCGTCACCCCAGGCAGCTTGAGTCGCTTGCTGGGCTGACGCCTGCAGCTGAATCCTCCGCGCTGCTAAAAGAGATAAAATACTTTGTTCACGAAGAATCATTGCGTTAGCTTTTCCTACTACCGAACCCTTCAAAACCACCACCACATTTAGCTGCGACTGTCCGACATGCTAATGAACAGCAGGTTGCTGAGGCTCTTCCGTCCGCCAATCTGCCACCACCTGTCGCGGCTCCGCTGATCTACACCGACGTCGTCGCCTGTTTGCCGCCACCTGTCGCCACTCCACTGACGTATACGCCGACGTCGTCACCAGACCTCGCCAGACTACCTACCATTTCCCTCCAGTACCTGTGCAAGCGGCGGCTTGTTATCTTCGATTGGCTCCGCGAGTCAGCAATACCTGGCGTACTGCCGACAACGGGCTTTTTTGGCTACACTTGCGGCTTGCCTGGTAATGTGGCACTGCTTTGCCGTCATCGTTTCCTAGCATCAACACCACCTCCTCAAGCTCCCGCGTGGAGGCCTTACACGAGTCAGTGCACCGAGCCTCCAGAGCCACTGTCGAGTCGTCCCTTTTCTCAGACTTTTTGGCCCTCTTTAGACACCGTTCACCTTCACCGAGAGCCCGCTAAATCTCACCTATGCAGTGTCGCTCCAGCACAGCTCTGGAAGAAAAGTAGGTCCTGCAGTTTCTGAGGCGAGAACGGGGCCCCGTCGAACTTTCAAATGCCTCGTATACCACTTGCTAATCTTACTGAAACTTTTGCGGAGGGTGTTTCTGTCATGACGCTTGTGGACACTAGTGCTGCGATTTCTGCAATGGACGACAAACTTTGCAGCTCGTTAAGGAAGGTAAAGACGCCACTTTCAGGACAACCGCTGCGGATGGTCAGCGCTCACCAGATCAAGCCGTCCACGGTGTCTGCTCGACCTGAGATTCAAAACATCCTCTACGCGATAGAGTTTGTCGTGTTGCCTCCCTGTTCCTATGCCGTTATTCTGAGCGAAGCGTTTCTTTCGCGCTATGCACCTATCATTGACTGTGCTCGATCTGAAGTCAGTTTCTCTGCTCTGTCCAATACTCTTCCCTATGCTACTCCTATTTTTTGTGTTGAAACCCTCGCCGCCGACGACATCGACCTTCCTCGACGCTCTTCCGTCTCATTTACCTCTCTTGCGACCCTCTTTGTGACGACGCTGTACTTTCCACACCAGCCCCTACTTTTGTCAACCGCAAGTGTCTTCCATTTTGCCCTGCGCCGTACTTACTTTATCCCCGCTGGCCTTTCCGTACTTCTGGACTGTAACCCATTTTCGTGCTCTACCGCTTTGCGCCTTGGTGAATGTCTCCGCAGTATCGAACCTGTGGCGACACACTCTGCGCATTATTTCCGCGCAGCCTCCGCCTTGTTATCATCCGGCCCAGCATAACACGGCCACACGCTGTACTGCATCACCGATAAAACACAGCGCCAACGGTGCGTCACCCGAGGCATGCGTCACCGACGGTGGCTACAAAAACAGGCTGCCCGGCTAGAAAGGGCGGCTTTCTTGCTTCCGCTACCGAGACGAGCGCAGCGTTGGTAGGCTCGTCCGCTGCCATAGCTAATTTAATAAAATTAATGTGGATTAGCCCAGCTAATCCAGGATATACAAAGCAAAAGCGATATTGAAGTCTCCACTGACTCACGGAGCCGGTTGTGCGCCATTCTTTTCGCGAAAATGAACGGCCTTTGCATAGTTGTCAACGTCAATGAACTCTATGAACGCCGTCGAATCACTTGTTTTGTTTGGTTTTTGAGGAAAGGAAATGGCAAAGTAACCATATCACATACCACGGTGGACACCCGAACCGCGTCGTAAAGGAAGGGATAAAGGAGGGAGGGAAAGAGCAAACAGAAAACTGAAAATAGAAAGTTGGGTTTTGAGGAAAGCCGCGGCGTAGCGCAGCGGCGGAAAGCCTGTGGCTCGGGGCTACTAGTGGCGCATGCGCAGTAGTGACTAGGGAGCGAGACAGAGAGAAACAAACGGATGGAAACAGGAGACGGAGTCGGCGGCGGCCACCTGCGCTGTGCGTGACGTCACTCGTGCTCCGACATACGCCGGGATTCCTCCGCCAGCTGTCGAAGTGATCGGACGTGCGCCTGGCGCGCTCCGCCGACAACGGGGGCTGCATCGCACTCAAGGACCTGAGTGTGGGTGAAACAAGCTGGGATCAACGACGGAAGAAGTAAAGACGGTGGACCGAACGCTACAGCGCAAGGTGGGCCGTACTTTTTACGATACCGAGCCAGCGGGGCGTCAGGAGAGGCGAGGAGAGCTAGGCCTAACGAGGCCTAGCGGCAAGGACAAAGAGGGCTAGGCCTACAGCCACGCCTAAGAGACCTCGTACATCATGGAGGTGGTAGAGGGGAGAGAAATGGATCCCGAAGAACAACATTCCGGGACAGTGGTTCAGAGCGAAGAGAAATGGGAAAGCAATCCCAGAAGAAGCGGAGAGAGAGAGCCACGTGGACGGCTCGAAAGGCGGAGGAAGAGCGACGGAGAGACGCGAGGGAAGAAAGCTCGCGGAAAAGTCCATGGAGAGACAACAAATGAGGATTCCGAAAGGATTTGACAAGATCATTCTGAGGCCCCAAGGAGGACTCGAAAGGCTGATGAAATATGGGGGAGCCTTCCTGGCTGATGCAATCAGCAAAATGGCGGGCAACGAAGATAGAGGAGCGGGAGACGTAATCACGTTCAACACGAAGCAGCACTCTATACTCGTGGCAACGGGAGATGCGTCGAGAAGAAACAAGTACGCGTCGCTCACCGAACTCATAGTGGGCGACGTAAAGACGACGGTAAGCGCATACGTGGCAGCGCCGGAGAACTGCGGAAAAGGGGTGATATATGATGCACCGATCTTTTGGACGGAGGAAGAGATCCTAAAGAGACTCGAGTACTTTGGAAACAAGAACCCACCCGTATTGCCCACCCGTATTGGGAGTGAGAAAATGAGAAAGAAGCAAAGGCAGTCCTATTCTTTTCGAGAGCAACAAGGTCCCGTGGCAAGTGTGCCTGTCGCCCGCACCATCCAAATGCGTACTATACAAAAAACGCTTCGAAGTATGCTACGCATGCGGCAGGATGGGGCATAGGCAGAACGTATGCCCGGACCCAGGCAACAAAAAGTGCAGAAACTGTGGGCAAGAAAACCCACAGGGAAGTCATCAGTGCAGGACCAAGTGCCAGCTCTGAGGAAAGGAGCACCCATTGGGAGATAAGAAATGCAAGGAGATGTACAGAACCCCGCACGAAGTAAAGAAGAATATATAGGAGAAGAAACAAGAAGAAGCACTGGCCCCAAACACCACGAGCAGGCGAGATGAAGGAGCGTCGCCGGGACGACAGCGTCTCGAGACTGGGGAAAACAAGAGCAAAGACCAGGCAACACCCTGGGCCCAAGCGACGCCGAAAGGGACAATAAGATCGAGATCCAGGGACCCAAAAAATCCCTGGGGCAGGAGACAGAGCAGAAGCAGGACCCCGACCAAAGAACCCAAACAAGTAAGCTTTGTAGAAGGGTCTTCCCAGGCTTAAGACGATGAAGATAAAGAAATAGAACAGTTGAAAAAGAAAGTGAGGGAGCTCCAAGGGTTAATAAGTAACCTTACGAAAGCAATAAAGAGAAAAGAGAAGGCAGCGCCCCCTCTCCCTCGCATGCTACCTATACAGCCCGTGCAGGCAGCAAAACAAAGTACCCCCTCGACACCTAAGCGGCAGGAAACGGTAGAGGACAAAATGGAGGAGGCAAAACAGTCAGGAGACCTCCGCTTAAGCGAAAGGGGGACAACGAAACAGATATATGGGTAGAGGTAAAGAAGGAATGTGAAGAAAATAGGAATGCCATAAAGGCGATACAAACAGAACAAAGAGACTTCATTGCACAGGTCATGGCCGCACTCAACCAGATACAACAGAACATGAATCAGGGATTTGAGAGCATGACGGCAGAACTACAGGCGCAAAGAGCTGAATTGAAAACGCAGAGAACTGAACTGGTTGCCCTAGGGGAAGGACAGAAAAACTTGGAGGACGCTTTTACCCAAATTCAATATGACCAGAAACGCACGAAATAAGTCCAATATTTGGCAATGGAATTGCTGAGGATTCCAACGCAAGCGAGCGCTATTTCACAATTACGTGGATACGTTAGAAGAGAAGCCGCTAGCGATAGCGATACAAGAGACCGGGAGACCAGCATCCCTGCCAGGATATCAGGCATTCCACAGCGACAGGGGAGAGATATCGAGAGTAACGACTCTAGTAAAGAGAAACATAGCGACGATCGAACATGAGATTCAATCCAGGGACATAGAAAGAGTCTTGGTAGAAATGCTCACGGGTAGGAAAGAAGAGCCTAGCCTCTTCCTATACACTTAACATCTACTCAAGTCCCAAACAAAAAAAGTAAGGTTCAGAGCCATATTCAGGAAAGCTCTGAAAGCAGCAGGAAGAAACCCCCTCTTCATAGTAGAAGATATAAACGCAATGCATGATGAGTGGGGATACAATAGAAGACATAGTAAGGGAAGACAGCTTTGGGAGGATATACAAGAACTGAGTCTGACACTACACACTGATCCAGGAACCCCGACGAGGAAAGGGAACAGTGTTACTGCAGACACCGCACCTGACCTAACACTGTCGAAGAACACCAAGGCGGTGTCCTGGGAAAATACGGGGCAAGACCTAGGTAGTGACCACTATATAATAGCTACAACAACGACCAAAGGTATCAAGGAAAAACGGCTGAAGCAATCAAAAGTTACAGAATGGGACAAATTCAGGAAGCGAAGGGAAGAGTCGCCGCTACTACAATCACGGACCTAGAGGAGTGTACAAATACACTTAAAAGACATGCCACCGAAGCGACGGCAACTCTAGAAGGCCAAGAAGCTCCGTTAGTGGCAAATAGTAAACTTCTGCACATGTGGGAGGCAAAAAGAGGCTTAGAGAACCGGCTTAAAAAACAGAGATGGAATCGGACCCCGAAGAGACGAATAGCTAGGCTAAACCGAGAGATCGAAAAGTACGCAATACAGTTGTGCGAACAAAACTGGTGCAGTAAATGCGATGACATGGAGAAGGGAATGAGCCTAGCGAAAACCTGGAACATCCTAGACACCTGCTAGACCCAACCTAGTCAAAGTCACAGACTAACATTAGATTGGCCAAAACACGGCACAAATATGAGGGAACAGATGATAGCTTCATGGAGGAAATCAAACAAACATACATAGGGAACATAGCACACACTAACCTGCAGATTATGAGGGACCGGGCAATGAAGAACTGGACACGCCCATAACGGAGGCGGAAGTGAGAGCGGAGATAATCAAGCTCAAAACTAAATCTGCTCCAGGCCCGGACGGAATAACCAACAAAATTCTAAGAAACCTGGATGATGAGTCGATCACTGCTATAACTAAATACATGCAGCAGGTGTGGGAAAAGGGGAAGCTACCAAAACAATGGAAAGAAGCAAGCATCATTCTTATTCCCAAACCTGGAAAGCCCTTAAAATTGGAGAACCTCAGATCAAACTCCCTCACCTCATGCGTAGGGAAGTTGATGGAGCATGTAATCCAAACGAGGCTAACCAGATACATGGAGGACAATAAATTATGGCCAAGCGAGATGGTCGGATTTAGGCCAGGCCTAAGTTGTCAAGACGTTATGTTGAGATTACAACATGACGTCATAGACTGTCGGACTAAGGACACAAAGGCAATCTTGGGATTAGATCTTAAGAAAGCTTTCGACAATGTAAAACATGAGGCGGTCCTATCGGAACTTCAGGAGATCGGTGTAGGCGGCAAGATATACAACTACATTAAAGACTTCCTGTCAAATAGGACAGCCAAAATAAGATACTAGGACCTGGAGTCAGAAGAAATAGAGCTAGGCAACAGAGGTACACCACAGGGATCGGTCCTATCCCCGCTCCTCTTCAACCTAGCCATGAGAGGCCTCCCAGCGAAACTGGGATGAATCTAGAACTTACACTTTACCATGTATGCGGACGACATAAATGTCTGGATAAACAAAGGCAGCGATGCAGAGATAGAAAACAAACTTCAAACTGCGGCACACACAGTAGTGGAGTACGCGGCAGGAAAGGGGCTAGCCTGCTCGCCAGAGAAGTCAGGACTCTTATTATACAACCCGAAAACTTTAAGATTAAAAAAGGATAGCAATCTTAGCATTATGGTAGGAGGCAGACCGGTGCCTAGGGTTGACAAGATAAGAATTTTAGGCCTTTTTATTCACGAAAATGGATACAATGATGAAACAATAAAGAAACTGGAAGGATATGCAGCGCAAGTAACTGGAATGTTCAGAAGAATAGCGCTCATAGGGAGAGGACTCAAAGAAAGGAGCCTAATAAAATTGGTGCAAGCATACATAATCAGTCGACTCAGCTACGCTACACCATACCTTAACACCCGGGCCCCAGAAAAAGATAAGTTGGACTCAATAATTACGAGGTGCTACAAACGAGCGTTAGGAATACCCATAAGCACCTCAACGGAAAGACTCCTAGCTATGGGGATACACAACACGTGGAAGGAAACGGCCGAGGCGGTCAGAACAGCTCAGCAGGAAAGACTTAGCCAGAGATATACAGGCAGAGCCATTTTAGGCATGGTAGGATTGCAGGCAGACAGAGGCATGCAGCAAAAACAAGACATCCCGAAGGAGGTCAGGGAACACCTCAGATTAGACCCACTTTCGAGAAACATGCACCCCACCTTCAACAGTGAGAGGAGGGAAAAGAGAGCCGAAGCCCTCATGAGACGTTTCAACGAAATGAATAAGGAGACGGTAGCATACACGGATGCGGCGAGCGGTAGACTGGGCGCAGCTGTAGCCTCAGTGGTGGATGGCAAGGGTACAGCAATATCAGCAGCTACGATACGCAGCCGCAATTCGGAAGTAGCAGAAGAGGTAGCAATAGCGCTTGCTTGCGTGGGAACAGAGGCAAACTGTATAATAAGTGACAGTAAAACAGCCATCTACAATTATGGAAGAGGTAGAGTCGCCTCAGAAGCGGTGCGGATTCTAACGGGGAAAAAGATGAATAGAAAAATTTGCCTAATATGGGCACCAGCTCATACGTCAGTACCAGGCAATGAAGCGGCGTACCTTCTAGCTCGAGATCTCTACCTCCGAGCAGAAGCGGAACCGCCAGATTGCAAGGAACTAGACGAGAGACTACAAACATACACAGAAATCATAGAGAATTACAGACTGCAGAGAAGAACTGTCCCTCCTCCGGACAAGGAGCTCGGGAACAGAGAGGCAGTAACCTGGAGAAGGCTACAGGCCGGAAATTTCATAAACCCGGTATGGGCGTTACACGTCCTACAAGACGAGGACATAGAAGATAAATGTAAAAATGTGGAGAGAGGGGGACCCTCGATCATGTAATTTGGCAGTGTGTACACTCCCCAGGGGTGAGGGAAGGAATAGATAGTAGAGAAGCCTGGGAAACCCTTCTGCAAAGCGCGGACCCCGCGATCCAGAAGAAAGCCATCCATCTGGCGGCTGAGGCCGCGACGAGCCAACAACTCTTTGCCTGCATCTAGTCACGGAGGCCCTGGCCTCTGCCCCTAGGCCTGCGCGCCAGAGGTAGGGAGTAGAGGGCCTCCATTTCTGATGGAAATAAAAGTTTTTGGAACTGGAACTGGACATACGCCGGCTCGCGCGAAGCGCGGTGTTGACTAGCGTAGGGAAGCTTTTCGCTTCAAAACAGTTGTTAGGTTTTCATGTTGGGATTCGTCACCCAGCAGAAATGACAAACTAATCGAGTCTCTGGTCTTTTTCGAGGAACGTTAGAATACGCCGAACTTCGCCATGTCCGCTCTCTGCCCACTTCAGCACCCGATCCATGTTTAAGCAAGTATTCCTTTGCTCTATCGATGCCGATATTCCTCCGCCGCAATGGACACAGCTCCTCGCCCTCCTTCATCAGTTTCGTTCTGCCTTCTACTGCTACCAGCCGCTTCAGCCAACCTAATACTGCCACCCTTTGCATCGACACTGGTGCCCACGCGCCACTGTGCCAGCGCCCGTATCGTGTGTGAGCCACCAAGCGCCACACTATTGAATTGCAAGTTAAAATGCTTCAGAACAGCGTCAATGAGCCCTCAATCAGTCCTTGGCCGTTGCCTGTGGTCCTTGTGAAAAAGACAAATGCTCCATGCGCTTCTGTGTAGATTACTGCCGCCTTAATAAGATTACGCGCACGTCTATCCTCTTACGCGCATTGCCGACGCTCTACGTTGTTTGCCGGAGCCAAACTGTTTTCATACCTTGACTAATGTTCCGGGTGCCGGCGAGTCCCCATAGAATCCGATCACCCCAAAAGAACGTTTGTTACCTCTGGTGGCTTTTATGAGTTTATCGTAATGCTTTTCGGCTTTTGTAATGCTCCTGCGACATTCGGAAGGACGGTGAATACCATTCTGCGTAGTATTGTTACGTGACGGCAAGCAGGTGAAGACAGGACTACATGAAAGATGGCGATGAAATAATTTAATGGTGGTGGGCCTGGCGCGAGCGCTCCGTGCCGCGCCACTGGCCACATTCTCGTCTTCTAGTCCGTGACAGTATTGACGAAAGGGTGGCAGCGGCCGTAATTAGTCTCAATAGGAGGTGCAAGCTGAAGATGGTGCCGGCCTACATGCCTACATCCATCTATGATGATCAGAGCTTTGAACGCTTCTAGGAAGCCGTGGAATTGGCAATGAGCATGTAAAAGCACAGCGCACTGTACTTGTGGGTGACATCAATGCGAAGGTAGGCAAGAAGCAGGCCGGAGAGCAGGCGGTAGGCGATTATGGCATAGCCTCCAGGACTAGTTAGAGGGAATTTTTATTATAGTTCACAGATAGAAATAATTTACGGATCTTGAACACCTTTTCCGGAAACTGGACTTGGAATATAGTCTCAATGGTGAGACTAAAATGACGTAGAGTTCATACAATGCACTCGCCTGGCTATCGTGAAGGATGTGCAGGTCTTCAGAAAGGTGCGTTGTAGCGACCACAGAATTGTGAGGTTTCGAAACAGCTTAGACTTGAAGAGGGAACTGAAGAAGCTAGTGAAGTGGTAGTCCATTAACGTGTTAGTGGTGAGAGGAAATGTAGAGGAATTCACGATATCACTGCAGAAAAGACATTCGGCTCTGAGAAAGACGGTTCAAATGTCGAAATATGAATGACAATCTCACAGCCAACAACTCGGAATGCGCAGTGGAACAAGGCGGTAGGTAGGTTCGACGGGATACCCTCTAGCTATCTCACGAGACGAAAAATCAATCAATCAATCAATCAATCAATCATTTTTTATTCAAGACAATAATACAAGACTATTGTCTTGGGGGACGTGACAAAAGGCGGAAAAGTGCCTGACGAGGTCACGCCACCCTGTGGCAAGCAGCGGTTTGACACTCATGCAGAGTTTCAACAGAGTTTACATGCAGAGAAATGTCTTAGATGAAACTGTATCCCCCAACCCCCTTATTATACATATATATATATATATTTTTTTACAGTGCATTAACAAACCCCAATGCATGAAAGCGTTTAACGCTACGAACAGAATAGAATCAAAGTTAAAAATAAGCGCAAGGTAGACGACATATGGAAGTTTAAAAAAGAGAAAAGCGATCATGCTCTAAAAAACCGAAGTAGCCTTAAAACAGCGGCGAAATCTAGGCATATGTAAAAGCCAAATATATGCGCTAAAAGACAAAGAGCGAAATGTCATTACCGATATAGATAAGCTAGCTAAAGTGCTTATTATTCACAAGAACGCAGGAAACAGAGACAAAAGAGGAGAAAGACAAAACAAGCGCTGACTTCAACTGAAATTCATTACAGGACGGGAAGAATATATACATCTTCGAATCTTACAAAAAACAAACATAAACGGAACCGGCATACAAGGCGTGAACTAATGCGCACGTGTCCAACAATAAAAACACTGGCGAGAGGGAGATAACACTGGACGCGTCCTTAATCGCGCTATCAATCAAGATGGGTGCCTTTCAGGAAACCTAGTTCATTCTCTGACACCACTACTGAAGCCCCACTGACGCAAGTGTATCCAGAATTATGCATCTAATAGGCTGCCATTATCTCTCTAGCCAATTCGTCCTTATGTCTAAAGCCAAAAGTTGTAGCAGAAAATACCGGCGTTCAACTGCATAAACAACTATGCTGTGCGAGGTCACTGCATGACTTTGACGAGTTGCTATCGCAGGAATTGGAGTTTTCCTGAAGCCTTTTATTAACGCATCGTCCGGTTTTGCCAAAATACACGGCGCCGCAAGAAAGTGGATATCTATAAACAATTCCAACAGTGAACGAAATAAGTTTGGTCGATGCTTGGCCCAACACCCCCCCCCCCCCCCCCCCCCCCGTTTTACCACGTAAGGCTAATGTAAGGTCCACTATTTTTGTTGTACAGATGCCACTCAACTTATCGGGTGCCAAAAAAACTACCTTCACGCCGTATTTTCGCAATAACTTCTTTAACCCATGGGATAACCTATGAATATACGGGATAACAGCAACCTTTTCAGCGTCACTGGTAGTCTGTTGCTTTCTTGCGTCACTTTTTACCAATCTCATCACGTTTTCACACGCTCTGGTTATGAGGTGATCCGGGTACCCCATCATTTTCAGCCTAGCCTGCTTCTCACAAAAGCTGTTATTGATCAAGTGAGCACAGGACTTGTAAACCGCTGACCGGATACAAGACACCACAATGCCATCTTTTACAAGCTTTGAGTGACGAAAATTGAAGCCTAACAAAGCCTTCGCAGTTCGTTGACGATATTGCCAGCACACGTGACCAGGACGAGAGAGCAGCCAGAGGTCCAAAAATTGGACCCTGCCATCAATCTGTACTTCATAGGCAAAGCTTAACCCCCTGCCATAGCCTCAGAATATTGTAGCAATGTCCTAAAGGCCACGGTTGAAATCGGAAGCCAGAAAAATATCAGGTAGTCATTCACATATCTGACAATTTTTTGAAACATGCCACGGGGCTTTTCATTTATAGCACTATCAACACTGCTCAGAAAGATATTACTGAGCACAAGTGGCATCCATGATCCTATGCATACACCTGACATTTGGATAAAGTGCTTGCCGTTGCACTCTACGAAAGAAGATGTCAAAGAGAAAACAGGATATGCAAAAATGTTTTCACGGACACACTACGTCTTGCTATGAAGGCAAGTATTATCGTTCTGAGCTGTGTTGATAGGGCTATCAATGAAAAGTCCCGTGGCATGTTTAAAAAACAGTCACATATGGGAATGACTACCTGATATTTTTTAGGCCTCCGATTTCTACCGTGACATTCAGGATATTGTTGATTTATTCCGAGAGTTTGGTAGGTGGTTAAACTTTACCACTGAAGTACCGATTGATGGCAGGATTAAATTTTTTCCCCTCTGGTTGTGCTCTCGTCCTCGTCACTTGCGCTGGCAGTATCATCCAAGAACTGCAAAGGCTTTGATAGACTCCTATTCAGGTAACTGAAAGCTTGAAAAATGTTATTGTGGTGTCTTGTATACGGTCAGCCCTTTACAAGTCTTGAGCCCACCTGATCAATGATACCTTGCCTCAGCAGTTGGCACGGCTGAAAGAGAGTGGGTACTCGGACCACCTCATAAACAGAGCTTGTGAAAATGTGATGAGATTGGTAAAAAGTGGCGCAAAAGAGCAACAGATTGCCAGTGACTCAATGAAGGTTGCTGTTGTCCCGCATCTCCATAGGTGTTTCCGTGGATTAAAGAAGACAGCGAACAAGTACGTCGCGAAGGTTGTTTTTTCGACGCTCAATACGTTAAGTGGCATCTGTGCACCACAATAAAGAAGATCTGACATTAGCCTGCGTAGTAAAACTGGTGGGTGTCAGGTCAAGCATCGACCAAAGTTCATTTCATGCAGTTTTGTAGTTGTTTACAGGCTCTGGCTTTCGTGCGGTGCCATGTATTTTGGCCAGACCGGACGATGCTTTAATAAATGTACGAAGATAAAGGAGCAGCGCAAAAGCATGCAACCACACAAGAAGAAAGGAGAAGACACAAGCGCTGTCAGGTCTTCTTGTGTGGTTGCATGCTTTTGCGCTGCCCCAGGAACACTCCAGTTCCTGCGATTCCAACTCGACAAAGTCATCCATTTACCTCGCACTGCATCGTCGTTCATACGGTTGTACCCCGGTGTTTTCTGCTACAACCATTCGTCGGCTAGAGAAATAATATAAGCCTATCACATGAACAAATCTGAAGACACTTGTGTCTCTCCGCCTTTAGTAGTCGTGCCAAAGAATGAACTAGATTTCCTCAGTGGTGCTCATCTTTAATAATAGCGCGATTAAGGCAGCCTCCAATGTTATCTCTTTCTTGCCAGAGTGTTTTTGTTGTTGGACACGTGCGCATTAGTTCACGCCTTGTCTGTCGGTTCCGTTTGTGTTTGTTTTCTTCCATTTGAAGATGTATATATTCTTCCCTTCCCATAACAAATTTCAGTTGATATCAGCGCTTGTTTTGTATTTCCCCCCTTTTTTTCCGTTTTTCCTGCGATGTTGTTCCCGAAGTGTTGTACTCGAATCTATACAGTAGCCAAAGTAATCAGAACGTTAATGAGAGTGTCAGTTGAGTGCAGCAGTGGGACATCCCGCCAATAAAGAAAGGAGAAGAAAGCCTTATAGCAATGAAAAGGGGGAAAGCAGCTGGTGAGAATCACGTGACCGCACATCTGTTGAAGAACGAAGGGGAGATCGCGCTTGAAAGACTATCCACTCTTGATACGCAGTGCCTTATAACCTCGAGCATACGAGAAGTCTACAATGTGATATTTTTTTAGCATGCATTGATCGCCATTTGAACTATCATTTTAAGCAATCTAAGATTGACTGTGTTCGAAAAGTGTTTCGTTATGTGGATGACTTTTTAAGTGTTTTAGACAAACATTGTTCCATTCCCAATGAGGATACGCTTATGAGTGTACTGCATGACTTCAAAAAGCATGGAAGGGGGCTCACTTTCACGTATGAGCTCCCGGTTGAAAACAGCCTGCAGTTCTTGGATGTGAGATTAAGGTTTATGAATAAGCACGTGTGCTGGTCTTACTTGCCCAGAGCACAAAAAGAACTTTTGCCTTATAGTTCATCCCATTCAAAGATTGTGAAGAGAGGGATCGCAAAACTCTGCTTAGAGTCTGCACTCCTAAAATCCTGTGTGCATGATATGCAAGATAGTTTTGAGAACCAATTGGCTAGGCTTGAGGCCGCCGGCTTCCCTGACTCGGTAGTTGTCGCTGTTGCAGAAGCGTTATTGAAGAAGTTGAAGCCCGGAACTCGGAAGGAGGCAATAACACCCCCGCAGGCTAAAGTAAAACCAGCAGTGATGCCCTACGTGCACAAACTATCTCATGGCCTCAAAAAGGTGGCAAACCGGCACAATGTGCCGTTGGTCTTTTCAGCCCCTCGGAAGCTAGGCCAGTTGGCCCGACGCATCACAGGTGATGACAAGAAACCTGGGTGTAAAAAGAGGCACGGGAACCGCTTTGCGGAATGCGCCACAGGCGTTGTGTACGAAATTCCCTTGACGTGTGGCAAGTCCTACATAGGGCAAACGGGGCGCTGCGTCAACGACCGTCTCAGGGAACACGAAAGAGATTTAAGGAATAGGGAAGGTGCTAACCTTGTTGAGCACTGCGCAACTTGCAAAGATTGCACACCGATGTTTTCGGCAGTGAGGATTCTAAGCAGAAGTAAATTATAAACAACCCGTGAAACGATAGAGGCATACTATATTAAAAAAGCTGGGTCAGAGTGTGTCAGCGATACCTCAGTCATTCTGTATAATGCAGAAAAGGCGTTCCTGTCAAAGTTTCTGCGATAAAGATATGATGAGATTGTTCTTCCTATTTTTTCCCTTTTTTTGGTTCTTTTACGGTGTGCGCCTGCGCTGGTCTGAGAGTATTTAAGCTGTGTGTGCTTCTTTTCCTTGGCTAAAAACGTGCCGTTGCGCTGAAGAACTATGAACTTCAATCAACAATACCAACTAGCCCAAGAACTAACTCTACTGATCTACAAGAACTCTAAGATTTTCTTAATTCGTAAGAAAGGAGGCGTCAAGGACTTGAAAAATTAGAGACCAATCAGCTTACTGTCCCTTGCCTACAAAGTAATCGCAAATATAATCAGGACAACCTTAGACTTCATTTAACCAAATGATCCGACAGGCGTTTGTAAAGAATACTCGAGAATAGTTCACATTCCTTTACACTTATCATTATCAACCAGGTCGTGATGTCAGGACCCTGACAATCGCATTCATAAATATAGAGGGGACCTCATACCAATATAGACGCCGTCGTGCAGCGGTTAAGGGATGCGCTACTGCCCCGGCAGGCGGCTTTTAGATCGATAACTCGATTCAGTGCAAAAATCGAGTTTCAGACCTTGCGATCTCTATGAGATTGATGGGATTTTTGAACTGAGCGTTCTCAAAGCAGCAGCCTTAATTCAGATGTGGAAGCATAGTTTGACTGTGACGAATGCGCTGACGTCTCTATATTAGACACAGGTCACTTTCAAAATGTTACCTGTCCCGCACCCCTCGCCCCCTATTTGGGCCATCCCACACTCGAATTTTGACTTTGATCGACTTGGACTGAAATTGATGTCCAGTCAAATTTTAATGTACACGATAAGATGGTAGTCTCGATATTTGAACCGGGCCACTATCATCGACGGGCGCCAGAACCGATCTCCAGGCCGGTTTGAATGCGCTCCATAAAATGGTAGTCCCGACATTTGACCGAGGTCATTGCCAAATTTGGCCCGCTCTGGAAATTCCACCTTCAACGATATCCAGGATAATTTGAGTCTGCTGAATACAATGGTAGTTTTGAAATTTGACCTGGTCCTCTCCAAAAATTTGGCTCAACCCTCCCCCTAAATTTGACCTCCATCGTTTTGGACCACAGCCGATGTCCGGGCTCATTTTAAATGTGCTCGATGCGATGTTGGTCTCCAAAATTACTGCAAATATGTTATTCTCCAAATGCGATGTTTTTCTCCAACTCCTAAATTTGTTCCACCCCGAAATTTAACGTTCTTAGATTTCGAAAAAAAAATTGATGCTCATTTCACTATAGGCATCAATGTGATATTCTCCAGACTTTACCCGAGTTAGTACCAAACTTTGGTCCACCCAGCCCCAAAAATTTCACCTTGAATTTTGACCAAGTCATGTTAAACATAATTTGCCCTTAGTCATTCCGCTGGCTGGACCTTTGAGAGGCCCTGACATTTAACCTGAATCCAAAGCATGTCCTTTAAAATATTCGTGTGATCGACTAGCAGCAACCGCCATCGCTCGACCAATCCATGGAACGTAGTTAAACCGCTGCTCGTTTTTTTTTCAAACACGGTGATCAGTGGGGCTTCCGAGATTTAGGTTGTTCTTGCCGAGCTCTTATTAGGTTCAGGACTGGTACCCCGGTGGGCAGATGGCAACTGTATTCTATTTGGCAGATGTGAGCTACTTGTAATTTCGTCACAAAGTAACATGATATCCTTCAACCTACACAAAATTTCGTGGGTAATTTCAAACTTGGCGATGCTTTTTGATTGGTAAGTTGGGGTCATATAACTTGAATAAATCATCATAGAAATAACTAATTCAGAATTTTGATATGAAGACACAGGAAATGTTTCGTGATGCGGCATCCTAAATGCTATCGCGTTATTAAACTCATCCCTCGAGCTGATGTCACCGAGGAATTCCACCAGGACACTTACGCGTTAAACTCTACCAGACTCCGACAATAGGGGTTATGATAGAGAGTTGGGTTAAATTTATCTTGTCGTTGCTCTCGTTTGTCTCGTTGGTAGTGTGATCAATGAAATCGGTAGGGAATATTACTTTTTATTACTGCGTTTGCTATTTGAGCTATCGGCCTGCATATCATTATAGCGCCATAATTTGCCGCTGAAAGCTTAGTTCCAAAACAAGAGGTCATCTGCTCTTTTATCTTCCTGAATATGTTTTCGCTCTCAGGAGAATGTCGTTATTTCCATCAGAAGAAGAGTTTTCAAGTCTTTTCTGTATACTCAAACTGAAAAAAGAGTTATGCAAAGCTATTCCTGCGTAAAGTCGCCCCCCATTTAACATGCGAATAGGAGTGGTTTTCACAATTACAGATATGTTACACTCCTCTTACGAGCGCACGTATGGGAGGTTGTGCTTTTTAGAACGACGGGGCATTACAGCAATGCAAAATTAAACGATAATTTTATTTTCCCAATTCTGCCTTACTGTCCACCCTAGAACAACTGAACGGCTGCTACCACCTTTGTAGTAAAAAAAACCAACCTTGAAATACCTGCTCTTGGTTCGAGCCTGGGAGTTTTATTCCTATCCTACTTTAAAAGCTGATTATCTGCAGAAGAACCGGTTGTGTCCCGTGGTGTTTCATCCGCACCGATCACGGTTTTGAAAGTGCGTACACTATAGCCGGGCAGCACATTTAACATGGGTTCAGTCACATCTCCCTTCTAAAAAAAATGGAACCAATTGCCGCATTAAATTGCAGCGATTTCTGTCTAGACCACCATCAAGGTAGTTTTTTTACTTTATAATGCTGTTCAGCTTCATCTAAGGGCCATTACAGGAAGGGTACAATGAAAAGTACAAGAATAAACACCTTAAACTTCCAGTTTATAATACAGAACAAAGCAAAAAATATGAGACAACTCACAGCACTGTTTAGCAAGCGGTTACATACAAAAAATGTACATTCGAATACGTGCACATCTATAGTGACGTCAATTCTAGATTTAGTTGTTGGGAATTGCGTTCCCCGAATTTTGCTAATGACTCCGGGTGTGCCAGTATGAACTAAATAGTTACAAAACTTGATTCGTTTCGGCGGTTATGGTGTTCGGTTGCTGATCGCGAAAGACTATGGTTCCATACCGGCTACAGCGTTTGCATTACTACACAGGCAATATAACAGAGGCCCGTGTAATATGCAGTATTAGTGCAAATTAAAGAACGCAAGGAAGCAGAAATTTCTGGAGCCCTTGACTATGGCGTCTCTCAAAGCCCGAGCCGCTTTTGGGACGTAAATGCCCATAAACCAAACCATCAATTTCCCTCCTCTAATTTATGTATTGAGGCTTTCTGTAAAGTAAAGGGAACAATGTGACACAGAAGGTCCCTGAAGTATTGTCTCGTAGCACATTTTTTCTTGCTACGTTTTAGTTTTTTGATGAACAAGAAGGATGATTTATTATTCACGGCGTATTTTAGAATGACGATTTTGAATAACTGAATTATGTCATAAAACTGAAGGCATTTTGTACCTAGTGCCCAGTGAAGAAGACATTAGACCCTAAGGTGAGTGTCCCGAAGCATGCACGAAGAAAAGACTAGATACCTATTTTTTGTTGCGTGTTCTCTCCTGTCAAATGCTGCGTAGGATATTTTAATTATTAACTTCATTTTTCTCTATGTTGTTTGAGTTTCATTAATCGATTAAATTCTGCGACATGTAGTTGACCCTTAGGTGACGAGAGGGATGAAAAAACCTTAAATATAAATGGTGATACTGTAGCGGCGCTGGCATCGCCAGCTGCGCTGAAGATCTGCCTCGCGCATCAGAGAACACTTTCAGCAACCGACCGACCGACCGACCGACCGACCGACCGACCGACCGACCGACCGACCAACCGACCGACCGTACGACCGACCGACCGACCGACCGACCGACCGACCGACCGACCGACGGACGGACGGACGGACGGACGGACGGACGGACAGACAGACAGACAGACAGACAGACAGACTTTATTGAGCAAGTGAGTTTCAGACCCAGCTAGGTCACTGGGCCACTGCGCGGTCCCGCACTGCATTAAGTAGGTCATGCCGGGACATGACGTCGGCAGCCCGAGTCACCGCAGCAAGCTGCGATGTCGGGTCTGCCGACATAAGCCGGACCTCCCAGTCCTCCCAGCTCGAGATGGCGTGCTGTCCCCGCGGGGGACGGTCGGCAGGGCAGCCGAAAAGGATATGGGAGAGTGTGACGTGGGGGTCACCGCATAGGGAGCATGCAGAGGATGTGCGCAAAAGTGGGATAAAAGCTGAGGAGATGACAGAGAACGGGTCTGGAGGCGTCTGAAGAGGATCTGTTGGGAGTGCGTAAGAGAGGGGTGGGGAGGAGGGTAAGACCGACGGTCCAAACGGGGCATTTGCGTGAGCTCCGCAAAGGTGTGCGCCCGCTCCCTCGAGAATCCAGGATCGAAACTGTCCGGAGCCCGGCAAATCAAACCTCGGGCCAATTTATCGACAGTCTCGTTTCCAGGGTTCCCAGAGTGAGCCGGCACACACTGAAGCTCTACCCTGCGCGGTAAATTTTGGGTAGGGGTGTTCAACAATTGCCAGGCAGGGGCGTGAATCCTGCCCCTAGCAAAGTTGGACAGAGCCGTTTTGGAGTCGCTGAAGATGTACTGGGCGTCCGAATGTGCAAGGGCTATGGTGATGGCGGTCTCCTCTGCCTCCTCATTCGTAGAGCCCGAGGGAAGACGGTGAGTTAGGGGGTGAGGTAGGGTTGGATTGTAGGCAACTGCTACCGCTTCATGCGCTGTACATGCGGCGTCTACCCAAACGGCATCGTGGGCTTGCCCATAATACTTATGGAGGGCATTAGCGCAAGCTACGCGGCGAGGGATGTGATACTGGGAATGGACGTTTCGAGGAAGGGGTTTCACTATGAGAGGTGTATGGATGTGTCGAGGGATGGCTATAAGGGTTGTCTGGTTAGCGGGTATGTTGATGCGCAAGGAGAAGAGTATATAGCGGCCAGTGGCGCTCGTGGCAAGTCTAAGGTACTGTGTCTGAAGGTGCGCGACAACTAGTTCCTGAATGGTGTTATGTATGTCTAGTGCAAGAAGTTTGGGTGTGCTAGAGCTACGAGGTAGGTTTAGGGCTGCCTTAGTTGCAAGGCGGATCATTGCGTTCACGCGTTCGGTTTCCGTGCTGTTCAATTTGAGATATGGGGTTGCGTATAGCATGCTGCTAAGTGTAAATGCGTGCACTACTTTCATGTTGTCCGCTTCGTCTAAACCCTTGTTAAGGGAGGACACTCGGCGTAGAAGGTGCAACATGGATTGCGTGGAGGCCTTGAGTCTTTTAAGGGTGTGTTCATTTCGTCCAGAATCCTGCAAGTGGAGGCTGTTGCAAAAGGGTTGCAAGCCCCAAGGGTAGCGTTGGCCTGGCGGCCTGGGGCGAAGCTGGAAACATCCGAAGGTCCCGGCAAAGGATGAGTCGACTGGCAACAGAACAACTTGTTTATTCTAGCATCGCAAAAGAGCAGCCGGTCAGGGCGACCACGTTACTCGAAGGACGGAATCGAAGTCTCCCTCGGCGTCCGGGGCAGCGGCGTTTTATACCCTCGGAGTCGAGGGCAAGAAGGAACGGCTTGGGAAGAGGCGTCCGATACGGCGACGCTTGAACATGTCCAGACGTGACGGGCGCGTCCGCCAGGCCGGCGCCGGTCAGACCTCCTCGCCTCCCAGTTGGGGAGCTCCTCTCCCCGGCGGCCGCGCTTTGACAAGCGTGGGCACCAACATGCACACACACACACGCACGCACGACGACACGTGGCACTGAAACCTGCCTGGACGCGCTTGGCGGGAGGCGTTGCGGCAGCGATGAACGGGTCCAAATGACCGCCGCTTTGAACAAAGCCGCGGCGTCCGTTGCATCCGCGCCGGCTATACCACGCGTCGTAGGCGAGACGTAACAAGGCCAAGAATGCGGAGGGCGAGTGTGATGGGGATAGGGGATCCTTTTAAATTGATTTGGATGGGCGAGGTAGCGCAAAATTTTGGCCTTATTAGGAATAGCGCGGATTTAGATGGGGAACATTCGAGCCCGATGGATGACACGTGAGAGGATATGGTGTCTGCTGCTAACTGAAGAGTTTCCTCAATTTCCTCGTCAGAGCCATGAGTGGTCCATGTGGTAATATCATCAGCGTACAGGGTGTGCTTTAGGTGTGCGATTAGAGCCAGTTTGTGAGCTAGGGGAATGAGAGCAACGCTAAAGAAAAGGGGAGAAAGGACCGCCCCTTGAGGGGTTCCGAGCTCTCCGAGTGTATAAGAGGATGTGGTAATCTGGTCTATGCGCAGGGAGGCAGTGCGGCCCGAGAGAAACGCGCGAGCGTAGTTGTAGGTTTAAGGGCCTACCTGTAGAGCCTGCAGTTCCCGTAAGATGGCATCGTGTCGAATTGTGTCAAATGCTTTGGTGAGGTCAACTGCCAGGATAGCTTTAGTGTGGTGGGGGATGGTATCATCAAGCACGTCATGCATAATTTGAAGTAGGGCGTCCTGCGCAGATAGATGCGCACGAAAGCCGAGCATACTGTGGGGGAAAGGGTGGCTCTCTTCTATGTACGTTGTTAGCCGAGCAAGAATTATGTGCTCGAAGACCTTGCCTAGACAGGATGTAAGAGAAATGGGGCGGAAGTTGTCTAGGGTGATAGGCTTGTGGGGTTTTGGAATAAAAATTTTTCCATGCTTCCACGAGGCAGGCAGAGTACCTGCCTCCCAACATTCGTTAAAGTAGTTGACTAAGTCAGAGATGGAAGCATCGTCAAGATTTCTGATAGCTGCATTGGTAATTTGATCTCCGGGAGCGGTATTCCGTAGTTTCAATAGGGCGGCGCGAAATTCTGATTCTGTAATAAGGGCGTCAAGCTCGGGCTGGGGTGGGCCTGCATAATCAGGATACTTGCAAGGGAGACCGGGGGTAGTATAGGTGCATTTCACCTGGGCGAGGAAGGCGTTGATGTCCTGTCGATGGTTGTGAGCGAGGCGGCGAATGCTAAGGCGCATCTGAGATTTGGATTGCGTGGGGTCTAGCATGTGCCGTAACAGATGCCAAGCGCGGGTTGTGGAGAGATTGCCGCGGAAACCGTCACAAACCTGAACCCAGTTAGCTTTGCAAAGGGTGGCACTACATTGTTCTATTTGGGATTGAATCTGGGCAAGTTTGAGTTTTAGTCTCCTATTGTGCTTCTGAGTCTTCCACCTTTGCGTTATGTTGTCCTGTGCTTGGAGGAGGTGGGCGAGCTTGCTGTCAATAACAGGGCTGTCTGGCGTAGAGTCGAGCGTTTGAGTGCTTTGGCGAATGTCTTTTTGCAACTGAATAATTTAGGTGTCTAGGTCGAAGGGGGCCTGTGTTGGCTGCGCTTGTCTAAATTTGCGGAGCGCGTCCCAATTGGTGTCCTCAACGGTAAATTTGCGCTGAGATCGGCGATAGTTTAGCGTTATTCGATTTAGGTGATTATCGCTGCCTAGTGTGGAAAGCATTCTTTCCCTCTGCAGGTGGTCCAAGTTTCTACGAAGCGTGAGGCCTGGGCTAGTGTCGGCAGTAACACTGTTACCAATCCGCGTAGGCAAGCTGAAATCATTAAAGATGGTCAGGTGGAGCGCCAGCGTCTCATTGTATAAAACTGTGCTTCTGTGGTTGGTGCGCCGATAGCCCCCGTCCACGTGAGCGCAATTAAAATCTCCGGCAATAAGTAGGGGGTTTGATCCGGCCAACTGGGTTGCGGATTTGAGAAGTAAGGGGAGTAAGGTAATTGGCTGACGTTGGAGAAGGTAGCAGTTAGGAAAGAACAGGCTTGATTTTGCAGGGGTGGGCGTTAAGACTTGAATAAGGCTGTTAGCGATAGGGGAGGTAATTACGTGCTCCACGTAAGGCAAGGATTTACTGACATATGTGACCACCCGAGGAAGATTAGTGGTGTCTGAGGGGATAAAAGCGTATCCTGGCAGCTGCCTGCAAACATTGGCGTCCTGAATGGCGAGGCCAGCAACGTCAACATCCCGCTCCGCCGGCTATCCAGCCGCGGCTACCGGGACGTCCAATAAATGTGGACTTCCTACCACATCTGGTGACACCGGACGACAGCCCCGACGCACGCAACGCCGCTCGCACCGGCTCTGCGCTCCGGCCCGTCCTGTCCCTCCACCTGGCCTTGCCGCTGCCCGCACCCTGTTCGCACTCGGCTTTCGGCAGCTTTTCATCGCAATGTACGCACCTCCCATCACACCCGGTGAGCTCCTTCAGCCGTACCGCCGCCCCTTCCTTCCTCGGCTGCCCGGCCTGCCCGCGTTTTATGCCAGGGACCCCGTTTTGAGGCTGGCGCTGCTGGACTCGCACTTTCATGTCCACAACGTGTCCAGCCAGCTGCTGCGCTATTAGCACGCCAGCCGCGAACTCCCACCCACCCCCACGCGAACTCCCACAGCTGCGGCTGCCGTCTCCTGTCCCCAAAATATACGCCGACTTCAAGAAGGGCCTGACGGCGTATTTTGGCTTAGAGCTTCCGCCGACTCTCTGCGCTCCTGTTCCGGACTCAGAAACTGCGGCGCCACTCGAACCACCACCCCTGGCCGCGTTCCCGACCCGAGCTGCTTCGGTTTTCCCTCCGCCAGTTTATGCACCGGAGCCGCTCCCCACACCGGTGTGTCGGCTATCGCCGCCACCGAATGAGCCCCCATCCACGGTTCGGCAAGTGCCACGTGAGCACACTTCGGTGTCTTGCCCACCTTCACACCCAGCTGCCTCAACGTGCATCCCCGTCTCTCCAAACTTTTCTCCACCAGCCCCTATGGACGGCCATCCACCTGAGAGCTCCCGTCCCACGGTGCCTCCTGCCCAGCCCTGTTTCCCAGCTGTGGCACCTGCCCTTGGACCATCAACGGTAGCACCCTCTCCCGACCCGGGCCCGGACTCATTTCTCGCCCGCAATTCACCTGCTCCCTCAAGCCCAACTACATTGAGCCCAACTGCCCGACCTGTCGCGAGGCGCACATGCACGCCACACCTGAGCCTTCTTGCGCCTACCGCGTCACCCGAAACGCCTGCCACGCATCCCTGCCCACCTGGCGCTTTCACCACTGCATGTGCCTCCGCGACGGCCGAGACAGCCTCAGCAGGTGGTGCCATGCTTGTGATGCATTGCAGCGTGCCCCGCCGAACACCTTCTATGGACTCGGCCCTACCGTATCCTTCCCATTCCTACAAATACTCCCCGAATTTGCTTCTTGTGCCCCCAACAACCGGTCCCAACGCCACGGTGAGCTCACTTTTGCAGCCATCCAGTATACCCCGTCACCCGTTTCGACTACTACCTAACAAGGCAGCATGTGCCTCACGCCGCAGACCTCACGCTCAGTGCCGTCCGCCGTTGTTTCGCCATTTCCCACGGCCGAGGCATCGGTTCCACTTCTATGTCTTCCCCACGCCATATCTTCGTCCGCACCAACTGAGCCAGCGCAATATTGCCCCCCAACCGCCGGCCCCACCCGTAGGCTGTCCGATTGAAAAACGCCTAGCTCACCTCCCATTCCTCGGTGACTTTCCCCGCCTTGTGCTTCCGTCATACTCATCTTTTGGCTTCCCTCGCCCTTTGCGAGGCAGCCAGGCTCGACCACCGGAGCCCTTTTCTTCCGCCCGACAGCCTTCCCCAGCTCTGACCCGGCCTTCACGAAGCTGTCTCCTGTACTTGAGAACCTGTACAAACTTTTACATACTGTTTTTTTCTCTTTTATCGCGCATCGCGCTAGGGGGGGGGGGGGGAGCACCTGTAGCGGCGCTGAAGAAGATCTCCCTCGCGCATCAGAGAACACTTTCAGCAAACGACCTGGCCAGCTACGTCAACATCCCGCTACGCCGGCTATCCAGCCGCGGCTGCCGGGACGTCCAATAAATGTGGACTTCCTACCACAATACTTCTTTTTAATTCATTACAACACATAAACCAGCCTGATTCAAGAGCTAGGCTGAAAAGAAGAGTTTTATCAGCAGTTACATCACAGTTTTTTTGTGCTTCACGTGACCTAGATCAGCTGCAGGTCACAGTCATCGTTAGTTTGGTCAAAAATGAAACAGAAGAAGCGTCGAAAAGAAATGAAAAATACGGTAGGGGACACTTTACCTGCGCCTTAAGGGTATGAAGCTAACGCTACAGGGTTATTGGGTTAATGCCCATATATACGGAATTAGTCTTTCTCTGATTTCTATATATAGATTGCTGGGTGTCCTTAAATTCTGGTGCAGGGGTGCAGCACTTAAGCAATGCGCCTCTGCCCTGATATTACAAGTGCTGCCACCGGAGGGGCTTGTGAGATTCAGGTTGCTCTTCCCAAGCAACCTAGCACGACCAATCATTAAGTGAACTGCCCCCTGCCATGGTGGGCAGCTTGCTAAAACTCCTATTGGCAGGCTGGGATGACGTCACGAAGTGACGTTATCTAGGTGGCCCCACTGCCACCTAGGGGCGGCGTCTCTGCTCATTTTTTGCCCACAATGCCGACGCCAGGGATGAAGATGCCGCATTTTCTCCGTATCGGGAGACTTGACAACATCGCTTTAGTATAAATTGTATACCTCTGCAGGTGGACAGGCGCGTTGGTTAACTTTTCTAGGGCCGCGAGCGCGAAAGGCTTGCACGAAATAGAGTGGAAACACTCGCCAGCGCTCGTGCTGCTTTCCTCTCCATTTTGTCCCCGCCTTTCGTGCTGTTGTCCCTAAAAAGTGTTTTGATCTCGTAGGCGAGTATAATGCTCACTTATGTTACTATCTACGGCATCATTCAAATGAAGAAAACACGAAAGAAAAACTTCAAATCCTGTATTCTTTCAAACTCTGTCATCCCAGCTCTGCGCGAACTACGTAAGAATGAAACTGTGTCCGTTCTGGCGGTACTCCTATGAACACCGTTTGTAGTCGATCTGCATATTGGGACGAATACTTCAGTGTGGGCGATTGATATGATCGCTATTCGGATATAGAAGCGTTTTCCAACTTTTACCCTTCTTTGTATGTACTCCGCGATTTGTACCAGACGTGTTGGAGGGGGTAAGAAGTTCTTTTAAGCACATTATTGTTTATATTGTGCATTATGTGACGTGTTTAATTGAGTTTCAGCTTTGTGTAACAACTCAGGACCAAGCATTTCATATCACGAGAGCTCTCCTAAATTGCTATCGAATCTGATTAAAGATGTAGTCCTTTGCACTCGTCTTCCTTCAATGCGACATGAATCCTGTCCAAATACTCAGAAGACCTGGGCCATCGACTGACGAAGTGCATTGCTTATACCTTTACTCCAAAGACGACTTTTGACACATTTGTTGCTTACCGGCGTGTTCTTGACATGAATGAGAGGTCCATGTAGCGGGCAATCTCCGGGGTAATCCTTCTGGCAGTCATCACAAACTGGGCACAGAAAATACAGTGAAATTCTTTCTCAGCAGGAAGAACCGGCAGTGTACAAATAAACATTCGTTCCACATGCTTGTGTACAGCCGAGCACGTGATTATAATGGAGCATCCCATAGACCATATAAAAAAAACACATTTCCCGCTTTCCTCGCAACTTGTTTGCATTTTATTTTCATCATCAGAGGAAAGTAACACCTTAAACGAAGGAAGTCAATCAGCGGTTAATGTTAAAGGGGAGAAATGAACGTGCTGAATGCGCTTAATACACGGCCAGTAATTAGCGTGAATATGAAGACACGCTTCCTCAATGTGCTAGCTACATTAAAGGTTTTGTATTTTGTTTCTATGCTGTATTGGGCCACCGCGCCTATCACCTTATTTCAAGCACAGCCGTGGCCATAAGTTCTCGGGCCTCGCGATCTACTGTTGAGCAGCATATTAGGCCTCTGACAGAATCATTAAAGACCCCACGCCATAAAAGCCTAGCATAACAGTTCTTCTCGCCTGAAAGGAATTACGCTGTAGTAGAACTTTCAGGCGGGCTAGTTAACACATTTCAATTGAATAGCGTGCGCTAACAGGACGAACACAGGAAACACAGGCTTCTTTCGTCTCCTCCAAGTTTCCTGTGTTCGTCCTGTTAGCGCACGCTATTCAATCCAAAAAGAATTACGAGCTTCACGGGCGTCTTGAATACTCCACTAGACGGCTGAAAAGCAAACTATGTCCTGGAGGCTTTTCGTAGGAGGTGCATATGCCTTTAGAGAGATTGCCAGTCCAGGAAGGAACAAGCGCAGAGCACTACACTTCTGCAGTTACTCCAATATCTTCGTGCGCTTTACATAAGAAAACCCGAAAGAAACAATCTGGTGGGAAAAAAGCGCAGTTATATAAACGAAGGCGGGATTAACTACCCCACCGAACTAAGCACAACTGAAAAAAAGCTTACCAACGCCCATGCTCGGATGAAGAGAATTTCAGCGTTAGGCGATTGAGCGAAATGCTGATCTGATTTCATTAAACTGGCCTTCCTGAAAGAGGATCTAGGAGTATTGTGGCACCTCTAAGCATTTCTCGAACCGCGAGCGCGAAAATTCGGGGTCCTGGAAAGGCTCCTGTAAGGTGTTAAATGACTCTGTAATAGAATTACGCAAGTGCCTTAATATTACTGCGAGATTCGAAGTTTCCTCTGGATATATTCATTCCTGCATGTTTTATGATTTTAAATTTGAAGATTACGAACGCCTCTATTTCTTCTAACCCTTGCAGATTTGAAGCCTGAATGAAGAATGAACAGTTGTAGTTATTAAAAAAATTTAAAATTATCTTGCAGATAGCCAGAGGTTTTCCCAGAAATTCATATCCTCGTTTTATTGTTTCTTTCGCCCTAACCCTCCGCCCCGACCCGTGCTTTCCTTCCTCACTCTATTCTGCTGTACTCCTAGTACGCCACCGTGGTGGTTCAGTGGATATGGTGCTCGGCTGCTGACCGAAAGAAGAAGGTTCGATCCCGGCCTTGGGTGTCACATTTCTATGGAGGCGAAATGCCAGAGGTCTGTGTGCTATGTGTTGTCGGTGGACGACAAAGGACCCCAGGTGGTATAAATTATGCGGAGCCCTCCCCTACGGCGTCCCTCACAGCCTGAGTCGCTTTTGAGACTTTAAACCCTTATAAATCACAAACCATTTATGTGCGAAAGCACTACTTAATGAGGTGAAACCGGCTCACCTGTTTGTGCGAAGCTTGACCTTGCGCGTGAGAAAGGGGCAACCATAAATAAATAATTAAATTAATCAAGATAAATATTGCCGCGACTCGGATGCGAACCTGCGGGAACAGATGAGCTTCGCTGGCCACGGCACAAGAGCCCTGACTATCTGTCACTGAGCATTGCAACTAACACTACTATCGAACATTATAATATTCGCGCTTTTATCTGCACGAGGGCAGAGAGATCGGTGCTGCATGCGTTGGCATGGACGACGTTGTGGCAGAAACACGGCACTAGAGCAACACGCATTGTCGTTGACAACACTGCTGCAGAAACGCAGCACTGGAGCTTAGGCCGCCGGCTTGCATTGGGTAAACTGTCACTTACGTCGAAAAAGCAGAACACGCGCTTAAATTCGCTCCCTGGGTCAGTGGACCTCTCATTCGCTCCTTCAAGTATACAGCGGTAGTGCCCACGTGCAAAAAAAAATTGTGCTCTCGCACAATATTTTGAGCTTCGCAATGCTAAACCACCAGCAGTTTTTTCTCTTTCTTTAATTTATAGTTCTAAGTTTTCCTTATGCCCTGCATCCCCTGTTATCATTTCTCATGAACCCCTGGATTTTGCATTCCTTCACCCCCTCCCTTATTCGTTCAGCGTTTCCTCCGAGCCCGCCAATTTTGTCTTGTTCCTTCAATTTGTTTTTTTTTCGTTCTGCCATACTGCTTAATTTCTTTGAGTTTCTCAGCCCAACGCAGCGAGTCATACACTTACCAACTGAACACTTACCAACTCGCCCAAATTTCCGCCTTGCTGAGTCATAGCAAACCACCTGTCGCAGCTCGACACACAGCACCTCAAGCTCACGCTCGCTTTCTCTCCACGCTCCGCACCCGCGGACTCCTTTTGGCTTAGCTTGCTTTTTGTTTTCACCGTTTTGCAGGTGCACCAGTTAACACACTTCAGCAGTCATCGTGCCTAGACAAGATTCATCCTCCTCGTGCTAACAGCCTTCCCACTTCCCACCATCCTTCCCCTCAGAAAACCTTCCTCCTCGGAGTGAAGACCCGATTTAAACCCCGCCAATGGATGACACAAGGCGGTTTCAGTTTCCACGATGCTCGGCTCTTGTTTTTGTATCTTAATTTACCTTTGTCACAAATGAGTCCAAAAATTGCCATTTTTCTTAAATATGATTTCAGTCTCACACCTCTAACCTTATGTCACCTCTATGCTTTTGAGCCACGAATCTTCCAATCGCTGTTTGCTAAATTCCAGCGCAGATTATTTCACATCGCCATTGTTATAGCTAAACCTTATGGCCTGAGGGAGACTGAGCGTGCCGCCTTACCAACACGTTAGAATGTAAGTTGTTCAAATCTTTGCACCAATTTACTACGCAATGCACATATGTCATCTTCTTGGATATATTTATTTTTGTAGCTGCCATGAAGACACCTTGGTCTAGCTTCAAAGATTAGAACGCAGCTTCTTGAGTTAGCATGGAACGATTCCTTCCTACTCTGCCGTTTTCAATATCGATAGAGTTTTACACTCCGTTTATTTTTCATTAAATTATTTCAGTCATTACTCTACGCGTTTTTTACCTGTCGTGTAATGATCTTTATATCACCACATGTCACCACATGGCTGGCACCACATGGAGGTCGAAGAGGTTTTTTGCCAGCCAAAAAAGACGCATACACAAGGGCGAACCGCACAGGGCAAGGGTTGGACTAACAAATGATTTTTTTTTAATGAGCACAGACCACTCACTAGGAACCACGCATGCGCGAAGCAAGGACGGGTAATCTATACCATGTCATTTAAATAATGAAATTGCTTAGGTGCGATTGCTAGAATTGGCGAAATGAGAGAGGCATCGCCATGTTTCGCTATATTGAAGGCCTCAAAGATTTCACACGCCTTTCGTGTTTTCTATGGCCTAGAATAGGAACATCTGCATAACGTGAGCAGCATTTAGTGAAATGTCTGTCACAATGACGTTCAAGATTGCCGTTCTCTGCGGCGCCAACTATTGTTCGGTGCTTGCGCAAGCGTTCATTCACAAGGTCACTCGTCTGTCCAAAGTAAAATTCTCCAAAGGTACGCGGAATGTTATATATTGCTTCGGTTTTGCATTTTGCACGTATATTTCTGTTTTGTACCGCAGCGTTTGTTCGTTCCGTTTGAGGTAGTTCTTGTTCAACGATCTGGAAGTTTTCTGAAAAAAGAAACAACTTTAACGCCTCGGCACTTGGCGACAGGATTATTTGGAGCGACACGGTAGAGGCGTTTGCCCGGCAGTGGGTTTACTCAGGCTGTTGATGATGATGACTTATTGAAAATACGAAGAACTTGGTATTTCTTAGCGCTATGTAGTACATTGCTATGTACCTGCCTTCCTCTTTGCTAATGTACCATTTTTTTACTCTTTTTTAGTATAGTAACGTTTTTATGTTCAAAAGAATGGGATTTGCTTAGGAGCATGTATAGCCTCAGTGCTTTGCAATATATCTTTAACAAAGTTTGACCGCTCGCTTTCAGGGTATCTGGATGACGTGCGTGTTGTGCGAATTGTCAGGTATGTTGGCGACTTTTAGTAATTTTAAACTCTCCGCCATTTGTCTGTTATCACAGTGTAGCAGAGACATCACGGGCGCCTTTTTACTATCCCAGTAGTTGCTCGCAACGCTCTGACACTGCGAAATGTACTACTACTACTACTACTACTACTACTACTACTACTAATATTAATAATAATAATAATAATAATAAACTTTTTTGGGAAAGTAAATGGTGCAGTATCTGTCTCATATATCGTTGGACACCTGAACTGCGCCGTAATGGAAGGAATAAAGGAGGGAGTGAAAGAAGAAAGGGAGGAAGAGGTGCCGTTCAGAAAAAATGTACTGCCAGTATAAAACAGGCATACGGGAATATATAGCGTGCTTTAATTTTTACGCCAAACGCTACTTCATATCAAGCCTTAAAATGCGCTGGCGTTACGAACACTATTTTTGCCCTTCGAGGCAGAGTCTCTCACCCCGGGCTGACTGCATCGTTATTACTGCCATTATTAATATGTTCACTGGCCATAATGGGGCACAGGGGTTTAGCTTCGTCTAATATGGTCTATAACAAAACGTACGAGTCATAAACTTGGTTTAATTTTATTTAGAGTGTCGATTGTGCTGCTTCTAGTCCTAAAGAAGAGCGTTGGTTTGTCTCCAAAAATGCTTCCTCTTCTTTCTAACCACCAGATGACGTCACTAGAATGAGCTTATCTTTGCTTTGAAGTTAAAGCACTACTGTGGTAAATTGCGCAAAATTATGCAAAATGCTTGCGTTTAGCGTACATCAGCGTGAATCAAGTTATGGTACTTAGACGGCATCGATTTATACTTTTTTCTAACCATGTCTGTGTAATGCGCGAGAGAAGACACGCAGACGGCTAGGACCGGAGGAGCACATTTAACGCGCTCTCCTGATTGCCTTAGGACGTCTCTGACTTTGGTAGTGCTGCAAATTAGCTATGGAATGAAGTATAGCCGCTGCTCATCCCATTTCAAATTCACTAACAAATTAGCCACGCACAACTCCATTCGGTTCCTTCAGTTGTTACTGACATTTTCAGGAGAAAGCCATATGTGCTGGATGTATTCAACTAGAAAAAAAAATGACTCTTATCCTATTATACTAGCCATTCCAAACTTGTCAAGAGGGGTATGTGAAGGCTTGCTTCCAAAATGCTGTCAAAAAAAGTTGCTGCCACACTGTCTCAATCAGCCTCACAACGCAGGCGAAACATTTCTCAGATGGTTTAGAAGAACTTTTTGTTGGGCTGGATGGTGCATACTGTAACAAAAGAACTGTGGCGCGACCAAGACGAACACAAGACAGAGGCACACAGGACTAGCGCTAAACTTCATCTAACTTTATTCGCTGGCAGCGCAGCAAATATAAGGGAAAAAAACCCGATCACGTGCAGATACTAGGTCACACACACCACTATCAACAGAACCGTTCAAGATATGCCATCTCCGATTTGTATAGATTCACAGACGTATCGCTAATACAATATACGCCTCTCTTCCTTATATGAAATGCCTGAAGTAGTTCCCTTGCCCTAGAATCTTTGCTTTTGCCCAAAATCTTTATCTCATGAAACCGTGGTTGACACTTTTTGCAGGACTGGCATCTATCCTGCGGCAAATGTTCTGCCGCTCGAGGGCAGTCAGAACACTCAGTGCAGTGCTGAGGAAGATGCGCACCACTTAGGTCTTTCAGTGAGCGCGCGTGCTCACCTGCCCTTTCATTTATGCACCGCCCTGTTTGGCCCACATAGACCTTCCCGCATGACAGCGGTATCTGATATACCACCCCGATGAAGCAATCCGTAAACTTCTTTGCATGTCTGACGCGGCAACCACTCTTGTCTTTGCTCGCAATTCGCGCGCACAGCTGTGCCATCTTGCGTGGGGCCGAGAAGGCAACCGGCGCGCCATGTTTGTTAGCCACTTTTTTCAGGTGGTGGGCTACCATGTGCACATATGGCACAACCTCCGGTTTGACAGCCGTTTCTCTGCTGACACATGGCTGCTGCAACTTGATGGTTTTTATCTTCTGTAAGAGGGCTTCAGCAACCGCTGTGATGACAGTGCCTGGGAACCCTGCCGAAAGTAATCTGTCAACCTGCGTGTCATAGCTCCCTTGCATAGTATGACAGCACGATTTCATGAGAGCCGATTCAAGGCAAAGCTTGGCAATGGCGCGTTTCACTGTTTTCGACTGAGCCAAAGCACACCGTAGTAACTGCTTCTGTGCTCGCGGTGCGTATTGCCAACATGCATGATATACACCCACATTGATGTTTATGTCTAAGAACTGTAAAGAACCCCGCACAGGCAGCTCATGCGTGAACCTCACTCCCCTTACCATATCTTTAAAGGTATTTAACACAGTGCTCACAGCATCTGTGTACGTCAACTCATTCTGTTTTTTAAAAACTACCAGGAAGTCGTCAACATACCTAAACACTTTCAGAACCCCCTTCCCTGTCAAACTTAGTTCAAGGCCGCGGTCAATAGTTGTTAGAAAAATGTTAGTAAGTACAGGCGCTACGCAGGATCCAATGCAGATCCCTTGTCTTTGGCGATAAAATTTGTCGCCGTAAGAGACAAACGTCACACTGAAGTAAAATTCAAGTATCCTCATAAAATTATCTATTGAAACCCTTGAGGAGTTCTGAAATTGAACAGCACCGCTCTCTTCTATAGCAACTCTTACAGCTACAAACAACTCACTGTGGGGCACAGAATAAAATAAATCTTCAACATCCACAGAAAACACATAACCAATGGAAGCATTTCCTTCTAGAAAACTAATAACATCTTTTGAACTGTTAGTATGAAAAGGATCAGATACAGATAGATGACTTAGGTGCTTTTGCAGGTATCTGCTTCGATTAAGCTGCCACGTTTCCGACTCGCTAACCACAGATCTAAAAGGCACTGACGGTTTATGCGTTTTCGTGGTAAAAAACACTGTAAGCGCATTATTTTTACTGTTCGTGATGCTACTCGCTAGTCTGTCCAATTTTAAGTCCTTGCACATCTGGGCTGCCTTGCCTTTCACTCTCACGGCGCTGGCATTCACCGGAACAAAGTTCTTGGCAATAGCTTCACCGGCTCTGACACGAAGCTCTTCCTCGGTGAAGCTGGAGAAGCTGGAGGTTGCTTTCCCTGAAGTAAGACACTATTTTTGTCATGGTATACTTGTTAGCCCTTTTGCCGCTGTTGCTCAATGATCTTGCTGCTGCTTTGCTGATCGCACGTTGACTGGAGTACCACCTTTAGCAGGCTGCGAGGTCGTTCGAAACAGGGGCTTAGCCCGAGAAGGGCGCAGCGGGGTTTACGGAGCTTCTCCCAAGCGAACACCCCTAAAGAAAGCCGGGCGCCAGGCCGGGGGCCGCTTGTAACCATTTTTACCGGTGGGTGTCCGGCGGTGGGTTTCGAACCTACCACCTCCCGCAGCCGAGACGGGCGCCAAACCAACTAGGTCATATGTGCACAAGGTAGCCCACCACTTGAAAAAAGTGGCTAATAAACATGGCGTGCCGGTTGCCTTTTCGGCCCCTCGCAAGATGGCACAGCTCTGCGCGCGAAGTGCGAGCAAAGACAAGAGTGGTTGCCGCGTCAGACATGCAAAGAAGTTTACGGATTGCTGCATCGGGGTGGTATATCAGATACCGCTGTCATGCGGGAAGGTCAATGTGGGCCAAACAGGGCGGTGCATAAATGAAAGGGCAGGTGAGCACGCGCGCTCACTGAAAGACCTAAGTGGTACGCATCTTCCTCAGCACTGCACTGAGTGTTCTGACTGCCCTCGAGTGGCAGAAAATTTGCCGCAGGATAGATGCCAGTCCTGCAATAAGTGTCAACCACGGTTTCATGAGATAAAGATTTTGGGCAAAAGCAAAGATACTAGGGCAAGGGAACTACTGGAGGCATTTCATATAACGAAGAGAGGCGTATATTCTTTTAGCGATACGTCTGTGAATCTATACAAATCGGAGATTGCATATCTTGAACGGTTCTGTTGATAGTGGTGTGTGTGACCTGGTATCTGCACGTGATCGGGTTTTTTTCTTTATATTTGCTGCGCTGCTAGTGAATAAAGTTAGATGAAGTTTAGCGCTAGTACTGTGTGCCTCTGTCTTGTGTTCGTCTTGGTCGCGCTACAGTTCTTTTGTTACATTTCTCAGATGCGCACTTTCCTTCTGGAATGACGAGAATGGTCGCAGAATCAGTATTAAAGAAGATGAATGGCGATCATAGGAAATCACAGAAAGATACTGGCGACTACAGAAAGAAAATTCAAGTTGTGCTGTATTTGCAGAAAGTGACGCACAATATAAAAAAGGTCGGCAAGCGCCAAGGCGTTCACGTTGGTTTTCCTGCTCCACCAAAACTTAGAGGCCTTTGCGCACAAACTACCCATTTCAAAACGTGGTAATATGCTTACAAAATGAAACTACAGTAATCTATGGTTCTGCTAACATGAGAAAAATTTTACATAGGATAATGTGTAGACTGTGTGTATGAACTGTTACGCAAACACCGAACAAATGTTGGCGCCGGAGATGACAGCAACCTTGAATGGCATTGTATCAGACGTCCCATGAAATGTTCCTCACGCTTTGCTGATGTTACTATTCCAGGCCACGAAAAACACAAAAGGGACGTTGAATATTTGAGGCCTTCGAGATGGCGAAGCATGCCAATGCCTACATCAGTTCGCCATCCCTAGTGATCGCATGTCAGGAATTCGATTTTTTGAACGACTGTATAGATTACCTCAACCTGGCTTAGCGCTTGCGTGGCTGTGAGTGAGCAGTCTGTGCTAAATAAAAAACTTCAGCTTTTACTCCAGAATTTTTCTTTTGCGGTTGTGCCTTGTTTTTGCGTTTTTTTTTTCTGCCTGTGAAAATCCTCTTCAACATTCCATACCAACAGGACCGCCATTCAGCCTTGCTTCACATTGAGGTCAACCAGTGGCGGGTATATGTAGACTAACACCGTGTATAGGAGCATCTGAACTGGCGGTTATCAGATTTTTGTGTGCGTCATAAGACCGCTTGATGACGTTACCGTTTTGCTTACCGTAGCTGGGATTTTCAGCACCATCTTCGAGTACACATACACAAGCATAACACGACGAAAGTTATCTTAATGGAACTATAGTCGGATACAACTCAGGAACAAAGTGGCTTTTCCTCGTCAATAGGGCCCGTTCTAGCCATTAGTGTCGGCCGTTTTTCATAAGCCTGGAGGCGTGACAGCGCAGAGTGCGGCAGATAAAAGGAGATGGTCTCCTTCCTCCATAAGCGGCGATAGTCCCCTCTCTGCATTGTGACGCTGGCTCGTTCACAAGAATCCGCCTAAGCGAATGTTTCGGGAGTGGGGCCTTTGTCGGGGAAAAGCCGCTTCGTTCTTGAGTTGTATCCGACTATAGCAATGTTTTCTCATTAAAATGAAATCACATGACGTTTCAGAACGAACTCAGTTTCTTCGTCAGGAGTGCCCTACAAGACACTCTACTCGAAGTGCTTGGCGCCGCACATTGGTGAAACCAAGAATATCTCCACGTGGATGAATCGGCGCAAAGCTTATGTCAACCAAAACAAACAGCGATCGAAGCGCGGTCGCCAAACTCTCCGCAGCATGTGCCCGCAACATTGGTTTCGAGGGAGCCATAGTGCTGGAAACCGATCCGCGCCCGCGCAGGAGATTCTTTTTTTTGGCATGGCACATTCAGCACACTCGACATGGGCAATGTTAGCTGCTCCCTCGGAGTCCTTCGCCCCTCTTACATCCACGTTCTACGGTGAGTTACCCGGCGGCTGTCCCAATGAGGGCTTAATCGGCGAGCTGCGACTGGCCAGCAGCCACACCTGATGAAGGAACTTACAAGCTTGTCAAACGTCGTGATATTTCATTTTTGCTTGGCTTTTTTGTATCAGTTACCTTAAATTCCATTCCAAATCACACAGACCTCAGCCCAGTGTGTTATTTTGAACCTTGAGCATGCTTGACTCAATTTTGCACACAGGTCATGTCTCGATTGCGCCATGTGTTATCGTCATTTTTGCACTTCTATTTTCGTTATTTTGCATTGGCTTTCTCGACGAATGTTATCACTCCCTTCCATGTTAAAACGGAACTTCAATGCTCGACAACTCAAAGTCACGGCTATTATTTGTTCTTTTTTTTGCATGCTGAATTACGGTTCTGTTTATTACGCCTTGCCTCTATGCTTTGTCAAATAACTTGTGTTTTCGCACGCAGTTATTATGGAATTTTTGCTTTGCATGTGCGGAATATGTGGAGGTCTCGAAATAAAACCTGAAAGTTCGTGCTGTATCTGTGTTGTCGGCGCTTCTCCGGTCTTCCGCTCCGGTTCTTGTTTTAAACATGTTAGACTTTTTTATTCTCCAATCCTTTAGCAGCGACTCTCGAGCGATTCATCTGTTGTTTTTATGTGTCTGTTTCGTCTTTTTGTACCGTCTCTCGAGGTTACCTTCCCAATCAGCAACCGACAGGGCCCCTTTCTTTAATCATCTTGTGCGTTATGCTTTTGCGACCTCTGTTTGCTAAAACATGTAGTCCGCTTGTGTGTTCGACCTGCGATGTCACTTCATGTCACTTGCATATAATGAGTTCGACACCAGCAATCTCGCACGGCAGCACATTCACTGCACTTCGTTATGTGGCGGAGAGCAATAGCGCAGGCATAGTTTGCCACATAGAGTGTATAGAGAAGGTAGCAATGAATGTCCAAACAATTTTATGATATGTTGCAATAATCTGGTACCACTCCACTACCGCCAATATGCGCAAGTTAGAAAAGGATCAGAAATTTGGCAGAGACACTTAGCACTGCTTACGTGTGAGAAGACAAGCCTGCCCGCTCAGTATGTGAACGCAGTCGCCGCGCTCTGCGGCGGGAAGTAATCCGATGCCACGCATCTGGCAATTCTGCATCTGCGTGGTTCTACATAGCCGCCGCCGCGACACAGCCACACCCCTACTGATGTGCTTGTTAACTTCTTGAAGGCAGTCACCGTCGTACCGCGGCACGCATTCCGCCATAAGGGTACGACGCAATAGCTAATGGGTTTATGCCCTTATATGCAGATTTAGTCTTTCGCTACTTAACATTCATAGATGCCTTGGAGTGTATCGTACCACTCCTGGCGCAGTGTTGCAGCGGCTAAGCGGTGCTCTACTGCCCTGAGATGGTAGGTGCTGCCACTGGTGGGACTTGTGCGATTCAGGTTGTCACGAGCAACCTCGCGCGAGCGATTATTATTTTAACCGCCACCTGCCAGGGTCCATCATGAGCATCGAGTGTTAACACGCACAGAGACGGAGACGGGTTTTCGCTCAATTGGGCAATTAAGGCTTATGCCTTAAAGAAACAATGAGTGAAATTTATCCCTAATACCTATTGCCCCACCTTTATGCTGACCTTCTCAGAAAAAGTTCCTTATCGTCTGTTACTAATAAGAAAGGTACGTGTTACATGAAATTTTTTCCCAGGTAATCAATGAGCATCATAATATTTACGGCTCGCAAATAATTTTGTATTCTAGTGGCTATGCTACACGCATGCGACATTCCCTTTCAATAAAAAGTTTGCTAACAAGAACTAACTGCTCTATGTATTCCTATTTTTCTAGAACTATTACAGAAAGGAACAACCTTGCTGCTCACCAGTAACACTATTGGCTGTCACTTTTTCAGTCTCAGCTGCAACGTTTGATGCTTTTCTGAGGGCTCGTCTGCGTGGCGATTTAAATTTCTGTCCTCCATTGCTTGAAAAAATTCTACTATGCGCTTGTGGGCGGTGACACCTCTGTGATGTCCTCTCCAATTGTTCTAGTAATGATGTAAAAGGGTCCAGTTATTTTGGTGGTGGCGATAGGTTGCATGCTTGATTATTTTTCTTTTTGTCATTTAATCATATTGTACAGATGTGTGGACCCATCTGCCATAGCCTTGTTTTAAGTCCGCGATATCTATAAATAAACATTGCAGTCCCGGCCGTCAAAAAACAAAGGTTTATGTTGTTTAGCTGCTAGAGCTGCTGCGCTTGCGCTCAGAAAAGAGAAAAAGAACACTTACATAGACGATCACAGTCAGATACCAGCTCGAACCTCTCGTGATTGACGTAACCTTGTACCCATGTTGAGGCCCATGGCTCAATCAGCGAGGCCTCACTCGAAACTGCACCATGTGGGAACGAAGGTACTATAGTGCGCGTGAAATCTGCTTCCCAGAAACGATGTCTTGTCATTAGGATACATTTATTTGACTCCGCTGCAGCCAACTAACGTAGTGACTCAAGTAAACAGGTTCCTAGGAGAACAGATAAAATCAACAAAGCGGCAGGGATGAAACTTCTAGGGGCAAGCTTTGTGCCCGGTTCGTTCGAGTATAACTAATACACGTAAGTTTGTAGCTACTTCATAAACGTTGCTGAATGTTCCGTGCTTTAAAAAAATCTATTGTATTTTGTGCTGCTCTATCTTTCTGAATACTTTGACATGAAAGTGCAAACAATGTTTACACGTTTCCTGCTGCATAAAGCCGTTTCTCCGGCTTGTACACTTATAAATGTATTTTTGAGCAAGTCCTTACAATCCCTGCTCTGTCCCTCTTATACAAAGCTACGCGTACTCACCCCAATATGCTTTACTGGGTGCCTAAATAAAGAGAGTTTTAATGTACGATGTTCTGTTGTTTTTCGCTCGACGCCTGGAGGAATACAATGAATGAAAAGTGCTTTGTTTGATCTCAATGCTAATTCGAAACGTTGTTTTATTGCTAATGCAATATTATGCCAGCCAGCAACACTGAAGCTGCCACATACCCGAAATAAGAAACTATTCTCGTAATAACTTCTCTCCGCAGAAAGGTTTGATACTCTATCATGTTGCTGCTAACTAGTGAATTGCAATGTTTGCGGTCTTCTCATTCAAGCGGCGGGGCGTTTTCCTCCCTAGCATAAAACAGTGTAATCCTAGTCTCATTTGAACGCGAATTTCACTTCATCTCCAACTCGATGTCCTAGGGCACCATATCTTTACTATAACATTGTGTCATTAGCTTTGAATTTAGGATCCTCTGTCATTGATATTTTCATTTTTTCAATGATTTGGTGGCATAAAATTTGTCGCTTGAATGGTTTAGCTCCCTGATTTTACATTATTTTCCATTTAATACTAAGAGGTCTCAATACACTGCTCGAAAGGGACCTCTTTCTTTCTTTTCTTCTTTCTTTAGTTCTTTCTTTCCTTTTCTCTTCCTCCTTTCTCTCTTTCTTTATTTTTTTATTTCTTCCTCTTTCTTATTTCCTTTCTTTCTTTTCTGTCTTTCTTTCTTTGTTCTTTCTTTCTTTCTGCGCCTTTGTATGCGCTTCATATTTGCAAAATAAACCTTTAAAGTGGTGGATTTTTTGGCCAGTTGGTTCCCGATTACAGCAAATCTTGTAAGCTTAGAAAATTTGACAACTGAACGCTCGTCTCGAACATCAGCCTTGCGAGCACAAAGTTCTGTAATTTGAGATGTCGCAGTGGCAGACATCTCGCCTTTTCTGTTGCTGCATGTATGAGTGACCGCATTACTAAGGATGAATCTGTCTGCAAAACAAACATATGCCTATTGGTAAGAACTGTGTGAGCATAGAAAAAAAAGGTGCCTAATATTATTAGCGGCTTTGCAAAGGCATAAGGAATTCTGAATGATGTCGCAACAACTAAAAAGTGATATTATATTTTGTCAGATAGAGATCTCTGGGCCCGTGCAACTTGTTCATGGTGTTTCTAAAGGATACGAACCTTTCATGGACGACATATCACAGGAAGTCTCCTGCGAGGGGATCGGAACCTTCTTAATGTGTGCGGAGAGTTTTGTCAAGCTTGCGGTTGCCTGCTGCGTTGGACGCTCATCCAGGAGGAATTTTGTGGACGCCTGTGCGAGATAGAAAAGTGCAAAAATGGCGCAAATTGGGCCTAATAGGTTGTTCATGATGGTTCAACGCGCTTAAATTGTTACAGAACGAGAGAGAGTTTAACAAAGCAATAGTTTTTGCACAAGGCACAGGAGGCAATTTCCGAAAACTTCGAAAAATAGCATCTGGGTCGAAACGGGGAAAACCAAGAAAAGAGAGGCAGCTAGTCTTTGTGAAAAATCGGGTCTGGAGGCCCCAGTGAAGGAAGTGAAATCAAAAGAAAATCTTTGTGTTCGACCATTATACACAAAAAAGACGCATAAAGATGGCAACTGCTTGCGAATTGTGGAAGACCGAGAGGCCAGGCAAAGGTCCTTGGCGCGATACCTCCAACTGCACTTATCTTCTTTGGATGTAAACGGCCCGTACCGAATACATCGATTGAAAAACGTCGTTAAAATCCTAGAAGGCAGCAACGTGATTTGCCACTCCGTCGGCATTTAGGATATGTAATACAACATAGCAAAACCTGCTGCCGTGGCCGCCGTCGAGGAAGCTATCGAGTGCTATCGAGGACTTCCTTCAGAGTACTTGGAGTCTCTGTTTGTCTAATACGAAAACAGCTTTTTCGAGCAGGGCTCTGGGATCTGCATCGCCTCCTTTTTTGGCGCCAATCCTGTATGATCTATACATGGCAAACGGAAATAGGGCATTGAAGCATCAGCTGAAAGCCTTAGGAGTGCGGGTCTGTTCCCGCTATGTCGACGATTTTTTGCTGTTTTTCCGGGGAAGCACGCAGTTCTTTCAACCCAAGCTTGGTTACCACTCTGTTTGAAACGGCGTTGAGGGGATTAAACTTCACCTTTTAACTGCCGGAACAATCTCTCATTAGATTTTTAGACCTCGAAATTCACGAGGGCGCAGATCACGTGTGTTAGCTGTGCAAGGCTAAAGGAGAGATGGCAATTTTAACATATGATTCCGGAAGCTCAAAGTTAATTAAAAGGTTCATCGCGAATGCGTGTATGATTACCAACATCAGGAAGTCATGCGTGCAGAACGTAGAGCACCAACAGATTACGAGGTTAAAGGATAGCGGGTACCCATGTATCCTCCTGGCATCGATTTACGAAAGCGTTCTAAATTATTGAAAGGTAAAGAAAAAACAAAAAATGCTCGGATAGTTCCAGGAACAACACACGTCCGATCCATATCCCTTACGTGCACACAGTTTCGCACAGTCTCAAGAAGATTGCGGGCAGGCACGATGTCCCTGTGGTTTTCACGGCCCCTAAAAACTATCAGCTTTATGCGCCACAGTAAATGAACACAGTAAGGCCCCAATGCACGTTGCGGCATCAATCATGAGAAAAAAACACGTCGAATGCGGCACAGGTGTAGTTTATGTCATTCCGTTCACTTGCGGAATGAAGTACACAGTAAACACAAATCAACCCAGATGGGTGTTTTTGGCTTGTCCTCTAGCGTCCTCCCAAATCGAGGTTCGATATACACCGTTACACTTGGGGTAGATTTCAACACCAAAAAATACGGAGGTCTTACGGTTGGCGACGGGAGCAGATTGGGTGGATTTTTACACCAAAAAATACGAAGCACTTGCGGTTGACAATGGGAGTATATTTGGTGGATTTTTACACCAAAAAATACGATGCACTTCCGGTTAGCAATGGGAGGTTTCAACCGCGGCGATACGCTGAGCGGTGGCTGCGGTCTCGTGTTTATGCAGGCGCCAAGATTTCGCAACGCCGGCATCTAGGAGGAGGAGGTGATGACAGCGCTCCGTTTTTCTATATTGCATTTTTGCTCTTTCTTACAAGGCTACTAGAACTGCTAACTATATAGGCGGAACGGCGTTAGTTCGTTAATCACAATAATCAGGTTCGAATGCGCTTTGTAATCATGAACAAAGCCCAATCGAACTTCAATGTTGAGATATAACAACCAGCCCCGTTCCGTCCATGCCTTTACGAAGTAGTACTGTAAGGAACAGGGCAAGAACGGTGGATACAAAGTGCATCGGACCGCTGTCGTCACCTCCTCCTGGATGCCTGCGTTGCACAATCGTGGCGCCATGCATACACACGACGTCGCAGTCACGTCGCAGCGTACTGCCGTACATCGCGGAAACAAAACGAGACCAGCGGCGGCGGCGGCGGCAAGGAAACGTATTTAATCTGACTCCGCTGTGTATACGTCCACTTCTGAGAAAAATTTACAAACCATGGCTCCGGCGCTAGCTGAAAGTATCTTGACGGGGTGGTTCACAATGGGGGCAAGAAAAGCAGAGTTGGGGAGACGACAGGCAATGAAACTGAAAACAAGGCCGTGGTAACGGATCTACGAGGCAAATTCCTGCAACACATTTTTCTTCTCGTAAAAGTATACCATCTCTTCACTGTGGTCCAAAAACCGAATCCCTGAAGTTAAAGAACCTGAATGGTGCACAAGCCACTTGCGGGCAGCTCCACATTGGACAAACAATATTTGCCGTCTCTCTGCCTTTAGAAGTTTTTAAATTGAATACATTCGTATATTGTATCATTAAAATCTGTTCATAACTGTCACTTATTTTTGCAGTCCATATTAGACCTTTTTAAAGAAAATTTTGAATTCCGTGCTCCACTCGCGCATTGAAATTATTTTTCGAGCACTATTTTCATCCAGTCTATAAGTCCTCAAAGTCGATAAAAGGAGAAAAATTCGCCGTAAGGACTACACAAAAATATTGCATATAGCCTGTGCTCCGTGGTTTTATTTTCGAACAAAAATATAGTTCTTGGATTTTACCTTCATAGTGCAAGGTAGCTGTGTAAGTTTGCTAGACATTTTTTTTCCGAGACTGCAGTTTTAAGCAATTTACAGAACATTGTTACTAGCACGTCCTCAAAACACTGTTCGCAATTTAACTTGTGCATGCGACTTAATCATTCCATTGGATGTTCTAAAATACTGAATTACACAGACCACCGCAACAAATAGCACTGGATTATCACAAATGTCAGTTACTAACCTATATACATATCGGAAATATTAACACCAGCAGCATTAAAAGGCTGCTTAACATGTCAAGCTTATTCAATTGAAAAGAAATTGAAGTGCCTGCGTAAAGTAACGAAAAGGTCACAAAGACCTGAAGATTACAATTTTATTTTTTTAAATGGAAGACAATAAACAACTTTTGAAACCACAATTCTTGGACAGATATTAGAGATAGGGACTAACTTGAAATCAGCACCTAAAAGTAATCAAAACGATACAATAGCAAATCTTGAAAAACAATGTAGAGTTGACTTGAAAACTTCTTTGCTACACTTCAGGCTAACTGGTGCTGTCAGATAAGATTAGCTAAAAAAAATTATGCACCAGACAATTCCCAGTGGCTAATTCCAAGTGGCTAACTTGAAGATGCAGATTACAAACTACAGTAAAAGAAATACTAAACAGACATCGTAAAGCAGCCCACTAAATCTACAGTAAAACATCACAGGTATACAACCTCTAATGTTTGTGTTTGTTCTTGAGAAACACATAGGATGAACATAACCTCAGAAAACGTATTCAATGCATTCAATTTAACACACAATCACATAAAAAGAACACAAAACAAAACTTTACACTCAATATATGGAGGCCTATGCTCTAGAGAAAGTTTATGTGCCCCGAAAGATATGTTAGCCACCCATTTGAAGGAGCCTGTCGAAAATAAAATGCAGCACTCCTAACTTATATGGAAAAAATTAGATTACAGAAACACATGCACACATGCTTTTCAATCTAGCTAACAATGACTAATGCTGAAACACAAGGAATTAGTCAACCTGGTATTACATGACTGTGCGCACAAGCAAAGCAAAAACACATGGGCTAAGGTCAAAGCGCTGAGGAGACGCATTCTGTTTGATCGGGAGAAAGGCATTCATCACCTTCACTTTAGGACGAAGTGAAGAAAATTCCAGAAAAGTTCCCATGGCAACTGATCAGACTAAGGACTAGTAACTTTGTGATTAAATAAGTAATTGAATTTCTGGAGACCTGTGTCAAAGCACATATTGGCTTGAAAACTTATTTGTTGACCAAATCCATTATCACCATTATTTTTTCTAATTAAAGGTTATGTATAAATGCTAGCAAATGTGTCATGCGGCAGAACGGGAAGTCTATTAAAACAAAAAAAAATTACAAAATGCTGACAGAGCTACCAGGAAGCTTTCCGAGCTAGATGCAAAAAGATAAAAACCATGATTAGCCCATGCAGGGAAAAGAAACCAGTGGGGTGATGATTCTTAGCGTCAACGAAATGCTGCTGTTCCTGTTTGTCATGTCTTTCCATGCTGCCACATAATGCGATTACAGCATTTGTCGAAGTTCAGAGCCCAAGGAATTCGCTTCTGAGCCTTAGTGTGCATCACTAGCATTCCAGATCTCTTGAACGTACAGAAAATCTTGCCCTGACCACCGTGAATGTCGGACATCCATGGATGCTCAGAGGCCTTATTACACGGCTTAGAAGCCAAACCCTTTGGCCCTGTACTTTTTGACAAAGGCTACACATCAGTTTTCTCACAGATTCATGATGATATTGTCTTCCTTTTTCTTCGCTCTGGCTAACTTGTATCATGCTAACATTGATAAGTTATAGCAGCACAGTTTGTGTTCCACTGCCAGTATTCCAAACTACTAAAAACGTAGACATGTATAACATGTACAGACAGATAGAAGAGGCAGCTGTGAAGGAAAGACAAAGTGGTTTTTAAAAACTGATGAGCTCAAAACCATCGAATCGTGGTTTAGTTTAAGCTAAGTATCTAAAAGCACTCTCAAGAAAGGTCAGCAGACAGAGCGCCTTCTTTAGATTTTCCAAACGGAACACCCAGAAGGCTGCAAACAGCATAATCCCCAAAGAAGCGATGAAGTTTTCACTAAAGGGTGATGGCCAATGAACAGGAAAACTGCGCCTTGATAGGTGAGGAGGCATGCAGTAAGTGCTTGCTCCTGCAAAATTAAAAACGACATATCGCTGACATTTCTAACACTTGTAGAAGTGCAAAAAATACTATCGCATTTAAGCATAATGCACATTATGACAACACTATCCTAGGGATGAATTCATGAGGGGGTGGCCTCCCCTCCTCAAAGTGAGAAATTTTACATAGAAAAACCATGCTCAACCCAATTTTTTCAAGAATAAAGTCAAAGAAATATGAGGTTCAAACATGTAACTGACCGATTTTTAAAGATTATGGTAACCAGGCTAATGTACTTGGAGCTATCAACTGTCTAGCTTCAACTTCATTGCCCACCACTATGTGCAGGAGACCTTGGTGGCAAGTTTTGTATCAAAACTTTTTCATTCTCGATTCGTTTGTATGGATGAATCACTTTGCGAGAATTTTGCTCGGAAACCAAAGTGTCCATATTACAGAGGTGAGACAGTATATATAATTTGCCGTTTAGAGCCATGATCACATTTAGTGAGCCGCCACAACTATGCAAAAGTTAAACAAAACGCTGCAATGGCCTCCCTGTCAAAGATTTGAACACCATGTTCTAGCTATAAGACAACTGAGCTGCTAAATCTATTTAATTGCAGCCAGTGCAGCACCAGCCTAACTGTAATCGAACTAGAGGCTAAAGAAACAATGGTGAGCCACTGCTCATAAGGTAGCGTGATACAAAGTGCGTATTCGAAAGGTACAGCTGCACACGAAAGCTACCACTCTTGCTTTATCCGTGACATTTAATACATATGACGACTACTGGAATTTTTGCTTAGGATCGAAGCAAATGTGCTCTAGGGAATCATATTTTGGGCATCTATAACAGCCCGGGAAGCAACAATCAGTACTCCCCATGAATCATACTTGCGTGTGTATAATGAAGACCTAAAAATACAAAACTGGTATGGTGTTGTTCAAAGTGTATATCTACATTATACACAGCTTGTGAAGTAGCTCTCCACAATGATTGGATGCCATCGAAGACTACAACGAAAAACACTCTTTTCCAACTGAAAATAAAAAATAGCTGCACCGTATCCAGACCTCATTACTATTTGTCAATAAAATGAAAAAATCACAGTCGCAAAAGCGAGTAATTGTGATCGCCTCTCCATAGTTTCGTGCATGTCTAAAGAAACCACAACCGTCTCAACATTGGATTATTGGTTATTTGAAAAGAGTGGTAGTGAAAATGCGTGAAAATGAGACAGTAGCAATGCAAATACCAAAATAGCAGCGTGTCAGTACGCTGTATCTGGTTTAGTCATGAAAGTACTCTATTTTCAGAACTGAGCATAGTTGCAGCAGTTACACTGGCTCCTTATTCCTCCTATTGTCTTTTTTTTAATTGAATAAGGAACTATGCCTGAATTTTAAACAAAATCACTTGGGGGTCAGCAGCTCCTTACTGTCACTGTTTGCATCCCGGCTTTTTTGCAAGATAACGAAAAACCAGGGCTTTGTGCCAGCCCCATCGTAAAAAAATCACAAAACCCAAGCTTTGCTAAGGCTCGTGACTTCAATGCCTAAATTTGAGTAAATCCTGTGCCTAAAAAGTATTCATCAGATGCTCAGATAAATACTGAGCTTCTATTTTTGTACAAAAATTTCAGTTCCTGCCTATGTCCACCAATAATTTGCACAAAAATACCTACAAGTGTTGCTGGGGGCATCTTTCTTTGCAACTTAACTGTGAACTGCTCGGTACTGCTTGTAGATTAAACTGATACAACCTAGGAGTTCTTCATAGATTAGAACCTGTATAGAACAATGTCCAGTCAGGTTTGATACCAAACAAATCATTATGAAAAAAATGTATGTCGTTCGAATTACTGACTCCAATAATGACAGGTGAGCAAGGCAATGAAGTATGTGATGCTTTGAAATTAAAGCAGCTGTTATATTTTCACAAATAGTGACAGCACGTTTATACTGCACACATCGAAGTTATGCCGCAACGAACCGCAGAACATAAGGCAAGATCTGACAGCCGTTTCTTTCTCGCTTTCAATCGTGTTCCAGTGACAAAGTGGTTGCACCGTTGTGCTAAAAGCAACAAGTAATCGGATTGGAATTCTAAATGTGGCGGCCGAATTTATGACGGCAGAATACAAGTATGCACTCCAGAAGCTTTGAGCACATTCATTTGCTGTGACGCGCATGATATGCAAAATTATGTTTTTTGTGGGGAACCATGGCATTTTAGAAAAAGCAGCCTGATTTTTTATGTTAATAGCGATGCCGCATACCTCGTTCTGCGAACATACATGAAATTAAGAGCGGCCGAAAATGCTGCACATATCCAAATTACTATTACACAAATGCTTCGGAAGGCACTGAAATAAAAATGCCGAAAACCTACAACCGCTTGCAAGGTGTACTTCCGTGCAGACGCAGGATGGATGGATGGATGGATGGATACGGCTGAACCCTTTACATCGGGCGGTGGCTCAAGCCACCTAGCCATGTCTTGTGAAATTTTACTCCTGTCTTGCTTTTAGCCACCAATAAGATAACCTTCGCTTGGTTACTTCTAACCTCTTAAAATCCACATTCCCTTCACTATCCCTAAACCCCAATGCCTTGGGTAAGTCAGCCCCGCTGCCTTCCACTGTAGGGTGAAGCCCTTTACAGAAAAGTATCAAGTGTTCAGCCGTTTCCTCCTCCTTTCCGCACGCAATGCACAAAGTGTCTATCTCCTGGTACCTGACTCTATACTTCTTAGTCCGCAAAACTCCAGTCCTGGCCTCAAACAACAAAGAACTTCCCCTACAATTATCATAGATATTTTCTTTGACAATTTCCTGTTTAAAGGTCCGGTATGTTTCTAGTGCCGATTTCGTCAGCATCCCTGTTTTCCACAAAGCTCTCTGTGTTCCTTTAACCTTTTTCTTAACCGATAATTGCTGATTTGCCCCCTTACTGCTGTCCAGATATTTGCTTGTCAATTTTCTAGTTCGCTTTCTCCATTTCGTGTCAACATTCTTTATATACAGGTATCTGAAAACTTTCCTAGCCCACCGCTTTTCCTCCATCCTTCTCAATCGTTCCTCATATGCTATCTTACTGCTAGCCTCTCTGCTCTCGAAAGACGCCCATCCCATATCACCCTGTACCCCCTGATTTGGTGTATTGCCATGTGCTCCCAAAGCTAACCTCCCTACTCCCCGTTGCCTAATTTCCAGCCTTGCTTGAACATCTGGCCTCATACACAGGACCGCATTCCCGAAGGTCAGGCTAGGGACCATCACCCCTTTCCAGATCCCTCTTACCACCTCATACCTATTGTAATTCCACAGTTCCCTATTTTTCATGACAGCTGCATTCCTACTAGCTTTATTCATTACATATTTTTCATGCTCTGTCAGATAATCAGCACTGTTATTTATCCACACCCCAAGATACTTGTACTCATTCACTACCTTTAGCACGAACTCCTGTATTCTATGCTCGCCGCCCTCTTCATTAAATGTCATGACTGCAGATTTTTCCTTACTATACTTGAAGCCTAATCTATCTCCCTCTGTACTACATATGTCTAACAACTTCTGCAGGTCTTCCTTGTTGTCAGCCATTATCACTATATCGTCCGCATATATTAGTCCCGGTAATGTCTGTTTAATCAATTCCCCTTGCTTGAAAAAAGATAGGTTGAAACCTAGTCCGCTCCCCTCTAGCTTGGCCTCCAAACCTTGCAGGTACAACATGAACAACAAAGGGGACAGAGGACATCCTTGTCTAAGCCCCCGCTGTATCTCTACAGGCCCTGATACATTTTTTTCCCATTTTATGAGCACTCTGTTACCTCTATATATATCTTTTAAAAGATTAATTACTCCATTTTCCACATCCAATGTGCCCAATATGTCCCACAAATGCTCCTGAGTAACGTTGTCATAGGCTCCCCTAATATCCAGAAATGCTAGCAATAAGGGCCTATGTTCCTTTTCCGCAATTTCTATACACTGTGTCAATGAAAATAGATTGTCCTCCAACCTCCTTTGTTTCCGGAACCCATTCTGTAGTTCCCCTAGCACCCCCTCGTTCTCCACCCAAGCCTGCAGTCTATCCTTTATAATTTGCATCACCACCCTGTAAACCACAGACGTCACTGTTATGGGGCGATAGTTACTTACGTCTGCTTTGTCCCCCTTTCCCTTATATATCATGTTCATTCTACTTAATCGCCATTCATCGGGGACTTTCTCATCCACTATCATTTTGTTCACTACCTGTATTAATGTTTGCTTGGATTTTGGTCCTAACTTCTTTATCAACATAATCGGGATACCATCTGGTCCTGTTGATGTGCCACTAGGAACCTTCTTCTCTGCCCTTTCCCACTCTCCTTGCTCAAGTAAAGCTATTGCTGTAACCGGTCTATCCTCCTTCGATAAATTATGTAACACGTGCTTTGCTGAAAATTTTTCCGTCATCCTTGTTCCTATGTGTTTTATTGCTTCATCCCCTTCTAGTCGAATACCCTCATCTGTAACAGTAAACCTTTGTTCTAGCCTAGTTTTATTACTCATTGCATTTAGATGTTTCCAGAATTTTTGGGCTGCTTTTCTATCCTTTTTATTTACTTTTGACATCCATTGGGCACCCTTTCTTCTAATTTTCTCATTAATCAAATAGGATGCGTCCCTTCTACACTTTAAGAAGGTATCCCATTTTCTGTCTACTTCGGGTTTTGGTTCCCCCCTCTTCTTGGAATATCTGTGTTCCCTGGATGCTTCCTTGCGCTTTTCTATTGCCCTCTTGACCTCCTCATCCCACCAACTCTTGGGTTTGCATCTTTTCCCTTTTAGCTTTACTCGCACCTTAGCTAGCTCTAGCTCCAGTAATCGAGTTAATTTGGTATAAGTCCATTCTGTTTCACTATCCTCAAAAATTACTTTCTCGATTTCTTTGGCTGCTACTTCCAATTGCTTTTCTGAGTAAAAATTTCCCCCTGATTGTTTATCTTGATTCAGTCCTACATTGCTTTTTCTTCTGAAGCTCAACTTGATACGCTTGTGGTCACTACCTAGACTTCTGGAACCATCTTCATCTATGCTCATTACCCCTAATCTGTTATACATCCTCTGTGACATTAGTGCATATTCTATCGTCGAGTGCAGACTCCCCGCCTCCCATGTTATGAGCCCTTCACACTTCTCGGTGCTGTTGCATACAACTAAATCATGCCTGTCACACATGTCCTGCAGCATGCTTCCTGTCGAATCCGTGTACCCATCCAGGTCTTCTATGTGTGCATTCATGTCGCCTAATATAATTATCTCGCCCTGTCCTCCTAGCTCCTCAATGTCGCTTGCAATACATTCTAACAATTTCCTGTTTTCCTCTTTGGCATTAACCCCTGTCCACAGGTATACAAAGCCAAGGAGTGTTTGCTTGCCTGCCACTGTTCCTTTTAGCCATAAATGTTCCCTGCATCCCAGTCTAACCCTTTGAAAATTCGTACTTTTATTAATGAATGCCCCAATTCCACCTCCCTTTCTGCTGCCCTCTGTTCTATTGCAATATTCCCATGCGTAGTCTGGGTTACAGGGTGGTTGCTCCATGTCTCTAAGATGTGTTTCCGCTAAACCATATACCATTAATTCCTCCTGTCTTAACTGTTCTTCTATTTCCTCCCATTTCAGTCTATTCCTGCCACCTTGCATGTTAATGAAACCTATATCTGAATTAACTTGGCCCTGGCGCTTGCGTCTCTTTCTTCCCCTATGGTTCCATTGTCCGTTTGATCTTAATTCTTCCTTCTCTACACTGGTTCCTTCAGAGCTCTGGGTCCCCCCAAAAAAGCTGTTGCCTGGCGACCTATCCTACTACCCACCTTCTTGCCAGTGGCACCACCGTAGTGGATGCCATCCTGTGCAAAAGGGTGGGGCCTAACCTCGTACACTTCCCTGTTGACCTCCATCACCTCGTATCTTAGTCGTCGACTCAATAGCCTAATTACCCGATTAGTCTCCACGACCCTCCTTTCCGTTTCGCGAGCCTGCCTCTGGACCTCTGGGATTGTGCATATGGTCACATGCACACTCTCAGAGGCCTCTCTAAGCCTACGCATCCCCACCTCCAACTGCGTCTCAAGATTCTGGCTCCTCCCCTGCAGTACATCATTGAGACCAGCATGGATGACCACAAGGTGTTCGCCATCCATGCTGCCTGCCCACCACCACCTCCCGGGCTCTGGCCATTGCATCCACCATGCACTTTCCCGACTGAGCCTCCACCTGCACCCGCCTGTCTGCCTTCACTGCCGTCAGAACGCCTCCCTCAACCCTCGCTACATTCGAGTCCCCGACCACCAGAACTCTCCTGTGGCCCAAACGTTCGCTTCCTAATTCCATCTGTTGGCCTCCGGATCGCTCTAGCTGACTCTCCTGCCGCTGTACGCTATTGTCGCGAGTTTCCATGCCCGCTTTAACCTTTTTCATTTCGGTCGCATTTTTCTCACTCAATGCTCGCTGCACTACAGCACTGTACGATCGACGAGCCTCGTCCCCCACCTGACACTTCTCCGAACTGGGGTGCCCAGCCGGCCGCGACCTGAGCGCTTCAACCTGTTTTTCTAGCTGGGTCCGCTTTTCCCGCTCTTCTTTAATCTCGCCCACCATTCGCTTCAACAGGGCGGCATTATTCTCCTCCTTTTTAATCAAATCGGCGACCTGAGCTTCCAGCTTAATCCGATCCTCTCGTTCGACCTGCCGGTCCGGTCCGCATTAAGTGCATTAAACCCAGCTTCCCATTTCCCTTTTAACGCATGAACGGCGTCCCCAAACCGCTTGCACATCTTACACACGAAGCTAGCCTCACCCGCCTCGGCTAATCTCCCGAACCCTGTCTCATCTAAGTAACACCAACGGTCGCACTCCTGGCACTGTACTAACTCCCCGTCCTTGTCCTCCTTAACTTTCCTAGCTTGCCGACCCATCGTCCGGCCGACTACGCCTTGTGAAAGCCCGCCAAAATTTCTATGCGTAAAAACCCGCCAAGAATATTACACAAAACTTCGGCGCTACGCAACGTAAAAGCCCGCCAAAATTCCTAGAGAAGAAACCTTCGGCACTAGTCAACGTAAGAGCCCGCTAAAACTCCTGCACAAAAACCTTCGGCACTGCGCAACGTAAAAGCCCGCCAAAATTCCTACACAAAAAACATTCGGCACTACACAACGTAAAAGCCCACCAAAATTCCTACACAAAAACCTTCGGCACTACGCAACGTAAACGCCCGCCAAAAATCCTACACCAAAAACTTTCAGCAATACGCAAGGTAAAAAAGCCTTCCAAAATTTCTACGCAAAAACCTTCGGCACACACACTTCCGCTAGCCTTTCTACCCTTAACTCGGTTTAAAACTACTGCCCGAAAGCATGTACAAGCGCAAAAACCAAAAGGCACTTAGCTTCAGACGTAGTCGCTGGAGCTCCGAAAAAAAGCGTCCGCCTCCGACGGTGTCAAAGCGAGGCAAGCAGACTTGTACAGAGCGCTCGTGCGGTGCTTTGCGGAATGAAGGCGAACTTATAACGCAGGCAGTGGGATTGACTGACAATGCAGGTGCTCAAGCGCTGGCGCATAGTCATATAAAACAACCCATACACTGGCAGCGCGTCGTTAAGAAAACTGCGCTAATGTTTTGCTCCATTCCGCAGCACAGTGCTCCAGCGCTCCACACAAGCCTGCTGACGTCTTTATCGTACAACGATATTTAAGACGCAAAATCACTTACCATGAAGGCGAGGCAGATGTGAGACGGCAGGAATTCAAAAATATCCTTCCGGGCAGCAGTGTCAGGTAGACATTTCTCTCCCGCTGGCCAAGGGCGCGGCAAAGCCAGCGCTTGTCTCAATTCGCTCACAACGGCGCCATACCGCCATTCGCAAACCAGAGCGAGGGGCAAGCTCAGCCGTCGTTTACGATATCCATTTCGGTGAACTCGGTTAGGCATCCATCTTTCCTTTCTCCGTCGCGCATCGAAAATCAGCAGTGTCAAGCGCGAAGTCGCCGCTCACGATATCCGTATATACGTTCCAAGAGAGGCTGCAGACAACCCGCCGTGCTCAATTCTGCGACGCAATCCGAGACGGCTCCGCTGCACTGCTAGGCCTAGCGCCTACGTCGCTCACAGACTCAGCGTCCGTACTCACGACTCTCTCGCCGTCTTCTGATCCTTTGCGCCGCCTGCTGTCGATTGCATCTCGACCGAAAACAAAACTTGCTGCTTCGTTCCGGAAATAAGCGAAACACATAAAAGTACACAGTTCCACTGGCGCGTTCTTTTGAAGAGTAGCAGGAATTCGACCTCGCTCCGTCTCAGTTGCCGTACGGTGTTTATTTCCACACCGTTCGGAAGGTTCCGCATGGCGACAACCACTCCGTTAGAGACGGCTGATGAACGATTGCGGGCCTCGTTAGCACACCGTCAGTTCTAGCTGGTGTTGCTTCGGTGTTTATGATATCATGTGCACCGTTCTACCGGTGTTCTCGTCTGGCGATGCGGTGTTTTAAAGCGGATGAACACCGATAAACCTCCCATCTCATGTCATTCGTGTTTAGTGTGTATGCTGGCCAAACGGGCCGTTCCATAAGCAAAAAGCTAAGCGAGCACGCTACCAACTGTAACTCCATCACGCACCCAGGAAAGCTGGCGACTCATTGCGATCGCTGCAAAAAATGCAAGCCTCTGTTCGAAAGAACACGATAATTTCGAATTCCAAAAACAAAAGAGAAAGAGAGCTCGCAGAATCTTTTGAAATCAAATCCTGTGGGGCCGACACGTGTATCAGCAATGTGTCTATTGTTGTCTGAGGAAGAAGTTCACATGCTTAAGCTATCGCGATAAGTCTGTTGAGTGGATCTGATTACTATTGCGCATACCGATATGTTCTTTCGTTTTTTTGTTTGTCACTGATGATTCTCACATCTTGGGTATAAAAGATCACCTGTTTCTACCATTAAAACGAGTTTTAATATCACACTCTGTGCTAGTGTTGTTGTTGTGTCTCCCGCTCTGCAAAACGTTAAGCGCGTTGAAATATCAGAAAAGTGCAAGACGCTTACTGACGCTAGTAAGGCCACCAACTGCCTGCGGCGGCATCATGGGCTCACTGCAATTCCTGAGGTTTCCTTCCTGCCGATGGCACATATGAATTTAATGGCATAGTAGCTCTGAATTCTGGTGCGTTGAGGTTTAAAAGAAATTGCCTATGTGCTGTCCATCATAACAAAATTTTCTCTGAATTATTTTGACGACACGTGACAGAGTAAATGTATGCAACCTTCCAAATGTTCAGGTACCGCAGCTTTTCTCTTAATAAACATTACTTTCACGTTAGCAAACTGACCGCAGGCGGGATTGTGAAACCGCACGCAGAAGCACAACGACGCTACAGCATCGTTAGAGGCTGATGTAGATACCAGTGTTTGCGTATGGCATTCGCTGTTAGCTTCGTAGCACGTTCTGCGAGCGTTTCTCTGATATAACATCGATCATCGGATTGGAGATACTTGTCTTCATTATAAAATTGCTCTCTGCAGCGGACTGCGGCGGAATATGGATGCGACCCAATATCTTTTGCATTCAATACGGATGCTGCACCACGAGAATCTAACGCAGTACCACGTGAATACGAGGTGAATGCTATATTACGAAAAGATGACCACGATCTAACTTCAGCTTTAAATAGCCATTTTCGGCATCGACCTGAATCGCGTTTCTTGAAAACATCGTGATCGTGGCGACGGAATGGCGATTGCTATGGCTCGAAGAAGGTTCTTTCTGAGGTCACTTTAAAATTCAGAACAATCATATAACGTTGCCATAAAGGAGCACATGAGAGCGCACGCGGGAAGCTACGGCAGTGCGCCAAATTTGAAGAGTATTGGTATCGATGAGTACGCTAAAGCCTCCATGCATGCACCGTTTATTGCTAGACGTGGTGAAAAGGGAATTTCTCTATCTGGACGCATCGTTTACAACCCGGAAAAACAAAGTTTCGTTTGAGAAAACTGAGCCATTGGACAATTTCACATGATCCTGAAAAGCTATCGCTGCCAGGGAGGTAAACAAAGCGGCTCTAGTCGAAGGCTTCTGTGTATTGCGACTGTAAGGGCACAGTCAGCCTACTGCGGAGCATGCGCTGGAATGCTAACTTTCACTCATCACAGGATCTCGGAGGAGGGTTCGCTCTCGAGCTTGTTTTCCCACGGCAACGAGAAAGTTGAACCACAACCGAGATGGACAAGAGGAAGATGTTTCAAAGTTTCTTATCTGTTCTCCCGTTCTTTCTATGCTCTCCGTTTCCTTATTTTGCAAGTGAATATTCTGGAAAAGCTGATGCTGCTTAAGCTATGAGTCTTCCTTTTACAGGGCAGTTATCAGCATAGGGAATTCACTATCCGGAAATATGAGCTTTCTTTGCACTGCGAAAGCACTACTTCACTAGCAAAGCTGAAAAACCTGAGCTATGCGTGAAGCCTCAACCTTTTACGGAGCGCTGCGGAGGCTTTGCGCAGCTGCTTCATGAGCGTCTCCCCACCCCACGCGGAACCACCTGCCCGCCTTCCCCCGCGTAGGTGCCGATAGGGGCTGACGATAACATGTCGCATGCGGTGGCCTTTGAGGCAGTGTTGCCTCAAGTGCTTTCGCACGTCCTTATCGAATTAACTAAGTTAAAACCCTTTTTTTTTACATCAGATGAGCTGAGCATTCAGTATCAAGCGCCGAAGGACACGACTGGGATTTCTGCAGAGGTTGTACATCATTTCCACCCTCTTTTTGATCTTTTCCGCGCGGTTAACGAACTTCGTCAATCTTCGTTTATACGTTAGCACTTTAGCATTTATTGCAGTGCTCTTGCATGTAAGATAGACATCGCTGATATAAAAGATGGTTTTATTAGGTTTTAGGGACATCTGACTGGTTGTACTTCTGCGCGCTTGCGTGATTATTTTTTTAATTTTGCAGTTTCTTGCTCGTGGTTCGATTAATGAATTAGGAGCAAGAAAACAGAGGTCGAAGATAATGAGGACAGTGAGCACGCTATTATCTCTCGGCTGTTTTTATCCTCGGCTTTGAATTTTCCCATACAAAACAAGTTTTTACTAACTGGGCAGCTCAAGTGCGCACACCGGTTCATTGACATGTCAAGCATTATCGAGGAAAGGTTTGAAAATTGGGAAATTGTAAGACCCTGTTATAGAAATATTGAATGCAATGGTTCATTCATCTGATATGTAGCAAGATCTCTCTTTTAAGGCATTTCCACCGATCGAATGAAGTAGTTAAGACTGCCTTAGAAAACCAATGGAAAACGCTTTTGACGACAGAAAAAACGTTAATAAAAAAATACAAAACTGCCGTCAGGTGATCTCCGGATATATTGATTGTTGCAGCAAAATATTAAATTGTACCAGAAAAATAGCGTTCATAAATGATATCCTGCTCAAAATTCCTTTTGTCCAGAATTGCTGGGTATGGTAAGTAAATGTGTTGCACCTCTTAATTTTGCCGAGAAGTGCTAAAAGGGGCACAGAAACAATACTTTTGGCTGTCCGTTTTTTTTCGCCGAAAATGCCTAGGGACCTAGTAATAACCAGAATGAACTAAAAAACGGTGCGTAGCGTCAATAATTACTTTAAAGTGATTTTGAACAAAAAGTTCTGGTCTCGATTGCGCCAACGCTGAAGTGCATTTGAAGTGAGGGTCGAACAGGCAAACTGGACAACTGCATTTTGATGGCATTACCGTCGCTCGAAAGCACTGGTTGTTCCTGTGAACAACCACTGGGCTTGGTGACATCCAAAATAAGTAAGTTAAGTGCCCCTTGACATCACTGGATGAGGGTGGAAATGCAGAGCGGCTGAACGGAAAACATTCAAAATCGTATTAAGTTTCACTGGGCCCCTTTTTATGTAAATATTGTCACGTAGTGGTGACGGCAGTCGAAGCAGCGATGAATACGGACGAAAGGATCTTCTAAAAGAACTGTTTATTGGGCTGACTTGCACCCAAAATGGACTGAATCACTCGGCGGCGGCGAAGCGACAAGCGTGCTCGGCGGTCGTCGAACAGAATGCCCGCCGCTGTCGGCCGTGCTCAATTTAAAGCTGATAGCGAACATTCTAGATAAAGGGCGCAAAGTTAATAGAACATTCCGGAACAACGTAGAATCAGCTTTGCCTGGCTGCGATCAATCGAGATAAATCTAGTCGCTTCTTGCGTCGCAAACAAAGCGATAAGGTGGTGTCGCGGCAGATTTGAAAAACGAACAAACACTGGAAATATTCGCGGCATTACTCCCCTCTCAAAGAAGCATCGACCCGATGCATTAAAACAAATAATGCGACTAGTAAGGGAAAAAAACGGATCTTGCGAAAATAGAGCATGGAAATGCAGCGGCCTTTAGCGCGCATAATACGGCTTCAGACGGACTACATGGACAACTTCTGGTCGTACGCGGCGTCGCTGGGATGCAGTCATTGCGTCAGGGATGACTTCATAATCCAGTTCACCCAGCCGACGAAGAACCTTGTACGGACCGAAATAGCGGCGCAAAAGCTTTTCACTCAATCCACGGCGGCGAAAGGGTGTCCACACCCAGACTTGGTCTCCTGGCTTGTATTCCGCGTTGCGTCTTCGTAGGTTGTAGCGTCTGGCGTCGGACCGCTGCTGATCTTTGATCCGTAATCGGGCAAGCCTTCGAGCTTCTTCTGCGCGTTGAAGGTAGGCGGCAACGCCGACGTTCTCTTCTTCTGTAACGTTGGGCAGCATGGCGTCTAGCGTGGTCGTGGCATCCCTGCCATGGACGAGCCTAAAAGGCGTCATCTGGGTGGTCTCCTGCACTGCGGTGTTGTAAGCGAAGACGACGTAAGGCAGGATGACATCCCAGGTTTTATGTTCGGCATCGACATACATAGCGAGCATATCGGCGATGGTTTTGTTCAGGCGCTCGGTCAGTCCGTTGGTCTGTGGATGGTATGCAGTTGTCCTCCGGTGGCTGATTTGGCTGTAGCGCAGGATGGCTTGCGTGAGTTCCGCCGTAAATGCTGTTCCTCTGTCCGTGATGAGCACATCGGGGGCGCCGTGTCGAAGAAGAATGCACTCCACGAAAAATTTGGCCACTTCTGCTTCTGTTCCGTTCGGTAGGGCTTTCGCCTCGGCGTAGCGGGTCAGGTAGTCGGTCGCTATGATGATCCACTTATTTCCAGATGTTGACGTTGGAAAAGGGCCAAGCAAGTCCATGCCAATCTGCTGAAAGGGTCTTGAGGGAGGTTCAATGGGGTTCAGAAATCCTGCTGGTCGTGTGGGAGGAGTCTTTCGTCGCTGACAATCTCGGCATGTTTTCACATAGTGTGCGACATCGGCAGACAGTCGGGGCCAGTAATACTTGTCTTGAATGCGGCGGAGGGTGCGAGTAAACCCGAGATGTCCAGCTGTCGGCTCGTCATGTGAAGCCTGTAGAACTTCTTCGCGGAGACAAGTAGGTACAACAAGGAGGTAGGCTGTTTTGTTCGCTGTAAAGTTCTTCTTCACAAGGACCTCATTCTGCACACAGAAAGAAGAGAGTCCTCGCTTGAATGAAGCGGGGGGTGAAGAAACTTTGCCTTCCAGGTACTCGATGAGGCCTTTTAGGTTGGGGTCCGAGCGTTGCTGCTGAGCAAAAGAGCTTGCGCTGATGGGTCCCAGGAAGGCGTCCTCATCGTCGTCCAGCGGCGGTGCATCTACAGGGGCTCGTGAGAGGCAATCGGCGTCAGTGTGCTTGCGTCCGGACTTGTAAACGACGGTGACGTCAAACTCCTGGAGACGCAGACTCCATCGAGCGAGTCGGCCAGAGGGATCCTTCAAATTGGCAAGCCAGCAGAGCGCGTGGTGGTCGCTGACCACCTTGAACGGCCGTCCGTAGAGGTAGGGGCGGAATTTCGACGTAGCCCAGATGATGGCAAGGCACTCCTTCTCAGTGGTCGAATAGTTAGCCTCGGCCTTGGAAAGGGAACGGCTAGCGTATGCGATGACCTTCTCCAGCCCGTCACTTTTTTGAACGAGAACGGCGCCTAGTCCCACGCTGCTTGCGTCGGTATGAACTTCAGTATCGGCGTTTTCATCAAAATGCGCAAGGATCGGTGGGGACTGTAAACGACGCTGAAGTTCCTTGAAGGCTTCTGCTTGCGGCGCTTCCCATTTAAACGGCACGTCTGCCTTCGTCAGTTGGGTCAGGGGCTCGGCGATGCGCGAAAAGTTTTTCACAAATCGTCGGTAATATGCGCATAGTCCGAGAAATCTGCGCACTGCTTTCTTATCGGCCGGCGGATGAAACTGTTCAATAGCGGCTGTTTTCTGCGGGTCTGGGCGTACTCCTTCCTTGCTAACGATGTGGCCTAGAAACAGCAGCTCTTCGTAGGCAAAGTGGCATTTCTATGCTTTCAAGGTTAGGCCAGACGACTTGATTGCGTCTAGTACTGTTCGAAGTCTTTTGAGGTGCTCTTCAAAGTTCGAGGGGAAGACAACGACGTCATCTAAATATACCAGACAAATCTGCCACTTCAGGCCTGCCAGCACTGTATCCATTACTCGCTGAAACGTCGCTGGTGCGGAACAGAGACCAAATGGCATCACCTTGAACTCAAACAGCCCATCCGGAGTTATGAATGCTGTCTTCTCGCGATCTCTTTCGTCGACCTCAATTTGCCAGTAGCCGCTCTTGAGGTCCATCGATGAGAAATATTTGGCGTTGCAGAGGCGGTCCAGTGTGTCGTCGATGCGGGGGAGGGGGTAGACGTCCTTCTTTGTTATGTTGTTCAAGCGGCGGTAATCCACGCAGAATCGAATTGCGCCGTCTTTCTTTCTCACTAGAACAACCGGTGCCGCCCATGGGCTGTTTGAAGGCTGGATGACGTCGTCACGAAGCATTTCTTCGACTTGGTCCCGGATGGCTTGTCGTTCTCGCGGAGACACACGGTAGGGGCTTTGACGGAGAGGTCGGACGTGTTGATCCGTTATAATGCGATGCTTGGCAATTGGCGTCTGTCGCACCTTCGGCGATGTCGAAAAGCACTCACTGTAGTTTTGAAGCAGATTGCGGATCTGGTCTTGTCTGTTCCGGTGCAGGGCTGGGTTGATGTCGAAAGTGGGCGAGTTCTCTTGGTCAGGCGGATCTTCTGCGGAGGGGTCGGAGAGGGCGAAGGAATCTCGTACGTCAGATATTTCGTCGTAGAAAGCAATCGTCGTTCCTCTGTTAATATGCCGGTATTCTTCGCTGAAGTTAGTCAGCAGTACTTCGGCCTGGCCATTGCGGAAATGTGCGATGCCTCTTGCGATGCTGATTCCTCGGTCTAGTACCAACTGCATGTTCCCCTCGATGATGGCTTCAGTGTTTATGGCTTTCGTGGCGCCTATGGTCACGATAACGCTTGAACGGGGCGGGACGCTCATTTCTTCTTCCAGGACACTTAGGGCAACGTGATTTTCCCGAGTTTTCATCGAAGCGATGGCTTCGTCCGTCGAAAGCGTGATCAGCTTGGATCGCAGGTCGATGATCGCCTGATGCTCATTAAGGAAATCCATACCCAAGATCACTTCGCGGGAGCATTGCGGTAGCACAACAAAGGTCGCAGGATAGGTATGTCCTTTGACAGTCACTCGCGCTGTGCATCGTCCTGATGGCGTAATGAGGTGGCCCCCAGCGGTGCAAATTTGTGGGCCGTCCCAAGCCGTTGTGACTTTTCTGAGCTGCGCAGCGAATGTTCCATTCATCACAGAGTAATCGGCTGCTGTGTCGACTACAGCGGTAACTTTCCGGCCGTCAATAGTCACATCTAAGTCAGAGGTCCTGGCTCTTGCATTGCACGTCGCTCTTGGCGTCGGGTCACGGCTTCGTCGCGTATGCGAGTCGCGGGTGGGGCGTGTGGTCGAAGGTCTTCTGGGTGGCGGCATCGTTTTCAAGGCAGCCTGCGTCGTGGTCGGGGTTCTCATTGTGTGCGGCGTCGGTGCAGCGAGTGCCGGTTCTTCATGCGGCGTCGCGGGTGCAGCGTCTTCATGGGGCGTGGTCGGTGGAGGATCTTCGGCGTTTCGCTCTTGAGCAACCTCACCTCCAGAGGTTGCTGCCTTCAGTTTCCCCTACGGGGGCTGAGAGACCTTCCTCGTACCGCGGCTGCGTAGCTGCGGCGTGGCGACGCAAACCGCGAGGTTGACGGCGCTGGTGAGCGCGAGAAGCGGTTCGGCGTGTACTCTTCTCGACGCAGGTACTCGTCGATTTCCTGCGGACGTTGCCCGAAGCCTGGTCGTGGGGCGTTAATGGCAAATCCTCGAAGACCGATACGTCGGTACGGGTAGTGACGAAGAATATGGCCGGCCTCACTGCAATGGAAGCACAACGACCGGTTGTCGGAAGTCCTCCAGGCGTCGCATTTCCTGGGGCTTGAGCGTCGGTCATAGGCTGGGTGGGCGTGGGCTGGTAGGCGGCGTTGTGGAACAAGTGGCTCATCTCGGGGAGGACATGGGGGTTGTCGTTGGGGCTGGGCAGTCCTTACTGCAGCGGCGTAGGTCATGGCCTGGGACTCTGTGGCCGTCGGGGTGTCAAGTGCCTGTTGCACTTCTTCCCGTACCACGTCCATCAGAGTCGCTGCTTGTGGCTGTGGGGAGGATGGCAGTATTCGGCGTAGCTCCTCTCGGACGATTTCGCGGATAACTTCCCGCAAGCTGTCGCTGGTGGTGGCCGGCGTGTCCGAACGGATTGCACAGGCAGAGGAAGGACGATTGTACTGCCGAGCTCGGACGTCGAGGGTCTTCTCAATCGTGCAGGCTTCCTGCATGAATTCCTCGACCGTTTTTGGCGGCTGAGTTCAAGTAAAGCATGACTTTATTCAATTTACCCACCTCAGAGAGATGTAATGAAATTGCACTACACCAAATTTCTAACCGGAAGGATATCTTTGAGAAATAGGAATTCCCAACGCAAAACAAGAATGCGCCACAAGGAAACTAGCACTGTCTGGAGCTAATTTATAGCGGTGTTTTGGACTATCTTTAGATTATGGTATTGTGGAAAGTTTCAGCTAACATTTTGATTTCGCGGCGGTGCTTTTCATGATAACAGTTTAGAGAACACTATTTAAACGTGAGCGGCCAAGATCCTGGTAGGAAACTGCCTCATTAATAACGAATTTTTATGAAACCCAACCTGAACTAACGTCGTCCTGCTCAAGCGCTGCTGCTTATTTCAAATGCGCGCTCGGATGTTGCATGATTTCGCAGTCTACACGCAAAACGATTGTGCTTTAGCGTAAGAGACCAAATGTTGCGTATAGGGAGCGTTCATGTGCGCGACTAAATAACTGTGCAAAATCAGAACACAATTACGCAACTTCGTAAAATGTTTCTTTGTGCAACAATTGCAGATCTTATAATAGGGCTCTAAGAAAGAAGAAGTCATGTTGTGCGCCGCAATGAACCGAACGCTAATAACATATTTCTCATGGAAAAGCCGCACAACCTCGATTTATAAGCGTATTCCTTGAAAATTCGGATTTGTCTTTGATTATGAGCTCTGAAGAAAAATGTCTTTTTTTTTGTCATCCGAATTCAGAGAAATGCAGAAAACCTAGAGACCTGCCACGAAAGCAGAGATAAAATAATACAAAATGATATGAATTAATATTTGCAAATGGGCTGCCACTTGCTTACGCCCTCTCCTTCCTCGGGGGAAAGTCCTGGGGCGCATCTGTGCGCTCGATGCTACAACTGTACCGTTCCCTATTTCCGGGCTACATGCGGTACAGTCTTCCGATATTCAGTTCCATTAGAAAGACAAATATGAAGACTCTTCGAAGTGTGCAAGCGCAAGCTCTCCGTATCTGCCTTGGACTGCCTAAACGTGCATCAACAGCAGCAACTGTTCTTCTTGCTTGTACGTAAAGAAAAAAGAACTTGCTTAGCCACTTCGGGCAGTTAAAGTTCGCAAGTGCAGTGCTGAGAAGTGTTTCTTCTTGTCACAATATTTCGTCATAGACCAAGTGCGGCAAATGGCGCAGAACGAAAAAGCCTAGGAATTTGTGTATTTTTAGAAACCGAAGCTCACAAATTTATTGCGCAATTTGCAGTTATTAACTCACAGGTTTTAGATGTAGTCCCATTGTATGGCGGCGTTTTATTAGAATTTCATGAGTATTGAGAAATTAAGGAGCAACTATGATCACAAATGTGACAAGTTCGGCTATTCCTATATCATTCACATCGATTGCTTAACTTGGAGGTGGGGCATGCCAAGTACTTAAGGAGGTGATACAAAGAATACAACAAACTAAGCACAGTACTGTGAGGAAAGGATACACGCCTGACGTCAGCCCAAGCGCTGATAGAAAGAAGTCACTGAGAATTGTGCGCTATACTGACAATAATAGTGGCACAAGAGTAGCAGAAGACAACATTAAACATTGCAAAAATCGGCTTTATGCTCTAATATCTAGTTCTAATATCTGCTCCCAGCGCTCACTTATTATTTGAAGGAAAGCATTATTTACCTGAAAGTTTGAAACACCTCTCCTGCCACTTCAAAAGCTTTCTTATTGACAAATATTTGTTGGTGCCTTGGTTAAATTAGCTTAATATAAGCTTTGTCGCATAATCGTTGGCGTAAGAATTGCGGAATACTATCCTCGGAGGCAGTGTTTCTTAAACATCCAGTTAAGGTACAGGGTCGAAGAGTTCGTAACTATCCTACCGCCAAATAGTTCGACCGCACAGCGGTGCGTGTGGGCGCCTGAGGCGTTGCTTATTCTACCCGCTACAACTTGATTCCATCGTTGGCTTCACGAATTTTTATGCGGTTTTTTAAATTGTGTTCCTTGATAATTTTTATGCACTGAAATTATATTATCTTTAATTACTTTCTGAATTTTGCTAATTTGACATGATGTTAATAAGGACATTATGCTACCGTGAATGTAACATGCTGTGTAAGAAAAATACTCCTAAAATATTTGGAGATTTCCAATCCATCAACCCTTCCTTTGGAAAGGCTCAAATGTAGCTGCAGGCTCCTATCGTGTATTCCCATACAAGGCTTTCTCCTAGTTTGGTATAGCTATGAAGTATATAAAAATTTATGCCAAAACTACTTCAGATATTTCAGGAAAATTTTGTATTTATGCATTCAGTGTACTTTCAAATCGTCATGCCAGATGTCATTGGTCTGCGCCAAAATAAACATATCCTCCCCTGAAACAGAGCGTCCCCCCATAATTGCTCCAAGAAGAGAGAGCGAAAGACAAACGGAAAGTCAGGGAGGTTAACTAGGCAGCGCCCGGTAAGCTACCCTACACGTGGGAAGGGGAATGGAGGGAGAGATAGAAAGAGGAGAGAACAAAGGGAGATGATTACTTTTCCACATGTCCGTTGGCCATTACTTGCAGCGTGCACAGGGCACACACTGATAGCTCACAACCTTGCACTCAGTCAAGAGTCCTTCAAGAACTTGAAGAGTGCCTTCAAAGCTGTCCTCTGCGATGAAGGCTTGCTCCAAGGACCCAGAATCTTGGCTTCAGTAAGGGGCCGAGTATCTAAACGGCGGAGTGTTGCAGCCAGGAGCGTACGCTCACGCTGAAACCAAGGGCAGTTACAAAGATGGTGTTCTATAATTTCGTCGCACCTACAGATTTCACACGCAGGAGAGTCTGCCATTGCGATTAAGTGGGAGTAGGCATTTGTGGACGCCACTCCCAGCCACAGGCAAGAAGAGAGCTTGCAGAAACAGGCCACCTCATTGCTCTCGCTTTTTACCCGTACTAGTAATGAGAAATCTTTACTCAGTTAATGTAGCGCTTGGTAATAAAATTTATGAGCAAGAAAAATGCAAGAAGGCGCCGCACTGTCATTTAAAATCCTAGCGACTGTGGCTGCTAAACCTTTCTAGCTTGTTTCGTATAAAGAAGAGTGGTATATTTAAAATAGCTGGTTCTTGCTTTCTTGATCTCCTGGCTTAGTTATTCAATCCCTACACAAAAACCTTCATTGTCGATATCAATAATTTGATACTATCTCCTAAGCATGCTTCGACCCCCTACCGTTACAATTTCACGCCAACTGTTTTCAAACGCCATAGAGTGAATTCTTCGTAGTTTATTGTTCATTCCTTACGTCGTTAAAAAAAATGAGACTGACTCACCGAGGTTGCTTCCACTGACAAAAACAGAGACTTTGTAGTGGAATTCTAAAATAATTGCGAGTACACATAGGCTGACCTCAGGAAACTAAAACCGCTCAATGAACTAAAAGTAGCAACATGTCCTCCATTCTCCTCCTACATCGGCTCTACTCCTCTCGACTCCTTGCGGGCGGTGACGGTGGCGGTACCTAGACAAGGGGAAGCTATCAGACGCTCCCACTCTCGCGCTTTGGCGCGCAATAGGCAGCGCGTGTTTTTTCTGCCTTGGCTTTAGTCAAAATGAGACCATGGTATAAATTTTAAAAAATAATTACTCCAACAACTGCCCCGATCAACGTTGCACTGCTTTGTCGAAACTTTTTTTTCTTTACGGCAATCACTTTGATTGAGGTGCGCGCGGCGGAGGTGGCGTGCACAACCGAGCTCGCAGAGTGTTCTTGCCCAACACTCGCGCTTTAGCGTGCAGTGTACCGCCCGCCCGAATTAATTGTTTCTTGCATTTTCTGCCTTCGAATCGGCCGCAGTTAGAACATGGCATGGGCGATTCAAAAATTATATACACCAAAACAACTGCCCCGACCCATGTTGCACTGCTTTATCGGAACTTCTTGTACTGCGATTAATTTGATTGCTCTGTACACGGTGGAAGTGGCGCGCGCAAGCCAGCTCTAGGAACACCAGTGAATATCCTCGGAGTGTTGTTCTTCGACCGGCGTATTTTGCGCGCTCTTGTCCAAAATTTATCTGCGCCAAGAGGAAGTGAAACGACATACGACTAGACGTGTGGCCTATCTGCTTTACATGAACGGATGGCGGTGTAATGCCGCTATAATATATATGTCGCAAATTGGTAGCGCGTCCCCGACTGTACGAAGGGGAACGCTGTCGCGTGCAGGTTCGAACAAGAGAACAAAGAGATCAAACGAAACAAAACGAAGCCGTATGTATAATTTAAAAGAAAAGAGCCGATATGAAACGAAAACAAGCAACACACTCTCAAGGCGCGTACAACACTACAAAATAAAGGAAGGTGTTCTCCAGGTACTGAGCGTCCCAGGTGAAGCGGGGATACCTTGCAGACAGGGCGGACGCGGGTGGTTGTAGTACGACGCTTCGCTGGCGCTGCGCCGAAAGAAGCGATGGAAGGGAGCCAGGGGGTATTATGAGCGGAGAGGAACAGAGGAAGACGCCGGTGGACTCCCGTCAGCAGCCCGAAGAACTTGGAAGCAGCAGAAAGAACAAGCGTAGCAGAGACCCGTCGGCCCGAAAGGCCGCAGGCTTAAAGCAGGCTATCCAAGGACGCCTTTAGGCAGCACGGACCATAAATCCATCAGCTGCCACCTCCACGCTTGCAAGGAACGCAGGAGGCTTGGGTCGGTGATCCAAGGGAGGTCACGACAGGACGGACCCAACGTCCGACGGCTGCCACTTCCACGCTTGAACTACACGGTCTCCGCCGCGCTCTCTCCCTTCACACCCCGGTTTTCTGACACGTTAGCTCTCCGCTCCTCGTGCTCGCCACGCTCTTCGTCGCCGTCGCCTCGCACGCACCATTCGCACGAGCACACGCGCAACGCTGGGCTGGCACACGCAGCGCTCGACTGTCGGCGCACCACCGTCAGCGCACGTATAGTCGGGTACAACTTTAGAAGACAAGAGAGGCCCCGCCCAGATGACCGAAGCGCAGCAGCCAATTGCCTCCGCGACTAAAGAAATAGTCCCGCTCAAAACATTGTGACTGCTTCTAAAACGCGTATTTCTATGTATAAATAAGATTTGTGTATCTTGAGTGGTTTAGTAAAACTAGCATGATGCAAATGCTTCAGCACATGCCGGATCGCGAGAGAGCAATAACTCCTTGCCTTCTACAACGCTGTGCTTCGTCTGCTACGGAGCGATATCGACGGCACCGGGCGTGTAATTACAAAACAGTCTGGCTCAATAGTGCCGCGAATATTTGCAGTGTGTTCATTCTTCAAATCTGCGGCCAGATCACTTTATCGCTTTGTTTGCTACGCAAGACGCGACTAGATTAATCTCGATTGATCGCAGCCAGGCAGAGCTGATTCTATGTTGTTCCGGAATGTTCTAGTAACTTTGCGCTCTTTATCTCGAACGTTTATCAGCTTTAAATTAAGCACGGCCGACAGCGGCCGGCATTCTGTTCGACGACCGCCGAGCACGCTTGTCGCTTCGCCGCCGCCGAGTGATTCAGTCCATTTTGGGTGCAAGTCAGCCCAATAAACAGTTCTTTTAGAAGACCCTTTCGTCCGCCTTCATCGCTGCTTCGACTGCCGTCGCCACTACGTGACATCTGGTGGAGAGGCTGGGTAGCCTTCCATGTTCCGGACGCCCCCTTCAAGTCGTGAAGCCAGCCCTGAGCGCTTCGCACCCGAGTACGAGCCAGCAGCTCAGCGAGCCAGTCGACGTCTCCAGGGAGAGGAGCCTGAGTTCGGGAAACTGCCGGACCGCACAAGACAGCGAAAAGACGCGGCAACGAGCACCGCAACCTCGTCGAAGATGTCGACACCGATCATACTGCAGCAGCCGCGGGTGCTGCCAACTTTCAATGGATCCCTAGGCGAAGACTATAAAGAATGGTTGGATCAATTTGAGCGCGTAGCGTCATTCAACAAGTGGGATGATGCGGCAAAAATTGGACACGTGTTCTTCTCATTGGATGGCTCCGCACGCACGTGGTACGAAAACTACGAGTCGTCCCTTACGACATGGGAGCTATTCAGGAGAGAACTATTGAAGGTATTCACCAGTGTCCTGAGGAAAGAAAGAGCCGAACGACTCCTCGAGCCCAGGATCCAGCTTCCGAATGAGCCCGTCCGCGGTTACGTCGAGGAGATGTAGCGCCTATTTCGCCGCGCCGATCCCGGGATGACCGAGGAAAAGAAAGTTCAGTTTTTAATGCGCGGCGTAAAAGAACAACTCTTTGCAAGCCTCGTCCGTCAGCCGCCAAAAACGGTCGAGGAATTCATGCAGGAAGCCTGCACGATTGAGAAGACCCTCGACGTCCGAGCTCGGCAGTACAATCGTCCTTCCTCTGCCTGTGCAATCCGTTCGGACACGCCGGCCACCACCAGCGACAGCTTGCGGGAAGTTATCCGCGAAATCGTCCGAGAGGAGCTACGCCGAATACTGCCATCCTCCCCACAGCCACAAGCAGCGACTCTGATGGACGTGGTACGGGAAGAAGTGCAACAGGCACTTGACACCCCGACGGCCACAGAGTCCCAGGCCATGACCTACGCCGCTGCAGTAAGGACTGCCCAGCCCCAACGACAACCCCGATGTCCTCCCCGAGATGAGCCACTTGTTCCACAACGCCGCCTACCAGCCCACGCCCACCCAGCCTATGACCGACGCTCAAGCCCCAGGAAATGCGACGCCTGGAGGACTTCCGACAACCGGTCGTTGTGCTTCCATTGCAGTGAGGCCGGCCATATTCTTCGTCACTACCCGTACCGACGTATCGGTCTTCGAGGATTTGCCATTAACGCCCCACGACCAGGCTTCGGGCAACGTCCGCAGGAAATCGACGAGTACCTGCGTCGAGAAGAGTACACGCCGAACCGCTTCTCGCGCTCACCAGCGCCGTCAACCTCGCGGTTTGCGTCGCCACGCCGCAGCTACGCAGCCGCGGTACGAGGAAGGTCTCTCAGCCCCCGTAGGGGAAACTGAAGGCAGCAACCTCTGGAGGTGAGGTTGCTCAAGAGCGAAACGCCGAAGATCCTCCACCGACCACGCCCCATGAAGACGCTGCACTCGCGACGCCGCATGAAGAACCGGCACTCGCTGCACCGACGCCGCACACAATGAGAACCCCGACCACGACGCAGGCTGCCTTGAAAACGATGCCGCCACCCAGAAGACCTTCGACCACACGCCCCACCCGCGACTCGCATACGCGACGAAGCCGTGACCCGACGCCAAGAGCGACGTGCAATGCAAGAGCCAGGACCTCTGACTTAGATGTGACTATTGACGGCCGGAAAGTTACCGCTCTAGTCGACACAGCAGCCGATTACTCTGTGATGAATGGAACATTCGCTGCGCAGCTGAGAAAAGTCACAACGGCTTGGGACGGCCCACAAATTCGCACCGCAGGGGGCCACCTCATTACGCCATCAGGACGATGCACAGCGCGAGTGACTGTCAAAGGACATACCTATCCTGCGACCTTTGTTGTGCTACCGCAATGCTCCCGCGAAGTGATCTTGGGTATGGATTTCCTAAATGAGCATCAGGCGATCATCAACCTGCGATCCAAGCTGATCATGCTTTCGACGGACGAAGCCATCGCTTCGATGAAACCTCGGGAAAATCACGTTGCCCTGAGTGCCCTGGGGGAAGAAGTGAGCGTCCCACCCCGATCAAGCGTTATCCTGACCGTAGGCGCCACGAAAGCCATTAACGCTGAAGCCATCATCGAGGGCAACATGCAGTTGCTCCTAGACCGAGGAATCGGCATCGCAAGAGGCATCGCACATTTGCGCAATGGCCAGGCCGAAGTACTGCTGACTAACTTCAGCGAAGAATACCGGCACATTAACAGAGGAACGACGATTGCTTTCTTCGACGAAATATCTGACGTACGAGACTCCTTCGCCCTCTCCGACCCCTCCGCAGAAGATTCGCCTGACCAAGAGAACTCGCCCACTTTCGACATCAACCCAGCCCTGCACCGGAACTGACAAGACTAGATCCGCAATCTGCTTCAAAGCTACAGTGAGTGTTTTTCGACATCGCCGAAGGTGCGACAGACGCCAATTACCAAGCATCGCATTATATCGGATCAACACGTCCGACCTCTCCGTCAAAGCCCCTACCGTGTGTCACCGCGAGAACGACAAGCCATCCGGGACCAAGTCGAAGAAATGCTTCGCGACGACGTCATCCAGCGTTCAAACAGCCCATGGGCGGCACCGGTTGTTCTAGTGAGAAAGAAAGACGGCGCAATACGATTCTGTGTGGATTACCGCCGCTGGAACAACATAACAAAGAAGGACGCCTACCCCCTCCCCCGCATCGACGACACACTGGACCGCCTTTGCAACGCGAAATATTTGTCATCGATGGACCTCAAGAGCGGCTACTGGCAAATTGAGGTCGACGAAAGAGATCGCGAGAAGACAACATTCATCACTCCGGATGGGCTGTTTGAGTTCAAGGTGATGCCATTTGGTCTCTGTTCCGCACCAGCTACGTTTCAGCGAGTAATGGATACAGTGCTGGCAGGAAGCAGTGCGCAGATTTCTCGGACTATGCGCATATTACCGACGATTTGTGAAAAACTTGTCGCGCATCGCCGAGCCCCTGACCCAACTGACGAAGGCAGACGTGCCGTTTAAATGGGTAGCGCCGCAAGCAGAAGCCTTCAAGGAACTTCAGCGTCGTTTACAGTCCCCTCCGATCCTTGCGCATTTTGATGAAAACGCCGATACTGAAGTTCACACCGACGCAAGCAGCGTGGGACTAGGCGCCGTCCTCGTTTAAAAAAGTGACAGGCTGGAGAAAGTCATCGCATACGCTAGCCGTTCCCTCTCCAAGGCCGAGGCTAACTATTCGACAACTGAGAAGGAGTGCCTTGTCATCATCTGGGCTACGTCGAAATTCCGCCCCTACCTTTACGGACGACCGTTCAAGGTGGTCAGCGACCACCACGCGCTTTGCTGGCTTGCCATTCTGAAGGACCCCTCTGGCCGACTCGCTCGATGGAGTCTGCGTCTCCAGGAGTTTGACGCCACCGTCGTTTACAAGTCCGGACGCAAGCACTCTGACGCCGATTGCCTCTCACGAGCCCCTGTAGATGCACCGCCGCCGGACGACGATGAGGACGCCTTCCTGGGACCCATCAGCCCCAGCTCTTTTGCTCAGCAGCAACGCTCGGACCCCGACCTATAAGGCCTCATCGAGTACCTGGAAGGCAAGGTTTCTTCATCCCCCGCTTCATTCAAGCGAGGACTGTCTTCCTTCTGTGTGCAGAATGAGGTTCTTGTGAAGAAGAACTTTACAGCGAACAAAACAGCGTGCCTCCTTGTTGTACCTACTTGTCTCCGCGAAGAAGTTCTACAGGCTTCACACGACGAGCCGACAGCTGGACATATCGGGTTTACTCGCACCCTCCGCCGCATTCAAGACAAGTATTACTGGCCCCGACTGTCTGCCGATGTCGCACACTATGTGAAAACCTGCCGAGAATGTCAGCGACGAAAGACTCCTCCCACACGACCAGCAGGATTTCTGAGCCCCATTGAACCTCCCTCAAGGCCCTTTCAGCACATTGCCATGGACTTGCTTGGCCCTTTTCCGACGTCTACATCTGGAAATAAGTGGATCATCATAGCGACCGACTACCTGACCCGCTACGCCGAGGCGAAAGCCCTACCGAACGGAACAGCAGCAGAAGTGGCCAAATTTTTCGTGGAGTGCATTCTTCTTCGACACGGCGCCCCCGATGTGCTCATCACGGACAGAGGAACAGCATTCACGGCGGAACTAACGCAAGCCATCCTGCGCTACAGCCAAACCGGTCACCAGAGGACAACTGCATACCATCCGCAGACCAACGGACTGACCGAGCGCATGAACAAAACCATCGCCGATATGCTCGCTATGTATGTGGATGCCGAACACAAAACCTGGGATGTCATCCTGCCTTACGTCCTCTTCGCCTACAACACCGCAGTGCAGGAGACCACCCAGATGACGCCTTTTAGGCTCGTCCATGGCAGGGTGGCCACGACCACGCTAGACGCCACGCTGGCCAACGTTACAGAAGAAGAGAACGTCGACGTTGCCGCCTACCTTCAACGCGCAGAAGAAGCTCGAAGGCTTGCCCGATTACGGATCAAAGATCATTAGCGGTCCGACGCCAGACGCTACAACCTACGAAGACGCAATGCGTAATACAAGCCAGGAGACCAAGTCTGGGTGTGGACGCGCATTCGCCGCCGTGGATTGAGTGAAAAGCTTTTGCGCCGCTATTTCGGCCCGTACAAGGTTCTTCGTCGGCTGGGTGAACTGTGTTATTAAGTCATCCCTGACGCAATGACTGCATCCCAGCGACGCCGCGTACCACCAGAAGTAGTCCATGTAGTCCGTCTGAAGCCGTATTATGCGTGCTAAAGGCCGCTGCATTTCCATGCTCTATTTTCACAAGATCCGTTTTTTTCCTTACTAGTCGCATTATTTGTTTTAATGCATCACGTCGATGCTTCTTTGAGAGGGGAGTAATGCCGCGTATATCTGCAGTGTGTTCATTTTTCAAATCTGTGGCCAGATCTCTTTATCGCTTTGTTTGCTACGCAAGACGCGACTAGATTTATCTCGATTGATCGCAGCCAGGCAGAGCTGATTCTACGTTGTTCCGGAATGTTCTAGTAACTTTGCGCTCTTTATCTCGAACGTTCGCTATCAGCTTTAAATTGAGCACGGCCGACAGCGGCCGGCATTCTGTTCGACGACCGGCGAGCACGCTTGTCGCTTCGCCGCCGCCGAGTGATTTAGTCCATTTTGGGTGCAAGTCAGCCCAATAAACAGTTCTTTTAGAAGACCCTTTCGTCCGTCTTCATCGCTGCTTCGACTGCCGTCACCACTACGTGACAATAGCATACGATTCATATGCACTTTTTGTGTGTTTTCACAAGCTTATTTTTTTAATTTGTGAGGCTTATTTTTCAATTGCTACTTGCTTCTTTTTTTTTGCAGTTGCGAACCTACAATCTCGTGAGTTCACGCACGTTCGCGCACGGCATTCCGTACCTCTTTTCCGCCATGGAGCCCCGCGAGGTGACATCAGAACGCGAGCCTTTGTTGCCGAACGATCCTTGTGTCGCATCGATGATCACACCACCAAGGAGCCTCGGCAAGAGCAAGAGCGGCCGCATCCTGAACAGCGATTCACGCAACATGATCTTCCACTGCTACACGTTTTGGCGTAACAGGGAGCCTGAACGCAGCGTAGAGGAGACGAGCAAGTTTGTCGCTGACATGCTCGGTGTCAGCGAAAGGACTGTGTTCAGGGTGAGGAAGGAAGTTATAGCTTCGCATTTTTCGCGTGGCAAACTGACGACTCCGTCCCGAAAGCGCCCACGCAATGCGGAGAAGAGAAGACGCAGCGCGAAGTTTGATAGCTTCACGTTGTGCGCGCTGAGGTCATGTGTGCACGATTTCTTTCGCCGCAACGAGATACCGACGGTCGAGATCACTACGAGTTCTCGGAACGTATGGAACTCCCATCACTAAGGCGGTGGACTGTGCGTCGCCTGCTTGTCGAGGTCGGCTTCGAGCACGAAAAGAGAAGCCGCAACTCGCTGCTTATCGACCGGGATGACATCACCGATTGGCGGAATCGCTACGTCCGTGACGTGGAGCGCTACCGAGCGGAAGGCCGAAAGATCTTCTACCTGGACGAGACATGGGTGACGGCGGGACACACTCGGTCGATCGTGTGGACAGACACCGTGGTGCAGAAGCGCGGACGCCTGTTCGCTCGAGCAAATGGCCTAACGACGGGTCTAAAACAACCTTCTGGGAAAGGTCAGCGCCTGATCGTCACGCACATCGGCAGCGAGGATGGCTTCGTCGACGGCTGCTTGGATGTATTCCGAGGCCAAAAGACAGGCGACTACCACGAGGAAATGGACGGCAATCGCTTTGAGGGCTGGTTTAATGGCGTTCGGCAGAAGTTGCGAGCTGGTAGCGTCATTGTTTTAGACAATGCACCTTACCATAGCCGGCGAGAAGAGTAATTGCCAACGACGGCCTGGAAGAAGGAGAAGATACAGGAGTGGCTCACAAGCAAGAAGATCACCTACGCTGAAAGGATGATAAAGAAGCAGCTGCTTGAGCTTCTGGCATCTGTAAAGTCACGCTTTCTGAGCTACATCGTAGACAATGCAGCTGTAAGCGCCGGTTGCATTGTACTCAGGCTCCCGCCGTACCACTGCGAATTTAATCCCATTGAGCTTGTTTGGGCCAAGGTCAAAAATGGCATCGCTGCGGACAACAGAGACTTCAAGCTCTCCACGGTCGACGCCATCTTGAGGGAGAAAATCAAGCACGTAGCGGCGGAAGACTGGGCGAAGAGCATTCAGCACGTGATGGACTTGGAGGCAAAGTTCAGACTTGACACGTCTGGGAGTGAGCACATTCAACCCATCATCATCCAGCTGGGTGAAGATGACACTGAAGAAAGCGACTCCGACTGCAAGCTGTCTGAGCCACTCGACGAAGCATAACGGCTTCTTTTAACGAAAGAACAGCCTTTATTAGGGCTACCAAAATTTTTCCCGTTGGTTCGCAACAGACAACCATCCATTCCGTGACCTCTGAAATAAATAAGCAGTTCCATTTATGGCGTATTCCTTATAATAGAAGCTCAATACTGATAAGCAACGTCCAGCACACATTGTGCTCGATTTAAGAAGTGGCATAGAAACATGTTTAAATGCTGGTATATCTGAATTGAAACACAACTGTTAACTCTGATTATCTTTGGCGGGCTCAAAATGCTCATTCAGGCAGCCACCATCTAGATTGACGGGCCCCATGTTGAAATAACAGTATTCAAGGCACGCTTTATAGCTCTGTTAGCAGTCTGCACTGGAAATCGCAGTCATGTCATAGCCAATGCTGCTGCGATACCAGTAGTCAACACGAAACTGACAGCCACTGTTAGCAGCTTGCACGCCAAAGCACATTCATGTAGTTGCATTATTTATTTTGGTTATCTGGCTCACACAAGTAATGAGAATAAGAGAATAAATATAAAGCAACATTAGCTTATTGAGGCCCAAAATGCTCATTCAGGCAGCCATCGTCGAGTTTGACGGGCCCCATGTTGAAATAACAGTAGTCAGAGCACGCTTTATGGCTCTGTTAGCAGTATGCACTGGAAATCGCAGTCATGTCATATAGCCAGTGCTGCTGCGATACCAGTAGTCAACACGAAACTGACAGCCACTGTTAGCAGCTTGCACGCCAAAGCACATTCATGTGGTTGCATTGTTTATTTTGGTTATCTGGCTCACACAAGTAATGAGAATAAGAGAATAAATATAAAGCATCATTAGCTTATTCAGGCCCAAGATGCTCATTCATGCAGCCATCGTCGAGTTTGACGGGCCCCATGTTGAAATAATAGTAGTCAGAGCACGCTTTATGGCTCTGTTAACAGTATGCACTGGAAATCGCAGTCATGTCATAGCCAGTGCTGCTGCGATACCAGGAGTCAACACGAAACTGACAGCCACTGTTAGCAGCTTGCACGCCAAAGCACATTCATGTGGTTCCATTGTTTATTTTGGTTATCTGGCTCACACAAGTAATGAGAATAAGAGAATAAATATAAAGCATCATTAGCTTATTGAGGCCCAAAATGCTCATTCAGGCAGCCATTGTCGAGTTTGACGGGCTCCATGTTGAAATAACAGTAGTCAGAGCACGCTTTATGGCTCTGTTAGCAGTATGCACTGGAAATCGCAGTCATCTCATAGCCAGTGCTTCTGCGATACCAGTAGTCAACACGAAACTGACAGCCACTGTTAGCAGCTTGCACGCCAAAGCACATTCATGTGGTTGCATTGTTTATTTTGGCTATCTGGCTCACACAAGTAATGAGAATAAGAGAATAAATATAAAGCATCATTAGCTTATTGAGGCCCAAAATGCTCATTCAGGCAGCCATCTGCGAGTTTGACGGGCCCGATGTTGAAATAACAGTAGTCAGAGCACGCTTTATGGCTCTGTTAGCAGTATGTACTGAAAATCACAGTCATGTCATAGCCAGTGCAGCTGCGATACCAGTAGTCAACACGAAACTGACAGCCACTGTTAGCGGCTTGCACGCCAAAGCACATTCATGTGGTTGCATTGTTTATTTTGGTTATCTGGCTCACACAAGTAATGAGAATAAGAGAGTAGATATAAAATATCATTAGCTTATGAGGCCTAAAATGCTCATTCAGGCAGCCATCGTCGAGTTTGTCGGGCCCCATGATGAAATAACAGTAGTCAGAGCACGCTTTATGGCTCTGTTAGCAGTATGCACTGAAAAGCGCAGCCTTGTCATAGCCAATTTTTAATTTATTTATCTGACTCTGGCATTAACGCGAATGCAAGCCCAATTATTAACGTGAATAACTTTGCTAGCATTTTTTTTTGTCATATTTACGTACCGGAAAAATGCTCAGCAAGTTTGAACGTGTTTTAGTGAGTCACTTTGTTCATTACAAGCCGTAGGCAAAATGACGGCCAGATTCAGACAATGATATTGGTGAGGTAATAAATGGTGAAAGCTGTAAAAGCTCTCACAGCACTGCTATGCTGGACTCCATTCACTAGAAAACTGCATTTGTAATGATGAAAGCGTCAAGACAGGAAATGATAATCCAGTGCACAATGTTATGTGTACCCTCACGTGTGAAAGGCAGCGAAACCATTTATTTATTAAGACTGAATGCAACAACATCGCAAGATGCTGTTGCACATAAGGCACCCTTTCATGTGCACTCCTGGTGAGCTGCCGTATGCACTGATGCATAAACACATTAACAGGGGTAAGACACGAAGTTATTGCGCAAGCCACGTGATGCTTTTAACATTTAGTATCGGTCAATGTTTCTGTCGTCACAGCTGATAGAGGTTTCTTTAGTGCAAGTTGGTTAATCACGTTGCGACAACAGCACAAGAAGCAAGGTCAGAATAGCAGAGAAAACACAGCAAGATGGCAGACTGGCAGGCAAGTTAGACAAGAATGTAAGGATTTAATGACATCGAAGAGGCCAGCCCTGCTATTCACAGGACTTGGTGCTTTGAATGAGACGAGTTAATGAAATTGTAAAGGAAGAGGTGGATGCAGCATGCTTACAAGAACAAACACAAAAATAAAAGGACAGAAACTGGAATAATAAACACATACGCGCACAGAAGCACTCGCATATTCACACACATGCACACAAACGCGAGCGCGAAAACTAAGATCTAAAATGCAAAAAAGGGGAAAATAACAAATATAAACAAACACGCAAGAAAACATGCACACACATTTAATGCAGACGCGAGTAGAGGTATTAGGAGTCAGTTCACAAGCAGCTGTGCCTACTTTGTCGTACTTTTATTTGATGTACATAATGGCTCTGTTGCCTTCACTGTCATGGAATTGTTTTAGTAGCAACATATCACATCAATCGAACAGCAGCGCAAAGCTGGGTTGTGGGAAAGCAAGTCGAGCGCTGGCAGCACAGCTGATGTGCGATTGTGTCACAGCAGGCATTCTACAGCTGGCGCGTGCAGTGAGTGAAGAATTCTAAGCCATACAGAGACGCGAATTCATGCCAAGCTCCCTTGTAAAGGCACCAGTGCATCGGTCATAATTTTATATTAGTACTAAGGCTGACATTAAGGAAAAAAACACTGCTCCCACACGCCTGGCCGTTAATAATCCAATGACATTCGCTCAAGCAGCGCGTGTTAGTCACTGATTGTTAGCACTGGTGGAAAGTGATCAATCGACGGTGCTACACAACACTCGAACGACGCCCTGCTAGACGCTCGGCTATCTTATCATACTGCTGCCAACGATCGATCGTTTGCGGGCTGAGCTGGCAGCAACAAATCTTTGCGTTCGAGGTTGCTTCCGCAAATCTTTTCGGTTGAGGAACTCGTAGGTTGGTTTCATCCGCGCACGCTTTTCTCATTTATCCTGAGAATGGTTTTGCTCCATCACTTCGCCACGTCCGACGTGAAACTCAGGGGCACAGTACACTAACACACCCGCCGCTCACAGTAGGTACCAGACTTTGGCCAATTCTCCTCGTCGTAACTTCACTTAGGAGCAAAACAAAACACCATAGAACAAACACGCTCGATGTTTGTTTGCAGCGGTGTGCCGCTGCGGGATCCTGTCTCCAGACGAAGCGAAGCGCAGCGCAGCGCAGTCACCGATCTTCGCTGCAACCTTTTTTCGTCGCCTCACGGCTCAGAACAAACGCACGCGGCACAAGTTGTGCATCGTAAGCTTGCAATAATATTTCCGACATGACAAACGCCCACAAACAATTCGAATTCACTCTGACGAAGGGAGACGCACACAGCTGACGCGACTCGGCCCAGTTCGAAGCGAGGGCGGCCATGTTAGGCATGTTCTCCGTCGGCGGGGTCACGGGCCGTCCGGCTCATGACGTCACCTGAAGTGCGCGCCTATTGGCGGAGGCTCGTGTGCATCCGCCTTTGAGGGGCAAATGCCGCTGCCTTCTTAAGTTGTACCCGACTTTAGCGCACTCAAGAATCCTCTGAGAATTTGTTGTGCCACCTCACAATATACTTCTCTGAAACGCGCGTTTGCTAGTACAATCGGCTGCGCTATTCAGTGCGCAGTTGCCTCCTTATCTCATTTTTTTGCGCAGAAAAGCTTAGCGATTATTTCGGTGTTGCTATAACTCGAACCCCTCGCAGGCTAACGTTTAAAGGTTGCGCCTGACGGCAGTCCCTTGATGTTTGTTTGCAAATAGGTCAATACGATGCCCTTGTTGCGTACTGTAACAGCGTTGTGACAACAAGAAATTTGATGTAGGGTTAATTATTTTGGTTTAACAACAGCAATAAGAGAAGGCTTTTAACCACTGCTTCGCGCGCTGTTACGGCGCTGCATGATTCGCTAGAATGTTGTTTGTTTAGGTCATTGTGATCCTGGGTCAGCATATTCAATATTGGCTTATTTAACTTCCCTCCTGTAATTGCCATGCATAACGCGCAGCAGCCTGGGCTGTTACAGTTAACTATTCGCTTTGAGTAGAAGCAGCGTGGAAAAAAAATCAAGCTCTGAAAGATATAAACTATAATTTTCTCAGTCCTTCTTGAAACAAGCACAATGTTCGTTTAGGAAGTTGCTTTAAGCGAAAATTGAAAACACAAATGGGAAATGTCTGCAACCATGTTTAACGGAGGTCCTGGCTTGCATTCTTAAGGATTACCCACGAAGATATGAAGTTTTCAAGCGATAGCTGCTGTTACTGTGCCTGCCCAAATGAAGATGTACAAATAGGACTCTTTATGGTTCCAGTAGAAATGGTTTATTGACTCATTTCCTGTGGCTTCTGGAACCAGTAGCAGCTGATAGAACGAATATTTATTTGGATAAACCATCCTCTAATATTGTGACGGACCAGAAGGCGACAAATTGTGCAGTGGCGCTGGCAGGAGTGCTCGCGCCAGGCTGTCCACTAATAAATCATTCCATCGCTGTCTGTCATGTAGCATTCTCATTCATCGGCATGCCGTCACGTAACATTTGGTGCATGTGTTGCGGTCCTTTCATCGCCATCCTGGTCCCGGAGCTTCGACGCCCTGCGTGTGCCGTAGTCGTCGGACGTGTGTACGTGGTCCGCCCTACCCGGCTGTGTCCCAGACCTGAACCGGTCTCGCTGCTCACACCAGCATCGTCCACCGCCCGGACAACAAGACATGACGAACTGACACCGTTGCCGCGACCAAAATAACCCGATCGACCCGAGGCACTGCCCACGCGTGAGGACACCGTCCCCCTACCCCTGGTGGTCGATGCGGTCAAGGGCGTCGGCCGAGGACTCCTGGAAACCTGCGGCTCGGATGCTCCGTGGGCCGGGACTCATTTTCCGATCGTCTCAACCATAGTGACGGCAAGCCCTTGACCTCCTGCTTTAGTGAACCATTTTTCAAGCGCATAATCATCTATACCATTTCATCTTCAGTGCCGATATTCTAGTTCGCGATCGGGAGGATCCCCCAGCTGCCCTGGATAATGTGACGGACTACCCCGAACCTCCACCAATGATGTAACGTGAAGGCGTCTGACACAAACAGGGAATATAATTACAGAGGGGAAGCACACAGCGCGGCATGTCCAAACAACCGGGGAAGCTCGGCTCATCACCACCAACGCAATTCGTTCTCTGAACTCACTTCCTTTTCTTCGAGTTGCACGCACGAGCGGAACATGTGGTTTACGTCTACGGCCGTAACAATATGTCCTTAAAGTTCTAACCTTTATGAAAAGTTACAAAAAGTTCTACAGAGTTTTTAATAATGATAAGAAGACTCCAAAAATTAAGGAAAATGGAAGCAACCTAGACTAAAATGTGCCGCCCTACAGGGTCATACAGATATGTCTATAGTGAGAACACAGCTTTAAACTTATCTAGCGGCAACAACAGCAACACTAAAGCACTGCAATACACGTAACTTATATGAGAACCTCATATAGCCTCACTGTCAAACCGTTGCTATGTGCTCATGCTTACATACTCCCTCATTATGGGCATCCACGGGTGTTAGTTAATAAACATAGTTTTACCATTAAATTTCAGCACTCTTTTTGGAATGTATGGCAGAAAAACTCCAAGAGATTAGTTAAACATTTTGTTAACTGAACGACACCATTACAACACCATTACAACATGAACAGAAAAAGCTATCAATTCAACAACAAAAAGTTATCAGTAAGAGCTTGCAGATCCCACTTCAGAACCAGAAGCTGCCAGCAGAGAGCAGGAGAGCTCAACAAACCAGTGGATGCTATTCTGGGACCATGTAGACCAAAGAAAGCCCAGAAGGCATCCTTCTGGGACCTGTAAATCCAGGCAAAAAGCCAGTTGATGTCCCTCAGAGACCATTTCAACCAGCAGCAAACCAGAAGGCTTCCTTTTGAGGCCAGATGAAACCATGAGAAACCAGAAGAATCCCATTAACAAGTTCTCAACTGGCTAGGCACAGTTACGGCACGTTACGAACCCTAAGTCATGAAAGAACAAACACGTTCAGCAGTGCGCGCAACTTGAAAGCTATACCTGCACCGATAGGAACGTAAACGGTGCGGCTCAAACATGAAGAGCAACGCTCGAGTCGAGCCAGTGAACGAGTCCGACTGCAACCGTACCAAACGCCACGTAATCCGCGCGACATCAAAAGCTACACCTGTAGAGCCTAGCAGAGCGGCAGGGCTAAGACAACGAGAGCATGGCTTTCGTAGAACGCGAGCGAATGAATCCATCTATAACCATCCCAGACAGCATTAACTGCGACGAAAGAGTGCAGTCGCTCGCGCTTCACACCGAATCCTCGAAAAAAAACGCAACTGACAAATGAAGAACGGCCACTCGCATTGCAAAGACGTGGATCCAGCACGTTATCAAATTTTTCCCGGCCGATCCTACGCAGCGAAACCGTTCGGCCAGCCGCATTGCTTTTTCCGGGCGGAATGACGAAAACCTTTTCCCACTCCCTCCTCGGTTGTCGCACCCGTAAGCGCAACAGCAATTTACCATCGCAGCAGAGCGTTGACGCCGTCAAAGGTGGCGAAACGCTTCCCGCTGAATCTGGTTGTCACACAAAGAAAACGAGGCGCGATTTCAACCCTCGACAATGCCGCCGGCGTCTACTGAGCAGCCAAAAAGAGCGTGTTAACACGTGACCACGGCGGATCAGCCAATGACAGTCTCTATTATCGGGCGGCGCGCTGGGACAGGAGAGGAACCGGAAAGTTCGAAGTTTCGTTCCGGCACTCGCCGGCGGCCGGCGTCTCTCACCCAGGCCCTTTGTTCTCGCCCGTCGGCGTCCTCCGAGGCCCTCGCTTCAACTACGGGCGCCCTACTTCGGGCAAGGCGGATTTATAGTGGTGGCGAAGGCTGGGCCGAAAAGTGGTTTAGCGCGACTGCAGCACAACCAGAGGATGGGGGGGGGGGGGGCAAAACACTCATATAAATAAATGATAAGCTACAAAATTGGAATGTAATCTGCCAATAGAAAAGAAAAAATATATTAGCACCTTGTTTTATGAAAGAGGTAAGTCATTTTATTAAAACCTGGCAAATTTTGTATTTTTTCAACACTCTTGACCTGCCCCCTATTCATGAGTGTGCGGTGCATTACAGCGCGTCTTTGCAGGCCTTGTTTCGATACCCGGCTAACCCGGCCACAGTAGCGATTTCTTATCGCCAGCTGTCTGCGATGGCGTGCCTGGTAAAGCGTATAAATTTAGCTCGCCGGTCTCAAAATGCTCCTTTTGCGAAGTTTTCGTCGTCCTTGCACGTCGCTTCTTTGTCACCGTTCGGTAAGATTTGCACCCCGCTGCACCGCTGTGGCAGTTTTTTCGGTTTTGTCGTTTCCTTCGGCGTGCGGCCAGTGCGAAGTCTTTTTCCGTCTTTGCACGCTTCGCGCTCTTCTTTTGAAGCGCTTAGCGCTTCATTTCAAGATGAGCTTGCGGCATGTGAAGAAACGATGCTGCGTGGTACACCAAGGCGGTACACTGCGACAGCGTGGATAGTACCATTGGTGTCACGCTACACCGATTGCCGCTGGACTTTCACAGGTGTGTCGTCTGCTCTAGGTATGCGCGATAGCTTCGATATGGTTTCGCCGGGCTGTTCGCTCGTGTTTCATAGCTGTAACCCGTTCGTGCGTACTTGGCTTCATGTCTTTTTCAATGTATGGTATTTGCTCCTACGTTGAGCACGTTTGAGGGTGCTAAAGCTGGCTTTAACATTGCCTTGCAGGTGTAAACGCACCTGCTATATTATTTCAGCTGAAGAAATTAAATGTGAAGAAAAATCCCAGTGTGCTCTATGGTCTGTGTTGATGCGCCTACTTATGCCATGTTATGTTTGCTTCAATTGAAGCTGTCGTAGCATTGTTTTCTATACTTTTCAATTTCCTGACAACGTTCGTGGCACTTCAGGGCTTTTTCCTATCTGCACTGTGACTATTGAGATGATTAGCCAACTTAAACAATACTGCTTGTGCTGCCTGTGACATGTATTTTTTGTTTGTGTGCCAAGGGTGTGCTTTGTGACTGTATTTGTTTGGTTGCTGCAATAAACAATGAATATGAAACTATGAAAACCATACTTGCCGTACACTCTATTGCGAACTGTGCACTTGAGCCAGTGTTTTGTGCATCATACCTTGCTGTACTCAAAAGCTCTCAAAAGTACTAGCACCAGTATTTGCACTACGAATCATGCATGCTTCGCCAGTGTCTGGAAGTGTTGCTGCCTTTCTATGCTGCCCCTCCTTTACCAGTCACTTTCATTGCGTTCCCAATTGCACATTAACAAGGCCATAACTAGCACGAACTCGAGCACATTTGACTGGCAAAGGTTGGGGCGCGCTGAAAGGCAGCAACCTTCGAGAGATACGGGCTCGAAAACGCGGTTTCTACAGAAAGACCGCTTTATAATTCGCGCCAAAAGCATACGTATGCGTGACGTCATTCTACGTCACGTTCGCGTAGTTTGCCCCTCAAAATCCAGGGGGCGCTGGAGTGCCCATGAGCCGCCATTTTTTGGACCAATGGGCGTCTATGGAGCCTTCGCTACCAGTATACATCTACCTTGCTTCGGGCCCGTTACCATGGGTTACTCAACCGTCATCCAAGGAAACCTTGCTGCGCCTCATATTCTGCGGTCCTACAGCAGCTAAACTCCTGCGCCCCTGCACTGCAGTGGTTTACCCAGCAGACTTTCCCACCTCCTTCGAACGGATTACCACTGTGCGGTGTCTGCTGCTCGGATATCTCCCTGTGGTCTCTGGACGAACGGTGACTTTTTCGCACGCACCTCGTGTGCCTGCTTTCCTCTCCTGCCTCAATGGCAACTTTGCCCTTCGGGGCTTCCTAATACCCTCTTCCCCGCGCGCCACCTTGGCCCGCTCTCATTCTCCTGCCTTCACGGCACTCCTTTGCGAGTAATTTCTACCTCGCCTATCCGCGCGCCTCTCCGGCCCGCTTTTCTCCCTCGCGCGCTACATGTGCCCGCCTATTGCGGTTTTTCCCGCATTCCACATTCACGACTTCTTATTCAGTCGCCGTCCCTTTCTAATCTCCATTCTGTCCCTCTGTTGCTATCGCGTGCGGGCAGTCCGCTTTTCGGCGCATTTTCCGGGCGTTGTCATTGTTGCGCGTGCGCCCAGGGGTTGGCCACAGTTGACGGCACACGTACCGTACTTCGCTATCTAAGGGCGGTAGTCTGCGTTGTCGCGTTCGCGATGGGAGCCCCCCGGACTCATCCGCTTCTGCCGCCACCGCTTCGCTCCGTCGGGCACCTCGCTGCACTTGCCCTACCGGTCCGTTCGCCGCGCTGCGCTTCTGTTCGCGCGCTCTTTTCGGCCGGGGCCGTCTCTACTCCTATCGTCGCGCTTTCCGCGCCACCCTCTCTTCGTACCTTCCTGGCTCCCTTTCTTCACTGCGCGCAACTACACTGCCCGCCATCCACCCATGTGGTACTCCCAAATTTTCCTGCCGTCAAGGCATTCCCTGCGGGTGTTCACACCTCGCCCTTTTCGGCGCGCCTCAACGGCCCGCTTTTCCTTCGTGTCCATCAGAACCCCTCCCATCGAGCGCACTTCGTGCCCGCTAATTTCTCTTTTTGCGCCTCTCTTGTCGCATTTCCTTTTAAAACACACGTCCGCCCTCTAAGGCATTCTCTACTCGAGCGATCGGCCCGTCGGCTCGTATTGTGGGTTTTCTCGTGCTGGCGTGGGCTCCCGGGGGTTGGCCGAACTTGTCGGCGCACTCGGGGTGCATGGACACGCCTTCGCTATCTATTTGCGGTAGTCTGCGTTGTCGTGTTCATGATCGAGCCGCCCCGGAACCATCCGCTTCTGCCGCCATTGCTTCACCCCATCGGGCGCCTCGTTTCCCGTGGCCTCCCGCTCTCTTTGCCGTCGGGCTGTTTCGCTCGCGTGCCCTTCCTGCCTTGGGCCGACATTGCGTCTCTTTACGGGCGTTCCATGCCGCCAGCCCCTTCGCGGCATCCTACTTCTTCCACTGCGCGCAAATCCCTTGCCCGCCATCCGCTTATGCGGTAACCTTAACGCGAGGTGGGTGCTTGCATGACACCTTGCGATAATTAGTGCTTTTGACGCCGCTCTTTGCCGTGCTCCTTTCGCCGTGCTCCTCCCCCTGTCATCACCCTCCTCCTCTCACATATTTCTTTAATCCCTCTACCTTGCGCAGCCCCGTTGCGGTGTTCCTTTCTTAGAGGAGACAGTTATAGGGCTGCGCTTTCCCTTTAATTTCACCCCCCTCCCTATCCCCCCCCCCAACCGACCTTCCCCCATTCAGAGAATCTCAATCATTCAAAGCTTTTCGTTACTTTTGCTTTATTGAGGGCCTTTAACGGGCATAAAGGCACTGGAAAGGGAAAAGTACCGCAACCATCGTCGGAGCCGCCGACCCGCCGCGATATTTGGTCCAGCGCCGCTGAAATGACGGCCGCGCGCTGTGCATTTTACACACAATGAATTAGGTTCTGTGAATTGTGCGTGCTTTTACAGCACTGAATGAAGCAATATACCATTGTGAATTTGTTAGTTAGGCGAAAAAAGACTAGTTATTAAGGCGGTAGTCTTTCTAGGCTCGTGGAACGAAAATCTGACCGCGGCTGTGTGACCGTTTGTGTCACTCGTACATTAGAAGGCATATAAGGAGCGAAATTGGACCTTGACCGATATGGGCCAAAACGAATGTGCAAAATAATTTCCCTACAGCGAACACTATGATAACCTCTAAATTTAGCCTGGGCCACTCCAAAGTTTGGCCCCCACCCCCCCCCCCCCCCAAAAAAAAATGTGACTTCGGCCGAAATGGAACAAAATCGATGTCAACCTACTTCGACTGCGGAAAACGCAACGGTGACTTCCAAATTTGGCCTGGGCCGCTTAAAAGAATCACGACCGGCGCATAGGAGGGCACGAATGCTGCACCAAAAAGCGCAGCACCCAGGCATTCTTCGATGTCTTTATGGAGGCATCAAATGCACAAGCGTCAGTACGCGACTGGAAATACTGTGCACGCTTATCTCGGCCCACAAGAGCAAGTGCTACGTAAGGCTCCGGACGATCTGTGTGTTGGAGGCCGCGAGAAAGAAGCGAGCGGACCATTTCTGGCGAGGAATGACCACGTGACCGCAGAGAACGAATCGGGAGCGCGCGCGCTGGCGCGGTGGCACGGCGGCAAGAGAAAACGAATGGGGTACTTTTCCCGTTCCAGTCATTTTAACGGGCAGTGCTCCCTAGCGCCCCCATATTGAAGCAACTCAGTAGCCCTCTCCACGGCACTTCGTGTCGTTGAGGTTTTTGTTCAGTGTGGACAGGGGGCGACATCTACACGTTAATACAGGAGTTCACGCTAGAAATAGTGGATGAGTACAAGTATCTTGGGGTGTGGATAAATAACGGCGCTGAGTATCTGACAGAGCATGAAAAATATGTAATAATTAAAGCTAGTAGGAATGCAGCAGTCATGAAAAATAGGGCACTGTGGAATTACAATAAGAATGAAGTGGTAGGTGGGATCTGGAAAGGGGTGATCGTTCCTAGCCTCACTTTCGGTAATGCGGTCCTGTGCAAGCGACCAGATGTTCAAGCAAGGTTAGAAATTAAACAACATGGCGTAGGGAGGCTAGCGTTGGGAGCACATGGCAATACACCGAATCAAGGGGTACAAGGTGATATGGGATGGGCGTCGTTCGAGAGCAGAGAAGCTAGCAGTAAGATAGCATTTGAGGAGCGATTGAGAAAAATGGCGGAAAAGCAGTGGGCTAGGAAAGTTTTTAGATACCTGTATATAAGGAATGTTGATACGAAGTGGAGAAAGCGAACTAGAAAATTGACAATAAAATATCTGGACAGCAGTAAGGGGGCAAATCAGCAATTATAAGTTAAGTAAAAGGTTAAAAGAAATAGAGAGAGCTCTGTGGAAAACAGGGATGCTGACCAAATCAGCACTGGGAACATACAGGACTTTTAAGCAACAAATTGCCTAAGAAAATATCTATGATAACTGTACGGGAAGCTCTTTGTTGTTTGAGGCCAGGACGGGAGTTTTGCGGACTAAGACATATAGAGCCAGGTAACATGAGATACACACCTTGTGCGTTGCGTGCGGAGAGGAGGAGGAAACGGCTGAACACTTGATACTTTTCTGTAAAGGGCTTCACCCTACAGTGCAAAACAGCGGGGCTGATTTATCCAAGACATTGGGGTTTAAGGACAGTGAGGGGAAAGTAGATTTTAAGCGGGTAGAAGTAACCAAGCGAAGGTTATCTTATTGGTGGCTAAAATCAAGAGAAATCAAGAGAAGAGTAAAATTTGATAAGTCATGGCTAGGTGGCTTGAGCCACCGCCCGATTTAAAGGGTTCAGCCGTATCCATCCATCCATCCATCCATCCATCCATCCATCCATCCATCCATCCATCCATCCATCCATCCATCCATCCATCCATCCATCCATCCATCCATCCATCCATCCATCCATCCATCCATCCATCCATCCATCCATCCATCCATCCATCCATCCATCCATCCATCCATCCATCCATCCATCCATCCATCCATCCATCCATCCATCCATCCATCCATCCATCCATCCATCCATCCATCCATCCATCCATCCATCCATCCATCCATCCATCCATCCATCCATCCATCCATCCATCCATCCATCCATCCATCCATCCATCCATCCATCCATCCATCCATCCATCCATCCATCCATCCATCCATCCATCCATCCATCCATCCATCCATCCATCCATCCATCCATCCATCCATCCATCCATCCATCCATCCATCCATCCATCCATCCATCCATCCATCCATCCATCCATCCATCCATCCATCCATCCATCCATCCATCCATCCATCCATCCATCCATCCATCCATCCATCCATCCATCCATCCATCCATCCATCCATCCATCCATCCATCCATCCATCCATCCATCCATCCATCCATCCATCCATCCATCCATCCATCCATCCATCCATCCATCCATCCATCCATCCATCCATCCATCCATCCATCCATCCATCCATCCATCCATCCATCCATCCATCCATCCATCCATCCATCCATCCATCCATCCATCCAGCAAAGATATGCAAATAATACGTGAAAAGCCCCTTACCACACTTTCAGCGGGACCGCGTCCAAGTTCCATGTCAAGGATCTCTGCTTCCACGGACGACACTGTGAATCAAGCAAGTCAAGTGGGAGCATTTTTTTTTTGCAGGAGGGCATGAAGGCAAGTCCAAATAAAAGAAAGGTTTCACGCTTGTATGTCGTGCTTTCTTGAGTAATTATTTAAAACGATAAGCAGGCTAATGAAGGTTGAATGACGGAAATGTTAATCACCTCTTAACGACGTAATATGTGACATTCAGCAAGGAGCTACTATACCGGTGGACTTATTATTCGCCTCCATTCATGCGTTTTGTGCGAACTTTAAAACGAAATTCCGCCTTTTTCAGAAATATAAAGCACTTACAGTCACATCGTTACATCGCCAAAGCCTTAAGACGATATAGACTTCATCATGAAGTGGCCTGGTCAGCGGCACACGAGAGAAACGCTCGCGCATTTTTTCCTATAAAGTTACTGTCACAACCGTTCAGCATTTTGCTACTAGCAGAACTGCTGCAGAAATTTTGTTTTGAGACAAAAGAGGCCACAGATCGAAGAGCGACCATCTTAAAGCTGGTTATTTTGGTTTTTGCAATTATATTCTACATATTAGATTCTCGCCACGCACGCGACCATTAGGCACCAAAACTGCCACCTTATCCGTATACTGCACTGAGAGACTTGCCCAGCAAGAAATTGCTGTGTAATGGTATCATGTGCTTATTACACAACAGAGTACATGCGTCTGCTTATATAATTGCATGTCAGGAATTATTAGTAGCCCGAAAATTCATGTTTCTCGATGCGCTTTTTGGTCACTAGCCTTCGCGTGCAATGCTGCTAGATCTAAAAAAATCTTCCCGTCATAAAAGTGGTTCGAGACAGGTAAAAAGTATAAAACAGGTAAAAGGTAAAAGACGTGGCGAAAATGGCGGGTAAAAACGTTAAATAAGTATAGGCACAAAAAAGATTATCTCCCACTCGCTGAAGTGCGAAAGAAAGTGTGGATCAACCTTACTTCCTCCTATCGGCTGTGCATATTATCCAAAGTAACTTGCGGGCGACGCAATACTGATGTCCTTCTGCCAGACCTGAGCGCTATCTGACATTTTGCATGACGGACAAATAAAAGCCGTAGAAAAAAATAAATAAAAATCCATAAATTTCCTCTTGGATAAAGGTAGTTCTGGCGATTTTATGAAGGTGACCTCATAAAAGGTACAATGAAAATATTTTTGTGCACCGCAAATAACTGAAAAAATGACCAACGTTAAACTGTAATAGCACATCACAAATGACAGCTAAAAAGGCTGGCGTCTTTTGAGCGATCCCTTAGTGGTGTTCAATCCACAGATAACATTTGAGCCGTGCTAAACAGATGACAGTACATCTAAACCGTGCACACTGAGGTCACAAGATCAGGGACATTAAAGGTTGTTTGCGCTGATGGAAAATGCGCTGCGGCTGTAAAATGTGACTCTACTGTTGAGGAGATAAAACTGAAACTAGAACATTTGGATTTCATGAACGAAGCGCGGAAAGGGTACAGAGTTGTCCCTTAAACGAACAGACAGCGAGCGAGTTACGATTCATGGTAAAAACAGCGCGGATAAAGCAGGACGAAACGAAAAAGACAGCACGAGACGCAACGCTGTGTCTTTTTCCATGAAAGGTACGACTGCGCGAACAGCCAAGGGTACGAGACAAACAAAAACGACACGACAGGCGCAGATTTCCATCCCCTTGTTCATGAACGCAAGCAAATTCTACATAACCGAGGAATAAAAAACAGCTGCAAGTATTCATCTGTGGTGTCGTTTCTGTTTCTATGTCTTCTTTCCTTGTCCTATTTGCGCAGTCATACAGTTTACCTTATACAGAAGTTAACCCTCAAGCCCGCAAGCCTGCATGTTCAACGATTTTTTATTATTTGTTTTTTTTTCGCCCTGTTTGTACCACGGTTCTCGCCTCATATGCGCAGCTCAAGAAACCGCTGATCACATATGGAATTGAATTTGAATCCTTCAGCCCCAATTAATTCCAACAGAATGGAGTTTACTCAAGAGCTCGATGATACATGACCATCAGACCGCTCAGCACAACTGTTGAGATGAAGGAAATCGGGCTTCCGGCCCAATAGAGGAGCACTCCTCTTTCTTAAGAAATGAGAACCCGGTAAAAACACGTACCTGTAGTTTCCGAAGTGAGTTATTTTTCTTAGAAGGAAATATCACCTGACTTGGATTAAAGAAATTAGTTTGTTGCGTACGGGGAAGCACGACCATTCAGAAAATGAAATATCTAAGAACTTTGTGAATATATATTTAAGATATTAACAGCTTATAAAACTGATGTTTTTTTATCTGAAGAAACAATTCACTCCTACCTTAAATTTATTTGTGCCGTAGAACATGCCAAAAAGTTTCTAGAACATTTGTTGCCACGGCGTGGATTTTTCTCGCGAAGAAGCAACACCGGCCATCAAGGGCGAAAATTAGATCTATTTAGTGACTCGCATACTGCTGTGCTCTGTGCTACTTTGACGAGCTGCCTTTCCCATAATGCGGAAACTTGTGACGCAGTTGTTTAAATGCAAATGCGGCGCTTGAATTTTGCACACATGGGCCCTTGCTGATTTTTGCATCGAGGCATATTCCAGCGCTGCCGTTTCTCAGTGAATGGCCGCTGATATACGCTGAGCGGCCCTCAGCACTGGAACTCTGGGGAAGAGGCCTCACCAGTCTCCGCAAACTTCTCTCCAACTTTTTCAATAATTGTTTCGACCAACGACACTTGAAAGAAATCCTGTAAAATGCCATCAGTTTACCAAGAAATTCAGCACAACCCATACATAAGAGACTTGTGGCAATAACTCCTCGCGAAGCACATCTCGGATTTTAATTTCCTTCGTTTCATGCGCCTTGCGCTGTCCAATTGGCGCAGCACTATCGCTTGCGCTCGTTGGTGTTCCACCTCGATTGTTATGCAATATTGCGGCCGTGACATCTACCCTATCGGAAGAGTGTACTTTTTCATCCAAACCCCTTTTCGTCTTCATGTCAGCGCCAGTGGCAATATTGCCGCTAGGAATTCGCTCTCAACTGCTCCCGTTGTCATGTTTGCAGCATCAGCAGCGTCTGTCTTGTGATAAGCATCGCAGTGCGAATTTATGGCGCTATTACAGTAGCTTTCGCTCTCTAATCCGCGCGGTACACTTTTTGTTAAAAGTCTTCGGGTCTATCAAGAACCGTAATGAAATTGCCTGTTAGAGAATACAACGTTTTTTCTTGATGTTTAATGGTAATTCAGTTAATGTTAATTCCATTATAACCTGTGGATGCAAAAATGCGACATGCCGTTTCGAACGGAGTTTAGCCTGGGATGTTACAACTGTTTCAGTTGCGGCTATAATTGATTTGGACTCAGCATTTCTGACGCAATGGGCTATCTAGCGTTCATGGCAGAAATTGTTTCTCGTCAGCAGAATGGGTATTTATTGCTAGCTGACGCTCAGAAACTCGGCATATATTCATAAAGTATCAACGGTTGCAAGCACACTGAGGCTTTTTGCTCCTTTTTTCATTTTGTGTGCGTCAGTGATTGCTGCAGTCATTTTAGCTCAAAATCACCATGCCAAACAAACTGCTGCAATGGGAGCACAATCAGTTTTGGTGTGTTCTAACTGTAGCTGCGTTATCGACAGTAGTTTGCGAGGCTGCAGGTATGTATGCGGCCACCGCTGGGAAAAAAGCTCAATGTTTAAGTACCCGATATGTTGTCCAAACTGGCTCGCACAAAAACAAAGGTCCAGGCACTGGTACTCCCGAGAAACCGCTATATGTGGGCACGTGACCTTGTTAAAAATGGTCAAAAATAATGCCATTTGGGACAGCAATGAACTTCTTTTTTTGCCGGAACTTTCGAATACACTACACTACGGGCTAAGTTGGATAACTTTGTACGGACAAATTCTGACCCGTACGAAGCAATATATATGTCTATGTAAAAACATAGTGAAAACATTTAAATAAAGTTTGCAATAATGAGCATTTGGATTTAACATGCACTCAGATTCACTTCCAAAGAACTAGTAGAGAACCGGAGCATTTATTTTCTTTACGACAGTTTTACAACGCCGTCATTGAGATAAAATTCTTTTTTTCTTGACAAATTATCCTAATCCCACACTTTCACGCAACCATTTTTGCTGCCAGATTACTATAATTGACGACAGAGCTTGATCAGCACGTTTATTTTATTACTGCTTACAGCTTCCATGCACTATTGCCTTTGACTCTGGAGCAGAGAACGAAACATCCACACCTTGCGGTTTTTCCAGGCTTCGCAGTTCTCACAAATAAAGAGAATTCAAATTTGCAGGTGATGTTATCCTTCCCCAGGTAAACTAAATAGAACTAAATAGGGCACTTTTGAAACTGGTACCCTCATTGAGCGTTATGTTTACTGCTAGAAGGCGCTATGTTTGCAAGCAACACAGGCAGGATAGCACAGCATTGCAAAGATTGCATTATCAACAAATTAAAATGAATACTCACGAGCACCACGCTCTCCTTCTTTGCTGACAGACCTCTTCGCTGATTTCATGAACTTCAGAACTTGTGGCTTCAGACCTAGACCACGAATGACAGCATACAGTTAACGTTTGCATCTATCTTACGCTCATGGCTAGTGACTTAAGCCGCTATATTGCACTTTCTTTGCTAATGTTACTGTTGTAGCTTATTGGTCATAATATTTGTGCACTATGAATAAAAAGCACATTAAGAGTTTCCATTGTGGAATGCTGTACTGGGGCCTCTGGAAGTAAATAAAATGAGGTGTCAGATGGTAGTAGCGACAAAATAGTATTTCCAGACAATTGTGATCGGAATGTAATGCAGCAACGGAAATGCAATGCCGGATGATGCACAGTAAGAAATAGCAACAGACTAAATATATTCTAAAAACAAGCGATGTGGTTTGATATCCTGTGTTATTGCTCTTCTCTTCTTTCGTACATTTACCATGCCACTTTGCTTGCACCAAACCTATTGCTCGCAGTATGTACGATGTGAATTTCAAAATAAGGTTGACAAAAGAAATTATGAGCTGCAACATCGCAAAAATAAAAGCAACGACCATGAATAAAACCAACAGGACAGCGCTCGTCCTGTCATCAGTGTTTTTTCTTCTCGTGTCCCTGTCTGTTCCGCGCTGGTCTTTTCGAATCATGTTACACCAACTCGCCCAAACGGCAATTTTGATTCAATTCCCATAAGGACGAAAAAAAAGAGATGCGCTAGAAAAATAGAAATGATAAAAGCACTTTGTGCTCACATGTAAAGTGAAGATATTAGAAGAATTATTATCGAACAATTCAGCTTCGGGTAGGTTAGATTACTCAAATATAAAAGGTTGAGACGAGCCCTTGAATAAACCTAGAGATAAACAAAATATAATGTGAACAGGTATGTCGTCCCAAACTTTAAATGATCTGTATAAAGATCTGACGTACCATAAGTGGTGCGGAAGTTATAGTGAAATTAGTTACTAGTAAGGACAACCAGGCAAATTTTAATTTATTCGGAACATTGTAGCTGTAAGAATTAAAATTAATGATGCGTACGACTTGGTTTGCAATTGTAGCGGTGCGAGGCGCGCAAGCATTTATTAAGTTAGGACTGTGAATAAAAACGTAGCATATAGCAATGTTAGTGAATTCAGGGAGAAAAAAGGACACTGCAGCGCATTTTTTATTTCACAACGAATTCTTCAGGTTGTGCGAAATCGGATGGGCAGGCCTGTTACCATGAGATTAATATTAAGACGCTCATCATTTGGCTTCTTCAAAGGCCAACATCCCGGTACGGACGACGTCGCTATTACGCAGCGATTTCTCACAGCGGACATAGCACGCCTTATATGAGCAGCCTGACACCTTTATGACTGAGGAAATGATCAGTAGATTGCAAATTCTCGAAAATATAGTAAGCATGGCAGGTTAATATCAGAATATATTACACCGGGTCATAAGAATTGCCGCAGGTACCATAAAGATACTGCAGTCAAGAAGCATTGCTAGGAACACTGCTAGAGGCGCTGCATTTCATTCTGCATCAAGGACAGGCCGATTGCAATTATGCCTGGAACTAGCAGTGAAGAGCGACGCGTTTCATCAACTCAAGTGGATAGTGCGATTTAAGCGTTGGTGATTTCATAGGAATAGAGTTTTGATGTGACGTAACGCCTACGCCAACTTTTTAAAACCCAGCCCACGCGAGCTTTTGCTCCTTTGCAAAATGGCAAGCCCTAACGTTGAGAAATCAGTGAACTGATAACCGTGACGTAGAAATATCGTAGGGACAACCATATACATGTCTATGTAAAAATCGCCGCGAAATCGCACAGACCTGAGCTGCAGGGAGAAAAGAACGGCCATCTCGAAACTGCCGCTACGTCTGGGGAAAGACTTCTTCAAATGACTCTTCAAAATCGCGTCATTCAATGTATAGACTAAAAAAATGCATTCCCTGCGAAGATGGGTTTTACGTGTGTGATAAATTTTGTTTCATGTATAATTTTTGGTTTTAAACATTGAGCTCGCCGGTCTTTTCGCGTGCTTTATTTATTTGGGTCCTGATAGCAGTGGGGAAAAAAGGGTTCGAGTGAACTGCAAATTGGGTGTGTTGGTACAATGACAGCATTGATTTAAGAGGAACGCAAGGTAGTGGAGGCATGAAGAAGAGAACACACAACACACCGTTGACTGGCAACCTATTATTTATGTAGAAAACTGAAATTAAATTAATCAAGCTACTGCTCACTGCGATTACCCATGCCGGCTTGAAGAGACCAGAAAGGAAAATAAACAAGGAAAAATTATCATGTAGCATGCCTGAGAAGTGCAAGCTCGCTCTTACGCAGCGTAACTGATCAGAGACTAATCCAATCGTCTTAATACCGCAATGTAAAATGCTACCACGATTTCAATATTTAACTGGTCTTCTTTCACCCCCTCCTTTATCCCTTCCCTTACGGCGCGGTTCAGGTGTCCAAAGATATATGAGACAGATACTGCGCCATTTCCTTTCCCCAAAAACCAATTATTATTATTATTAACTGGTCTTGGTGCTTGTAAACCACAAGCGCGTCTCGAGATCACCCACGTTCCACCGTGCACAGCCGAATGCGAATGAGCCGCTCCTTGTGAAGGCAGCTTGAGTTCAGTCAAGCTACGGCCAGTTTGGCCTCCGTAAAGCTTGTTGCAAGCGGAATTTTCTGTCCAGCACCAACATTCTACAAACATAATACGAGGCATACCATATGCATGTTCTAAAATGTTTAAACGCACGCAACTGGGCCACTTACTGAGAGCTTTCGAAATGGATTTTCCATAGCTTTTAACAAGAGCAATGACAGAGGAGGCAGATCCACAAAACTACGACCGGCACTAATACCTTTTGCTTGGTAAAGTGCTCACAAAGGCAGTACCAATGAAGAAATAGGGCGAATACTAAATGCGTTCAAGAACCAACAGATACAAGGGTACGAAACATTTCTACCGCTAAGCATACCGATTTATGTTGTTAACAATGGAATACTGATTGGCATTCACGGCATTAGCCACCTTCCGGCGTCTTCCAGTGGCAATGGTTGCGCTTTCTCGGCTCTTTTCATAGCAGACAGCCGGTTTCGCTGTTTCGCAGTGGCACACGCTTTGCCAGCCGTTGCTATGGCGACCAGGAGATTATCACTTTCTCAAGCTCTCTGCTGCCGCCGGGCCAAGCTTTCCTCTTTCCACAGCGTAACGCGTGATGTTCCGTAGTTTGAGATTAACTGCGCTGTTGTAACGCCCAGTGTTTGGCGTTTTGACTAAGCTGTTAGATCTTTCGCCACAGAATGCAAGGAAGAACACAAACTAGCCCCGCTAGCCATTCTAGTTCAAGGGTAAAATTTGAGGCCTATCACTCGGCACTTGACTGTGAAAAAAAAGCACGTCCCTAGCCCTTGAGGAACCTGAGCGCTCTATAAGCTAGGAACATGACTACTGTATAAGCATGATCACTATAATTGGTTTTTTGGGGAAAGGAAATGGCGCAGTATCTGCCTCATATATCGTTGGACACCTGAACCGCGCCGTAAGGGAAGGGATAAGAGAGGGATTAAAAGAAGAAAGGAAGAATTAGATGCCGTAGTGGAGGGCTCCGGAATAATTTCGACCACCTGGGGATCTTCAACGTGCACTGACATCGCACAGCACACGGGCGCCTTAGCGTTTTTCCTCCATAAAAACGCAGCCGCCGCGGTCGGGTTCGAACCCGGGAACTCCGGATCAGTAGTCGAGCGCCCTAACCACTGAGCCACAGCGGCGGGTCTGCATGATCACTAAATGCAAAATTTATACGTTTCGACTACTTACGTGCACTGGAAGGCTTTCGTGCCTGCATGCTTTTCGAAAGCGTATTTTCGCACGATGTAGCCAAAATTAGTTGAGCCACAGAGGCGAGGGTAATCCTGTCTTCGAGATTCTAAAAATCGATATGGCTGCTACTAATGACGCGCTACAAATTTCTAATTTCAACCAGTTGCCTAGCTGTGATTGGATAAAGTTTATATTTAGAAATTAGTTAACCAATAAGGTAACTAGTTAAATTATTAACCTATTTTAAGATGTCCACCGGCACTGGTGTAATTCTACTACAGAAGCAATCTTCATAACTCAAAAAGCCCAAGTTTAAAAATTAGCGATAAGCTTTCCTGAAACACCTTGTATACTAAAGAACAATGGGTCGTGGATACTACACTGAGGCATCCCACAGTTTGTTTTCCTAATTTCCGAGATGAGACGATTTGTAAGTACAGTTTGTTGGCGATACTGTGGATTGATTCCCACTAAACTCAGGCATATCCTCTACACCCATAAATTTCTACTTTCCTTGGTAACATAGCGTGATTTCTGCAGTCAAAGGCCTTCGAGAAGTCAGATATAGTCTCGGACTAGAAGACGACGAAGCAGGAAGGAGCGCTAGTACTCGTGCGAGGCCGTCCGAGGCAAAAGTCTGAATTTTTGGTTAAGAGAACAAAGGGTGCAATCGCGAACAATTGGTGGAATTCTGAGTGCACGCGTGCATATAGACGACGGAAAGCAGCTTGGAAGAAACTTCTCATCAATCAATGCCCAAAAAATTGGCTGGATTATAAGTATGTTGCAGCAACATTTAAGCGCACTGTCGCCCGTGCAAAGGAGGAGTATAATACAAATCATTATGATTTCCTTTCACAATCAGGAAATAAACGAGCCTTGTTTAGTTTCATGAGGCGCAACAAGGTGATTCCTCCGACTGCCAATATTGAATCCCTCGTTCAGTCCCCTGCTGACATCGCAAAGGCCTTAGAAGATATTGCGTGTGGCCTAGAGCGTCGCTTTACATCTGCTTTACCTTCTACTATATTCACATGCACCTCAAGTGATTTCACTGAGGTCTCTATGCCTGAGCTGTCGCAAATTGTTCTGCGCTTATCCCCAGCGGCTCCTGGCCCCGATAAGGTCACTTCATCTATGATCAAAATTTTGTTCAATGAATCTCCTGCAGACCTGTTGGCTCTAATTAACCATTCTATTAAAGGTCCTTGGATACCGCATGAGTGGCGTCTTGCTGAAATAGTTCCATTGCTTAAAAAACAAGGGGAGGGCTTAACTTTAGACAATATACGCCCTATTTCGTTAACATCTAACCTAGTGAAATTGGTGGAAAGGGTCCTTCTCGGCCGTGTCATGTCATTCATTTCAGAAAATGCTGTATTGAATCCATGTCAAATTGGTTTCAGGCCGAGTTGTTCAATTTGGTGTGCTCATACTGATCTTGAGAGTCGTATTAAATTAGCTCGCAATAGAAAACAGTTTGCTGCGCTTGTCACCTTGGATATCAGTAAAGCATACGACAGCGTGGAGCACTCGACTCTATTACTAAGATTACAGGAACTCAACTTCCCAAGCTATTTTGTAGCCTGGATTTCTGTTTTTTTAGAAAATAGAGAATTTTACTGCTGCCAAAATGGTATTTCCTCAAGGAGATTTCCACAGACAAGAGGTGTTCCGCAAGGATCAGTTCTCTCCCCTGTTCTTTTTAACATTTTTCTAAGCTCAATTCCATGCATTCAAAATGTGAAAACTTATGTGTACCCCGACGATATTGCATTTTTTGCATCAGCAGGTGACATTCACACTCTTTATCGAACCCTGCAAAATTACCTCAATGTTCTTGACAACTGGCTAGGAAGAATTCATCTGTCCCTTAATGTGAAGAAATGCGCATTGTTAGTATTTCCAGTTTCTGTTCCTGTAAACATCTGCCTGGTCTATAGAAATAACATAATACCTCAAGTTCAGACGGTGAAGTATCTCGGTGTAATATACGACTCTACTCTCTCCTGGCAGCCACACATTGAGCAAGTTTCTGCAAAAGGAGTTCGGGCCATTGGCATCCTGCGCAGGCTTTGTAGTGCTAGGTCAGGCATGAGAAGGCATACGCTTCTGATGATTTATAAAATGTACGTCCGCCCAATTTTGGAGTTCGGGTGTGTTTTATTCTCAGGAGCTCCTGCCTATAAACTTCGCCCTCTTGTGCTTTTGGAGCGTGAGGCGTTGCGCCTTTGTCTGGGGCTTCCAAAATATGTCGCCAATGCTGTTCTGGACCTTGAGGCGCGAATGCCTTCGTTATCAGCTAGGTTTCGCCTTTTAACAGTTCAAACATTTTTAAAATTGTGCGACTCCCCTCTTCACGCTTCCAGTATAATATTTCTTAGTCAACCTTCCGCCTTTTTTAGTGCTGCCTGGTCTCGATTTCATACCCGGCAGATATGTTACGTGCAGTCCCTCCTTGATCGCATAAATATCCATTTCACTGATGTCCGCCAAATATATAACAACTCCTCATCTGTCCAGATTGAATTCGATGACATTTTCCCATCGAATGCAAAGCTGCAGCCCTTCCCGCTTCTTCAGGGTCTATTGCTGGACCACCTAAGGTCCTTTCCCTCTCATGTTCTTATTGCTACCGATGCCTCGCAGGATCGCGAAAAGGCAGGTGTGGGAATTTTTTCACCTTCACTGGATTGGTCTTTTTCTCTCCGTCTTCCTGACTTCACTCCAATTTTTCTGGCTGAATTATTAGCAGTAATCTTAGCCTTACGAAAATTAGAATCTACCGTTTCCCAGGTCGTGGTTATGACAGACTCTCTGTCCATTTGCTCTTCCTTATCCTCGCCCACTGACTCTCGGCCATTACGCCTCTTTAAGTTCCTGATTCCGCTGCATCTAAATTCGGTAAGGTTGCTTTGGGTACCAGGTCACATGGGCTTTCACTTAAATGAGGTTGCAGATTCCTTAGCAAGAGCCTCTCTCAGCGGCCCAATTGTTGCTGTCCTACCATCGTGTGCATATACAGCTGCGGTGAGGTTTCGCAGCTACACAATATTTCAGGAATTTGCTGCCTCGGCTCTTACATCGTCTCCCGAATACCAGCATCTTCTGCATCCTTGGAGTAGCAAAGACTGGCGCTCACGCAGACTAGAGGTCTCTTTCACGCGCTTGCGTTGCCGGGTTCCCCTTCTAAATTTCTACCTTCACAGATCTGGCCTGGCAGCTTCCCCACTGTGCCCTTTTTGTGCCGAACCTGAGACAATAGATCACTTCCTGCTGTTCTGCCGCCGCTTTTCTCATTTGAGGAAGCGTCTTTTGCAAATTCCATTTCATCAACTGGGCTTGCCTGTGTCTTCCGCGGTTGTTCTTTCCATTGGCGCTTCTTTGCTTGGACGAAGCGACAGGAGTGTGCGCTCTGCTGTGCAAAATTTTCTTCAAGAAACGCAGCGACTCCCATTCTAATTTCTTTTTCCTGATCTCTGTCAGTAAGACATTGCAACATTACAGGCACTGTGTACTATTATGCACATTAAGCAATTGTCCCGTCTTCGATCTCCAAGTTAACTGGACCCCTTTCCTTCCCTCTTCCAATCTATCAGACTACATACTATTTCCACTGCTTTTCCCGTCAAAAATTTCCTGTATCCAGTAATTAACCGCCTGTGTCTTGGCCACTCCCCCGTAGTGGGTATGTGCCAGCAACGTCTGAGGCCTTCCTTCCTTCCTTCCTTCCTTCCGTCCGCCGTTAAATAATGCCATAGCCATCTCTCATGTCGTACTGCTTTCATCGGCTTGCTGGCATGTAACATTTGTTGTGAGGTGTGGGGAATGGTGGCCATCCTGGTCCTAGAGCTCGGCGCCCTACGTCCGCCGTGGTTGTCGGCCGTGTGCTCCTGCGCGCCTGACCAGAACCGACCTCGCCGTTTGCCCCAGCCCCGTACGCCGCCCCGACCAGAAGACACGAAGAACACGTGAGCACATAGCTTCATGCCCATGCCGTTGGGTGCATCCATGCACCTCCGCCGTCGGCTGCAGTTGACCTGTGAACCGAAAGCTTCTTGCGCCAGCGCTCATCCGATCTTCACATCCACCGTGGCGGCAAGCCCTTTATCATCCTCGCTTCTCTGTTCGTCCCTTCTGCCAGGCCCATCGTGACGACCTGCGATTTATCGACACTGCCGTTCTTCTAGTTCGCGCGATTGGGACGATCGCTTGGTGGGCCCGGGTCGTGTTACGGACTAGAAGAAGATGAAGGGTGCACTAGCGTGGACGGGAGCGCTAGCGCTCATCAGGCCGTCCGCTATTAATGTCATAGCCATCTGTCATTCACTGTATTCATCGGCTTGTTTCGTTATTTGTTTGCGGTTACTTGCAAATTGAGTTTTGAGCGACAAGTGCTAAATCATTTGATAGACCTTTTCTGAAACGGAACTGATAGTGTGTTAGTATATTATTCTCTTCACATTCAGTCATTCTGTAGTTCATTAGCGTTTTTGAGACCTTTCAAAAACAAATACAAAATCGGTCTGTAATTGGTCAGGCTATGCTTATCGCTGTCTTTAAAAAAAAGATTGCTGCGGTTAAAATACTCCTAAACCTGGTTAGAGAGCGAAGGCTGTGGCGTATCAGGCGACTGGACGCTGCTTGGCGTCTGTAACGTTGAGTGCGTAGCGCACACTAGATAGGCAGTGCGCCCACTGACTGATGTTGCTGAGAGGAAGAAGGAAAAGGAAAGTGAACGGGCCTGCCTACCGGCTCAAGCCGAGCCGCGCTCGCTACCGCGTGCTGAAATTAGGAGGGGTAAAGGATAGGAGAGCAAAGAGTGAAAAACGCGCCGAGCTAATATGCCCCGGGCCGATCCCGGAGGCAATGCAATACCGGGCCTACCCGTGTCAAAGTGCGCCCACCCAGGCAAGTGGCAGTTAAATTAACGGTTGATCGCAAGAGGTTGGTAACCCAATGAATGCTGCGGCCTATTGCTGCAGTGCTGCGCATCTGCCACAACGTGGTCAGTGCTAATGCTTACAAACCACATCTCTCTCTCCCCACCGCCACATACCTCAAAGCGCGATTGAGGCGTCCACTGACCTAGGAAGCCAGTTATGCGTCTTCCCTTCCTCAAAAACAACAGCGCCTATAGAACGTTGCTGTCAACGCCAACGCCAATCGACACAATGAACGCCGAATGCCTATAGCTTCAGTGCCGTGTTTCCGCCACAACGTTGTCAATCCCAACGCATGATGCACACATCTCTCAACACCGCCACGTAGGTAAAGCCCGACTGATGTTTTCACTATACTAGGGGCCCAGTTATGCGCCTTTTCTTTGCTTTCGATGAAAATTGAGGATTGGTTTTAAAAACTGGTTTTGAGGAAAGGAACTGCCGCGGTAACTATCTCACATATATCGGTGGTCACCCGAACCGCACCGTAAGGAAGGGATAAGCGTGTTTCGGCTCAAGGTCGTTCAACGTCATTACCCGGCCTACGCGACGACTCCTTTACCTTGCATAGTGAAGCTTATCGCTTCAAAAGAACTGCTCCTTTGTCTATCGCGTAGCTTTGGGAAACAGCCTATGTGTAAAAGAAAGGTGGTACACGCCCTCAAGAATGGAGCTGGTAATGTCTATGAGGTATTTTACGGGGCCATCTATAAGCCATCCGATTCGCATGGTTTACTGTTGATGAAGGTAATAAACGTGGCGCGAATTTTATCTTTGTTGGTTTTAAAAGTGTGCTTTCACGAAAGAAATATTTCATGTATTTTGGCTATGCGGCTATACGAATTGTGGGAAGTGGTCACCAAGGTGGCGAAGAAATCACTAAAAGAGTTACCCACTGATGAACATGTTGTCAGCGTACCGTTTAATAACAAGTCATCTAGGTTCAGCGGATTTCGACAGTCGCGTCCAAGAACCATGTTAATTGTTCTCCATGCAGCGTTGCTAAATTTCATTACTTCAGTGTTTAAAGGCTACAGATATATTTCTCTTGTCTTAAAAATTAATGTGGATTAGCCAAGCTAATCCAGAATATACAAAGCGAAAGCGAGATCGAGGTCTCCACGGACCCACGGTGCCGATTGTGCGCCTTTCCTTTCGTGAAAATGAATGGTCTTTGCAAAGTTGTCAACGCCAATGAACTCTATGAACGCCGTGGCTCACTTGTTTTGTTTGGTTTTTGAGGAAAGGAAATGGCCCAGTAACCGTCTCACATATCTCTGTGGAATCCCGAACCGTGACGTAAAGGAAGAGATAAAGGAGGGAGAGAAGTAGGAAAGAGAATAATAATAATAATTGGTTTTTGGGGAAAGAAAATGGCGCAGTATCTGCCTCATATATTGGCCGGCACCTGAACTGCGCCCTAAGAGAAGGGATAAAGGAGGGAGTGAAAGAAGAAAGGAAGAGAGAGGTGCCATAGTGGAGGGCTCCGGAATAAATGCGACCACTTGGGGGGTTTTTATGGAGTAGTGACATCGCACAGCACACTGGCTCGGTGCTACTAGTGGCGCATGCGCAGTAGTGACTAGGGAGCGAGAGAGGGAGAGAGAAAGATTACGCATAGCGCGCGGCAGTGGCCACCTGCGCCGCACGTGACGTCACGCGCGGCACCGGTGAAAGATCAGGCGCCGTGCGTGACGTAACTCGTGCTCCGACATACGCCGGCTCGCGCGAACGAACAGGGCAGGACGGCCACCCTGGTCAGTAAATCGTTGGCGCCATCAGCCACGACAGAATCAAGGAAACGGACGTAGAACACGTATTAGTCGAAATCATACCCAAAAAGAAGAGCAAACGCGGCAGCATTTTCATAGTAAACGCGCATAACCCTCCAAAACAAAGGAAAGCAAAATTTAGGGAACTGTTTCAGGGCGCGCGAAAACTAGGAAAGGACGACGCCCTAATAATTTTAGGAGACTTTAATGCTAGGAACGAGATCTGGGGATACAGGACTACCGACGCCAAGGGGAAGACAATCGCGGAGGCGGCCGAAGTTACCGAATGCGAGCTCCTCACAGACCCAGACTCCCTGACTAGAACAGGCAACAGCGTCAATAACGACACGAGCCCCGACCTCACTTTTACTCGCGGCACGGAGCTGGCGCAATAGGAAAACTTAATGGAGAATATAGGTAGCGATCATTAAATCATAAAACGCAAATCTCTTCCGAAAGACTTAAACGTCAATTAGTAACCGCGAAAATTACTGACTGGGACGCCTTCCGAAAGGCATGCGACAAACTAGAAAAAAAGGAGATACAGTCGATCGAGGATTGGACTAAAATGCTAAAAGGAAAACAGAACCATTTCACCAAAGAGGTAGCGAAAACGACCCAAACACCCGAAGTAGACACAAGGTTACTAGGTCTTTCGGAGGCTAGGCGAGGACTCACCAAAAGGTGCAAGTACCAAAAGTACAAGCAACTGAAACGCAAAATTGTGGAGATTATGGGGAAGGCCGAAGAGCATGCCACCCTACTGGCGAGGCAAAATTGGCAGCAACTTAGCGATTCACTTAACGGGACCCTGAGCACAGCGAGAACTTGGCGTATTCTCAAGGCGCTCATAGACCCAACCAAAACTAAATCAGAAAATAATAAGGCCATATACCGCCTGGTCCATCAATACGAAGTTTCGCGTTAAATGCTACGGGGACTCAAACCCGGCAGCCTACACGGACGGGTACAGGGGCAAAGAAAATAACGATCTAGACAGACCCATTACTAGGGAGGAAGTCTACGCGGCTATGCAGTGCGCGACTAAAAATACGGCCACAGGCGCGGACAAAGTTACAAGCGCACTCATCCGCAACCTTAGCGACACCCAGGTAGAGGAACTAACCGAACTCAATACACACTGTGAAGCGGAAACGGTACCGGCGGAATGGAAACATGCCGAGGTAGTCATGATTCCTAAACCGGGCAAAAAGCTGCAGATTGAAAATCTAAGACCAATATCGCTCACCTCGTGCTTAGGCAAACTATACGAGAGAGTGGTAACGCGCAGGCTGCAGCAGTATATGGAGGATAATGAGCTGTACCCCCACTCTATGTTTGGTTTCCGAGCCACACTATCCACCCAGGATATACTTCTCCAAATCAAAAAGAAGTACTCTTAGGAGTACCCTACAACGGGGAACACGTTATAATGGCACTTGACATAAAGGGAGCTTTCGACAATGTCAGCCACGACGCCATCCTTACGGGTCTAGACGACCTAAACTGCGGCAGGAGGATCCATGGCTATGTTAAAGCGTTTATTTCTGACAGAACAGCTACGATTGGACTAGGAGAACTTAGATCGGATAAATTCTCCACCCCAAACAAAGGAACACCCCAGGGCTCAGTTATCTCTCCCACGCTCTTTAACGTAGCGATGATTGGGTTAGATAAACAATTAGAAACAATCAACGGCATACACCACGCCATGTACGCCGACGATATCACAATCTGGATGAGCAGAGGGTCGCTAGAGGAAAAGGAAGAGAAACTTCAGGAAGCCGCGACATGCGTAGAAAACTTTGTCAAGGCCAGAGGCCTCGCGTGCTCGACAGAAAAATCGGATATTCTCCGCGTCTGGCGAGGCAAACAGAATCGCACGGTTCCGGCAGACGACGACGAGCTAAAACTCGAAATCTACCTCGAAGGCAAACCGATCCCAGAGAAACCCATGATTAGAATCTTAGGAATGTGGATACAATGGAACCAGCGCTGTACTCAATCCCTCTCCCTACTACAAAGCATCGACGCTGCAGGTTCCTCGCATGATTAAGCGGGTCTCGCAGAGACGATACGGCATGCGCGAGGAAGACACGCTTAAACTCGTAAGGAACCTAGTGGTGAGCAGGATGACCTATAGTCTCCCCTACTTTAACCTTACCCAAGGAGAAACACAACAAGCAGAAGCAATCCTACGCCGCGCCTACAAAGCTGCCCTACAATTACCAAACAGCACACCGACCGAAAAGTTGATGGCCCTAGGACTCCTAAACACGCTAGGCGAGCTCAAAAGAGCTCATGGTGGCGACGGGGATAGGCTCGGACCTACGCGAGATCACTAGCGCATCTCTAAACGACTACACGGTAGTCGAGGCCGAAGAGGCGGCCGTGGCTCTAGCGGCAGCGGAGGGCTACCGGTCCAAGCTGTCTTTAACGATCATATCAGACTCGCAAGCAGCCTGCCGAAACTATATGAACGGCAGAATCAGCCTCAGCGCGCTCCGCATACTCTGCTCTTGCGGCGCACCCTAAAGGATAGGCAAGGAAGACCACTTTTGCATACGATAGTATGGACGCCAGGTCACGAAGGGGTGGTAGGCAACCAAGAGCCCGACAGGGTAGCTCGAGAGCATACGAAAAGTCGAGCTTCCCGCGTAGGCGGCCCCGAGGTTTTCGTACCTATCCCTCAGGGATATACGGCGATTTTAGATTATTTTAAGGGGGTCAGAAGACGCTACCCCTCACCACACAAATCACTTAGCAGGGAAGAGGCTGTAGCTTGGAGGCAGCTGCAAACGGGTACATACCATAACCTGCATATACTAAGCAAAATTCACACCACGCAATATAACTATACATGTCCACTGTGTAACGAAACGCCCACGCTTTATCATATTTCGTGGGAATGCCCGAGAATACCCGTGGTCCCAGCCATACCAAACCCGAGTGCGGAGCAGTGGGAGGGATTGTCCTCCAGCGAACGCCGGTACGACCAAATTGGTCAAATCCGGCGGGCCAAGCTGGCGGCGGCATCCAGCGGAGCCCTGGAAAAGGGGCAGACGACTCTGTGCAAGATATAAGTCATCTGACACCACAGACGAAAAAAACTAGAGCAAAGTAAAGTTTATTCTCTCTCTCTCGCGCTCGCGCGAAGCGCGGTGTTGACTAGCGTAATGAAGCTTTTCGCTTCAATACTAGCTACTCTGTTTCTGAAAGGTTCGAAACCACGAAACTCATCCGGACACTCTGTTTCGAAGAAACATCGGAATATAGCGTCATTTTGCTTAATTACTATAAAATAATAATTTTTGGTCCATGGTTTGCACGTATTTTTATTATTCATTGTTGCGCGGCAGGATACAATGAGAGAAAAATTTTAAAATCGTCAGAGTGTGGTTCGTTGCAGACTTGTGCCCACGTAGTTTGATGGTTTACGGGTATTTATCGTTATAATGCAAATCAGGCTTTGAGAGACGTCGTAGTGAAGGACTCCGGAAATTTTGACCACCTGGGGTTCTTTAACATGCACTGACATCGCACAGTACTCGGGTCTCTAGAATTTCGCCTGCATCGAAATTCGACCGCCATGGCCGGTATCGAAACCGCGTCTTTCCACCTTGTTTGAGATTTTTCACTTCGAAACTGTTAGAAAGTGAAGGGACTAATATCCTTACTTTTTATTTATTTTTGTCAGCTAAGAGAAATATTGGCAAGATATTATGAAATTGACGCCAATGACACCTGAATGACGTTTCTCAGTGTCCACATGTGTAATAAAGACATCAACTAATCTTTTAGAATTGTTATGAATCCGGGTGGACATGTTAATTCTGTTAAGGCAGGTGTTGACCTCGAGTATTGTCATCAGGTCAGATTGGGCTCTTGAGTTATAGAGCATATTAATATCACCACCTAAAACAGCATTGTCATTCTTCTGGTTGAACCTCCAAAACAACATCCAAAAACGAAAGCAAGTTCGGCGTACTGCCTTATTGTGCGCAGTATAGGAACATGGATGTGTTTGTGAGGGAAATGATTTTCAATAGTTAAAAATGAAGAGTGGTTTGTGCGTATTTGTCAAGCACATCTGGCGATAAGGCTGTTCCGTCAATGGCAGTACACCGCGAATTGTATTAGAGGGACCGCTTAGATTATGGCTGTGATAACCAGAAAACCTAAATACTTAACGTTTATACTAGCAACAGGTTTAGAAAGCATGACCACATCAAAATAAAGCCATAATGATGAAAACAAGGCTTATAGATCGTCCTCCTTACTGCGGGCAGATTGAGTATGGAGGATTATTAGTATGCTTTTCTCGTTGCAGTTTTGTTACGCCACATGGCGTTAACAAATAAATAGAAATGACTGACAAAAAACAAACTCTTTTGGGCGTCTAGCTCTCTAATTGAATCTTTTGTAAGTAATCGGCGCAAGTTGCACGAAACACACACGATGTATCCGACTCTCAAGCAAGAAATTTTTAATTTTTATAATAGCTCAATAAGTAGTGGCTGGCTTGTTGGCTTCTTTCACTTCTTTCGCGTTATTTCGAGTGATAGTTATGCTGAGAAGTACGTTTAGGGTCATGCATAAGTCTTCGCTGACAAACACTGTAGACTTAGCGGTGAACCCAAATCTGACCGGACGAGTAGCTTCTTCCATGCCTTTTCAGGAACAGCGTTACGCTTCCAGCGTGTGCGAAATTGCCCAGTAACGTTAGGACAGCCGCCATCCTTCTTGGGCACACAGTGCAAACGTGTACGTCATCATCACCAATAGGTTCTTGGTGAAAAGCTAGTTGGTGAACAACCTCAGCTAGTGGAATACAACGGCGCAAGATAAATAAAAAAAGGATGAGGACGCGCCCGTCGCGTCTATTTCAAGTTCTCGCCCTCGCTTTCTTGCGCCGTTGTATCCCATTAACTATGGCTCTTGGATCACGTCGCCTTACTGCTCTAACACAGCTCAGTGGCATTCGCTTTCATGCAGCGCAATATCTTTCAGCTCAATGTTAAGGTTCCCTCAGAACTCTTGTATATTTGTATATTTTTAAGCACATGTTCTGAAGCTATCGCCAGCTTTTTCAGCTTATTGCATTCAGAAATCAACGCTGCGTTTTTCTGTTTTGGTGTCAGATTTTTCTTCTGATTCTTTGAACAACACGTGACCATCGTATCAAATTGCCGACAGAAAAATTTGATTCACGATTTCAGTTTTTTGAGGACGTTGAACTTAATTTCTACTTTGCACGAAGAAACACACAAACAACGCGCCCACGAAGCTATAATTTATCCGAAGGAAGCAACGGTGGACACATGGCACCGTTTATGTGACCTCTACAAACATAGGGGGAAATGAGAAATGACCTCGTAGAAGCTGTGCTCTGGAAGCGATCATCCAGTAAAACTGAAAGCCATTTGCTTATCTGTATAGGCCTTATAACTTGTTCGCCAACTTCCAGTTTTATAAGCCGTTGAGGCTTCAGAAGTTCTTCCGCATCAAACGTGTGCACGCTTGTGCGGGCCATTGAAATGCGGTCTGAAATGCGTGGTACGCCGCGAATCCGGCCGCTGTGGTAGTACGCTTTGCTTCCAAGTGCGTCAGCGCACGTCACAAACAAAAGATTCGTGTTCCATGTTTGGCGTCTGCACAGACACCGCGTAACAAGTGAAGCACATTCAAACAAAAATTTTACTCCGCAACTTCGAATCGGGTACTCCGGCTCAGTAGACGAGCGCTTTAACCACTGCGCCACCGTGGCTGGTGAAAAAACGGCGACGGCCGCCTTTGGATGGAGGCGAAACGCAAAGCTGGCTGTGTGCTGTGCGATGTCAGTGCATATTCAAGATCCCCAAGTGGTCGAAATTATTCCGGAGCCCTCCACTACGGCACCTCTTTCTTCCTTTCTTCTCTCAGTCCTCCTCTATTCCTTCCCTTACTCCGCTGTTCCGGTGTCAGCCGAGATGCGAGACAGATATTGCGCCATTTCTTTTCCCCCAAAACAAAAAAAAGAACAACAACTTCTCTGAAGTATGAAGAAGCCTTCGAATGAACACTCACTGAGGGAGAATAAAGCTGCGCCGCACGCGCCACAAGGCCGCTGCGTGTGGAAGGGGTGGCGCTGTGAGCGCGCGAAGCGAGTGGACATACAGCGCATCGTCTCCACCAACTTTTGGCTGGAGCCACGGTTCCTCGGCCGGAACCCCGTCAACACAGCCGCTTCTGTGTTCGCGAAGTCGACAGCTACCTGTGGACACCACTCACACACAGGTGGGGCAACATTTACGCATTTTAGGGCCGATCCTCACTTGCGTTTCGTGGCGACGGCGCTAGGCCTAACGCCTACGCAGACGCTCGGCCGTGAGTGAGTCGCCCACCCGTGTCAAGATGGCTGCCCAAAAAGTACAACGCGGCTACGACCCGCACGCCATGGCCTGGTCCGAGGTTCCTTCAGCTCCGACGCCTGAGAGTCCGGATTCTGCGCCCATCGAGAACCCCAGGCTCTTCAAACTAGTGGAACGCCGCTCCCGCAAGCGGGACGCCGCCTCCAAGAAAGCGGACGCCACGTCGGCAGGCCGCTCAACACGGCACAGCGCTGCTGCGCGCGCTGCAGCGCTTCACGGAGGGGCCCAGTCTAAGACCGGACCCTCTTGGAAACCAAAGCCACTGCCGCGTCTTCATCCAGAAGACATCGTCATAATCCTGAAGCCCCGGGTGACCGTCGCTCTCAGGGATGTCTACCAACATGGCGAGCTGGGAGCAGCGTTCGCGGACTACCTGGGCGTCAAGGCCGCAGCATCCCTCAGCCTGCTCCCCACATGGGAGCAAAACCTGATCGTCGCAGGCACCAGAGAGCCGCACGTCGCGGACAAGCTTCTGCGGGATTTTCAACTAACATCACCGAAGGGCCAGCTCTCCATGTACGGCCAGTTGAAACTCACTGGAGACGTGTGCCGCGGCGTCATCACCGTGGCCAAGCACGAGACCAGTGAGTCCCTCCAAAACAAGATCCAGTGGCGTGCTGGAGAGCTTGCCGATATCCGCAAGCTTGGCAAATCCGACGTCGCGTCGCTCACCTTCGTGGGAAAAGTGGTGCCGCGATATGTGCATTACAACTCTGAGGTGACCATTGTGCGTCCGTACAAGAGAACCATTCCGGCCTGCGTGCGGTGCGGCACTGTGGGCCACCGAGCAGACACCTGCCCCTGCCCGGATGAAAAGTGCGGCCTGTGTGGCCAAACGGCGCCGACCGTCGACGGAGTCAAGGCCCAGCATGAATGCAGTCTGTCCTGTGCAGTCTGTGGGCAAGCCCACGCTACCAACTCCCGCGACTGCACGGGAAAATTCCGGCAGCTCAAGGTGCATGGCCCCAAGGCTAAGCGCCCAGAGGTGCCAAAAAACCAGCGACCTGGCAAGCAGCCAAGTCATTCAAAACCAGGTGCCGGTGGCGGAACGCCGCGTGGTGCTCACGGCACCGACCACAAGACATCGTCACCTTCTTCACCGTCGGTGAAACCAGCGCCCGGGAAGAAGACGGCGCCTCCACCGCCCAGCGGCAGAGACACTGGCCACTTCCCGGCCCTCAAGACAATTGGCGCTGCCGACGCCCGGGCATCAGCGCCTCAACACCACAAAACAGGTGAGCAGCTGGGCTGAGATCGCCTCCTCTTCCTCCCATCCCTCACCCTCCCCCGTAACCGTCTCCGCACTCGACGCGGAATACAAAAAACAGATAGACGTGCTCCGGGCACAGAATGAGCTTTTGCTCAACAAAATTCAAAATTTAGAATCAAAATTGGCGTCCGCCGCACCGAGCCCGCAGAACTCGGACGCAATGGAGAGCGACGTGGAGATCTCGCCTGCCCTCGTGACAGCCGTTTCTGCGATGGAGAAGCGCTTAACCTCTAAATTGCGATATATGATCGAGACCGCCATGGACCAGATCTTGACAAAGGTCAAATCTGCCGTCCCCGCGGTGGTCTCAAAACACATCTCGGACAACCCCCGCCTCCTCCGTCGGACGGGACCCATTAGGGACATATCCCGCCCTTCAAAATTCACCCGTCTGATTATTGATTCGGACAATGAGGACAACTGCCCCGCTCCATCCGTCATCACCCCCTTGATGGCGCAAGTAGCTGGCTCTGAGGCAGCCAATCCCTCCTCCTCCCCCCCAAGAATTTTAAATCATGACGAGACACCTTAATCAAAGGAATTCCGCCATCTCCAATTCGGCCATGTCAACTTCAATAACACAGTGGAACTGTAGAGGCTTTAAGGACCGCACTAAGCGGGCCAATTTCCGCCTCTACTTTGAAAATTTCGAGTCCTTACCAGCCGTGGTTGCCCTCCAAGAGCCAGGCCTGGGCGCCACAATTTCAAATTGCACGACGTTCCAACAGGATCCCGCGTCTTGTCTTCTTGTCCACAAAGACTACACAGCAAATCTAGTGGATCTCGACTTCCCACTAGAGTACTCTTATGTAATGGTGACCCTCCTACCAGTCCGCCGCAGGGACCCACCGTTGCATATACTCAACGTGTACTGCTCTCCCAAACTAAAGCGAGTGACTTTTGCCGACCTCTTTAGCCGCGCGCTAAGAGTAGCGGGCCGCGATCCCCTGCTTATTGTGGGCGACTTTAACGCTCCCAGTCAGCAATGGGGGTATCGCAAGGAGGAGTCACGCGGGCGTAAGCTAGCGGAGCTTGCGTCCACGTTGGGCCTCACCCTCCACACGGACCCTGTCCACCCAACCCGGCTAGGAAATTCCGTGACACGGGATACGTGTCCGGACTTAACCTTCACTCGCAACATACAACACGCAGACTGGTTCAACACCGAGGAGACCCTCGGTAGCGACCACTGCATCATTAACACTACACTACGCACACGCCCCCTCAAGCGTCCCAGAACACAAGCCCATATCCCAGATTGGACGAAATTCAGGCAAAATTTTAACTCACTTGATAATACACCCATTTCCGCGCAAGGCTACACAGCATGGTCCCAACAGCTGCTGGCACACCTTTCCTCGCATGAAACACACATCCAGCTCTCAGAGGCGGTCACGGACGTGAATAACCGCCTTCTACACCTCTGGGAAGCCCGTCGCAGCCTCGTCCGCCGTAGGCGACGCCAGAAACACAACAGAAAGCTCAAAGCTCGAATTGCCGAGCTTACCCAGAAAGCGGCAGAGTACGCGGCCCAACTCGCTGACTCCAACTGGGTAGATAGATGCAACACGGCCGCGCGACAAATGTCCAGCCGAAACATTTGGCGTCTCTCTCGAGCCCTACTCGACCCAACCCAAACACGAACCGAAACACAAAAACATTTGCAGCGAGCCATGCACCATTTTCCTGGCAACACGACTCAACTGGCACAGAAACTTCGGGACCAGTATCTGTGTACAGCCCAAGACCCCCGTGGATCTGCGTACTCTTATGCAGGCGGAGAGAACACGGAGCTGGATCAACCTTTCCAGCTCCATGATCTGCGGGCGGCTCTCGCCAAAATGAAACGGGGCACTGCGCCAGGACGGGATAAGGTCACCGTCAAGCTTTTGACAAACCTGCCCGACTTGGCATACCAGTCCCTCCTGGAATACGTCAATGCGATTTGGCGTGGGGACACCCCCCTGCCAATCGAATGGAAAACGGCTTTGGTGACTTTTATTCCTAAAGCTGGGAAACCAATTGACACAGATAACCTCCGCCCCATCTCTCTCACCTCATGTGTGGGCAAACTAATGGAGACGATGGTGCGGGATCGGTTATCTACATATCTTGAACACAAACAAGTCTTTGCGAGCACCATGTTCGGATTCCGCCCACACAGATCCGCACAGGATGTCCTGCAACTCAATCGGGAAGTCCTTGACCCCCTCGAATGCCCCCATAATGACCAGGTAGTACTCGCCCTGGATCTTAAAGGGGCATTTGACAATGTAACACATGAGATCATACTCACTAACCTAAGTCACACCGACTGTGGCCTCAACACATTCCAATACATAAGCCAATTTTTAATGGATCGTCAATCCTACATTCGAATTCAAGATAGAGACCATGGTCCTTACCTACTCGGCACGCGGGGAACCCCTCAAGGCGCGGTACTTTCCCCGCTGCTCTTTAATCTGGCCATGATACACCTGCCAGCCCAGCTGAGTGGTGTCGCCGGCGTGCGGCACGCCCTGTACGCCGATGACATCACTCTGTGGGCCACACAGGGCAGCACAGGGGACATTGAAACCAGCCTGCAAACAGCGGCGACGATAGTAAACCGCTACGCCCGCCGCTGCGGTCTTCAATGTTCCCCTCAAAAATCGGAATTTGTGCACCTCCGCCCCTCACTGAAGTGCACAACTAAAATATCTCTCTCTCTTGAGAGCGGTCCCATACGCGAAAGTGATGAGATACGGGTACTCGGACTCTACATCCACAAACACAGGCGGCCAGACACTACATTCGCCAAACTCCGTAAGGTGGGGGACCAGGTGGGCCGCATTGTCCGCCGGGTTTCCAACAAACGCGGAGGGTTACGAAGTAAGGATGCCTTGCGGCTGGCAAACGCCTTCGTGACTAGTCGAATTCTCTATTCGACTCCTTATCTCCACTTACGGAAACAAGAGGAGGACGCCCTTGAGGTCATCCTTCGCAAAATTGTTAAACGTGCCCTTGACCTCCCCATCACTACTTCAAACAGCCGGCTTATGGCTCTTGGGGTGGTGAACACTTTCCGGGAGCTCCGGGAGGCGCACCTTACAAACCAGTACACGCGCCTGTCGCTAACGGTGTCGGGTCGCCGCCTTCTTGCTCGACTCCATATCCAACACACCCCTCCAATGGAAGACAGGTTTCGCATCCCGGAACTGTGGAGACGTGCCCTCCACGTGCGGCCTCTTCCAGCAAACATGTCACACGAAGACCATAATGGTCGGCGCCTGGCACGAGCGGAAGCGCTAGCCCGATATTATGGCAACAAAACAGGTGTCTACTACGTGGACGCCTCCGGCCCTCACCACGGGGGATGGTACACGGCCGCGGTAGTTCACAACAGCAACACAGTTAACGGCCTAACTTTCAGAGCCCGCAGTGTAACACAAGCAGAAGAGGTCGCGATTGCTCTCGCGGCCTCACATTCCAATTCAAAATACATAATCACCGACTCGCGATTGGCCTGTCGGAACGTCGAACAAGGCTGCACTCCCTTCCTAGCCTATCGAATATACCAAAATTGCATACGGGATACGGACCCCGCACACCGTTACCTCATATGGGCCCCTGCTCATCAGGGGTTGGCAGGAAACGAGGCAGCAGACGCAGCCGCCCGCGCGCTCTCTCACCGGGCTGTTTTCTCCTCCCCATCCGATCAAGAACCCGATTTTAATCCGGTCTATACATTCAAAGATATTACAACATAATATCAAAATTGTCATCGCCTTTACCCTAGTCCATGTAAAGGCCTGAAGAAGGCGGATGAGCGGCTCCTTCTCCGCCTTCTCACCAATACATTGCTGTGCCCGGCAGTGCTAAAACATTTTGACTCCTCCTTTATTGGCAGCTGCCCACAATGTAGTGCAGTGTCCTCTGACACCTATCACATGGTTTGGGCCTGCCCCTCCAACCCCGCTATTCCCCCCATCCCCAACCCAACCCGGGAGGACTGGGAGGCGACCCTGCTCGGCTGCCACGACTTACAGGCCCAACAAGCCTTAGTCGGGCGCGCCCGGGCGGCGGCAACCGCCACTGGGGTCCCATACTAGGGACCTCCACCTAGTGCTTGTACGGATCGGTCCCTTACGGGCTGATCCAAACATACCTCCTATTCATCCGTAATAAATGTTTTCACCACCACCACCCATAGTGTCGAAAACAAGGCGTCATATTTAATTTCAGTGACTTTCTTGAAAAGTTTTCATAAGATCGTAGCATGTAAATATGCGCGTCCAACATGCTGCTCACTTATAAAGCCAAGGTCTTTTTCTAAAGCACAGCGCTGTAACACACGAGCATGCTGTTGTGTCGGCATGCCCGACAATAGAAGCGGACTCAGCATAACTAGATACAAGCCCTCGTACAACACTTGAAGGCAGGTTCGGTGTACCATTACACTAAACTAACGCTTTGCAAGAGCGTCCTCTGATTTAGCTCCAGACATTGTTATATCGACATTCGCGCTTAGATGCGAGCAACGTCGAAGAAACAGATGAGTAATTAAGGGTGTATTCCGGAACTAGGGATCCTCTATTCAGTTATAATAAAAAGATGGTTGTCAATGGTCGTACATTCTAAATAAGTCATTCAGAAGAGAGAACAAAGCCTAAACATAAAATACCTGTGGTGACTCGCTTTACGTTTTTCAGCAGTAGCAGTGTGGAAATGCGATCGAATTCACTGCCTTCACTTCTCAATCTTCTTTAGGTAGTAAGAGCACCGTATGTTGGTACTGGGAGTTCGTTTATGTTTTGAAGCACTCCAATGTTCTAGATTTCACGTCGGTGGAGTACGTGTGGCCACGGCCGAAACGATGGCGGCTGGATTGGCTATAACACAAAGCCACTAACGACAATCTAGTGGATCTTCCCCCATTAAACGTTTTAAACGACCATTATAGACAAATTAAGGCGAAAAAAAAAACCAAAAACAGGGGAACCGTGATTGCAAACATAAATCGAGCCTTTCCAAAATTATTCGGCCGAACGGCATTCAGCGGAACAAAAAAGCTTAAGCAACAATCAAGACAGCGCTGTTTTCCTATGTGCCGTCGATTTTCCGCTTACGAGTGAGCGGCTGAATACCAGAAAATTCGCTTATGACAGGAAGGCGCATCATGGTGACATGGACCAGCGGAACAAGTCTGCCGACTACCACGGTGGTAATACCTGCCACGGATCACTGAAGGCAGGTGATCTGTGCTTCGAGTGCTGCTGCGTCTCTTTGCTGGCACGCGTATGGGAGAAATAGGATCCTTAGCAGCTGAAGAAACGACGTTAAGTTATTGAGGCCGGCCGCAGATGGCAGAGCAAACATGTACATCGCGCTCGCACACCTATATATCGGCGACGACGAAGCGAGCGTATGGATCTTGATGTGCTGTGTGATTTTGATAAGTGTGCACATAAGCTTTGAGAAATCCTCAAAATCATGCAACCAGCAGTCGCCCTCTAATGTCTTTCATTCGATCGTTCGGCACCACATCGGGGGGAACAATTGCGTGTGTATTGGTCATCGAACGACACGGCTCACTCTGGGATTATCGCTTATTTATTAGGTGCTCTGTAAGCATTCTCTCAGACAATCGACCCTGCTTTGTGGCTGACTCTGGTGTGACCGCTGCACTTTCTGTGAGCCGTAAGCGGAAAATCAGAATACGCCCCGCTTAAATGTAGTCTGTCGCCTGCCGGCTATTAATATCGCTGCCGACCAGGAATGCAAGCCCAATCTCGACAAACGCAGGTATCAGCTGGTTGAAAGTTTTCTCGAGGAAGCGCGTGTAGGGAACAAATTTATAAGCAGAGAGCGAGCACTCAGATGAAATGAAAGGCGTTAAAATCCGGCCTGGCGTGTCGGCGAAGTACTGCTTGTGCATGTATTATGATTCAAGCTAGGAAATTTTTCTATCGAATATGAGTCACATACGAGGTCATGTGTGCATACGGAGCATCTAGGTCATATTAAGCACTTGTAGCTAAAGACCTGAGCACCAGGCCTTACGGCTGCCGGCGAAGACCACATCAGCGCCCGCCTCGACCGCTGGGGCCACATATTTCGGTCAAAGATGCCTCGAGCTACGTGCACACAATGGCTGTCAGTAAAGGACGTGTTTAAATCAATCAACCCTTTCTCAAAGCTTATCCGCATTTCCACATTGTAGAAAAACAAGGAAGAACGCGCTCAACATTACGCTTGCACGCGCGTGTCTGACCGCGTTGTCGGACCTAGGTTCTGTGTCAGATTTTGCAGAAAGGTATAGAACACCATCCAAATATCAGCCGGGTGCACGGAATTAACAGCCGAAACATTATGTCAATCTGAACTATACGATCGTAATATGAATCAATCATTGTGCTGGCAAGGTGGCGAGACGACCAACATATGTTCACTCACAAAAGAAAAATAAATAAATAAGCTGCGAAAACTAACGGCGTCATTGAAGGAGACACAGACGAGTTGTCCCGTGGCATACTCATTACGAGCGCCTGCCCCGCGCTAGAGATCAAACAAATCTTCGTATTAAGAACCGCGGAATCGAGACGAACGCCTACGTCAAACTTGAGACCGAACAAAACTTCGCAAGAAGAACAGTGGTCCTGCTAGTCCATATAGAAAAGGCCGCGAGAGCTTCCTACTTCCGTATCTTTTCACCGTCTGCCAGTCGCCAGAGCGCTTCCAGCACAAAATCGTCCTGGTGAATCTGGATGCCTGGCTGCCCGCGCCCTAAACCACCCTGCCATAGAAAAACCAATGCGTTCTGGGCAGCCACCGAAAGTGGGAAAACAAGCGCCTGGCTCCGCGCTCTGCGATCCCTTGGTCAGCCGGCAGGCAGCCAGAGGTGGACAATCGAAGAGGCCTATTCTGATCTGCACTGGCCGCCAGTCGCCTTTCTCTCTTCACTCTCGCTCTTGCTATCCGCTTCGTCTCGTCTAAACGTGAAGAGGGAGATTCCTCTTTCCACTTTGCCGCTTCCCAATCATGGTAGGTGGCCGCCGCCTGCAGGTGACAACTGAATTTATTTGATTACAACTACATTAAATTCACGACGTTACCTTGCTAAGTCACTCAAGATATGAACTGCATAACATCATCAATGAGTTACACCCACAGAGGAGAGCTGTGGTCTAAAAATTGACATGCAGAAAACCGAAGCAATGTTCAACAAAAAAAAAGCTGCAAATGGGCCTAGTTGGTTCATATTTTACTTCATTAGTGCGCTACTGACGTGTACAAACAACACAGGACGCAAGAAACCACATGTTTCTTTAGATATTTTCTTTCTTTTAACCGTTATTATGAAATGAGTTTCCCACGCAATAAAATCAGTGGATAGTTTACGCCCTCTGTGTGGGTGGTTTCTTGCTTCCTGTGTTGTTCGTCCTCTTGAGTAGCGCATAATGAAGTTAAATAATGTTCACAGTCTCGCAAGGAAACAGTAGTTCACATTTGGTAGCGAAGTGCTGGAAGTGGTAAGGGAATACGTCTACTTAAGGCAGGTAGTGAGCCCTGATGCAGATCATGAGAAGGAAATAACTAGAAGCATAAAAACGGGATTCGAGCGCGTATGACAGGTTCTCTCTGATCATAAATGGCAGTTTACAAATATTCCTCAAGACAAAAGTATTCAACACCTATGTCTTGCCAGTACCCACTTACGGGGAAGAAACATGGAGGCTAACGAAAAGGTTCAGCTTAAGTTAAGGACAACACAGCGAGCTATGGAAAGAAAAATGATAGGCGTAACGTTAAGAGGTCGGAAGCGGGCAGAGTGGGTGAGGGAACAGACGCTGTTAAATGCCATTCTAGTCGAAATCCAGAGGAAGAAATGGACTTTAGGAAGGAATATGATGCGAAGGCAAGACAACCCCTGGCCCTTAAAGATAACGGAGTGGATTCGAAGATAAGGCAAGCGGAGCAGAGGATGGCAGAAAGTTAGGTGGGCGGTTGAGATCGAGAAGTCTGTGTGGATCCAGCGGCCGCAGCCGGCAGAGGACAGGGTTTATTGTATAGGCATAGGAGAATCCTTTGCCCTCCAGTAGGCGTAGTCAGGTTGATGATGATGATAATAATCACCCGAAAGTATTATCAGAGTAACTGCGTTAAATTAATTGAAACAAGTGATGCAACTTTTATGGCTCACGTTTTAGGCTCCGTGTTGGAATACAGGGCTATATGGCTTACCAACGCTAGACTGACTTTATCATTATTCGGTTCGTTTTTTATTCGTTTTCTTTACTAAACCATTCCTATCAGATTCGGTTAGGAAAAAGTATTATTCGTACATCCCCATTATTTTTTGAGATGGTGGGAACTCGCCCCGCTCCGGCCCCTTTGGCTTGCGTCCCCACGATGCGTCCCCCCAACCCCTAGTTACCTTAACTAAAAAGGGAGGGCACCTGCGTCGTAGCGACACGAGCGCCATGAACAGTGTTTCAGCGCGGCACCCTCCACCAGCGGGGCGAGGCCTCGTGGGTATATTTCCCCGCGAGCTCGTCCCGTTGGGCCTCAGAGTTTCTCCCATATCCTATAGTGGGCGAAAATTCGCTTATGTTCTGTTGGTGAGTAATACGACTTATGTACCTTAGCTTATTTTGTTGCTAGCTGGAGTTATTGTTGTTATTGCCTTGTTTGTATCATAAAGTGTTGTTCCTCTGTTTCCTGAGAGCGAGACCTCCCCCCCCCTCCCCCTGGTGACGTGTTCTCAGTACAGCGCGCGCAATCTCGAGGTGGGGTCGGTTGTTTTGAACTGTGTCAGCTACGGTTAAGCGGAGAGAACGAATTTATCCCAACGACAACCCATGAAGCGTTTCAACGATGCGTGCAACTTGCTTCCCGGCACAGCCGTATTTACACAGCCGTCCTTGCACAGCCGTCATTGCATTTTAAGAGCAAGAAATTTAATGTGCACACAAGGCACGCCGTCCCTGGTTTAGAAGTGTCGCTTAAAGGTTTTCATGTCGAAAAGAACAATGTCAAATTAATATTCTTCTCAATACAACCACCGGCTATGTAAAAAGCTACATACGGGGTGTTAAAAATTAAGCTCTTAGGGTGTAGAAAATAAAACCCGTGAGCAATACTCGACAGTTATTGCTGTAAATGGGTTATATGGCAAGAGGGATACAGTGAGAAAAATTGTCACCGTAACCGGAGCAATTAATAAAAATTCGCCTGTCAACTTTTCTGACTGCAGTTAGCTTGCATGTTTGTCCTGGAAGCTTAGAGGCGAGGCATTCAAACAGAAGCGACAGCCAGCTGGAACTTCGACTTAACGAGCGCATTTTGCGCTGCAGGACTGCGAGTAGTGGTCTTCCACCCAGCTAGCATCCACGTGACCCACCTGGCTACGGCATCGTTCCACTGGCGCTTACTCTACCGGAAGCTATTTTCGTCGACTTCCCGGGGACAAGCTTCATAAAAGGACTGCGCGTGACGGACGGACGACTTGGCATCAGCGGCTGCTAGCCGGTGCTTCGACTTACCGAGCGCATTTTGCACTGCAGGATTGCAAATAGTGGTTATTTCACCCAGCTAGCATCCACGTGACCCACTTGGCTGCGGCAGCTTTCCACTGGTGCTGACTCTACCGGAAGCTATCTTCATCGACTTCCGGGGACTAGCTTCATAGAGGGACTGCGCGTGATGTACGGACCACTTGGCAGCAGCGGCAACTAGCCGGCACCACAAATTATCGAGTGCATTTTGCACTGCAGGTTGGTGTGAAGCTATCCTGTGGCTGGTTGCTTTATTTTTTGCTTTTGCTGTTGCTGCTGCAAAGATGCTTTTCTTTCTGAAGCGCTATTGATCTTTTTTTTGTAGGGTTTGTGAGTTTCCTCACGGCAATTGGTAATGCCTAACCCACCGTAGGCCTCAGACGGGGACAATCGTTCTGACCTGCGCGGGCTTCGTGCTGAGATTGAGACACTGAAAGACAGCGTGCAATTCATGAGCAACATAATTGCAACATAAAACTTTGCGCAGAATAACAACGGTCGGGAGGGAGAAACACGCACACACACACACGAGCTCACCAAAGGGTATTGCAATCTCTGGAGGGCTTGTGCCCTCCAGAGATTGCAATACTTGTTAGTGAGATTGGACCGTCCGTCGGACACTGGAAAAGAATTGCTAAGATCCTCAAATGAGAATGCTGGCGCCAAGTTCGTCTGCTCAACGACTGGCTTCGACTGAGCTGCTGCAACGTTGGAGGGTTTGGTTCTTCTGGATTGAAGCTCTTGCAGGGCTATCGAAGATCTGTACAGGCTGAAAAAAAAATTGCGCTCGTGTGTGTGCGTGTGTGTGTGTGTGTGTGTGTGTGTGTGTGTGTGTGTGTGTGTGTGTGTGTGTGTGTGTGTGTGTGTGTGTGTGTGTGTGTGTGTGTGTGTGTGTGTGTGTGTGTGTGTGTGTGTGTGTGTGTGTGTGTGTGTGTGTGTGTGTGTGTGTGTGTGTGTGTGTGTGTGTGTGTGTGTGTGTGTGTGTGTGTGTGTGTGTGTGTGTGTGTGTGTGTGTGTGTGTGTGTGTGTGTGTGTGTGTGTGTGTGTGTGTGTGTGTGTGTGCTTCTCCCTCCCATCCTGTGTTATTCTGCGCAAAGTTTTTTAATTATGTCGCTACATCAACTGGCCCAACGTTCTACTCTATTAAGCTTCATGAGCAACGTGTTTGAGAGCATGAAGAAGGAACCGGCTGAGACGCCGACACAAACAGTTGCTCTAAGAAAGAAAAATAAAAGTTTACGCGCTAAATGCCAGGAGAGCGACGCCGCTCTCAAAGGACTTGAAAGCAGAATGGTTCACTGTGAGCAGTACTCTCGGAGGACCAATGTAAAAATCCGAGGTATCCAAGAGAAACAGGATGAGAATGTCCTGGACATGGTGACTTCGGTAGGTGACATCATAGGCGAACCTGTAAGTCCTGCCGACATCGAGGTGTGCCACCGTGTACCAACTCGAGAAGAGGGCAAGAGCAATCTACTGCTGCGCTGTTCAAAAGCAAACAAAAGATAGACGCAGTTCTTGAAAGGGCACTTCGAACTGTAATAAAGAAAAGCAACATCGGAATCCAAAGTGAACGCAAAGTGAAGCACAGATCTTCGTAAACGAACACCTGTGTCCTGCACTGAAATGGTTGTTGCACCTAGCTTGCACAAGAAAGATTTAACGCGGATTCAGTTTTATGTGGGTGCGGAACGGCAAGGTCTATGAGCGAAAAGAAGAGGGGGCGATGCCGTACGGATTGCTTCTGATAGGGACCTATGTAATATTGAGCGTTTGTTTCCCTTTTCTTCTTCTCTAAGGCTGTACCCCCCCCCCCCTGTTCACGTATAATGAATACGCCATATATACTGCGACATTTAAGTTCATTGTGGTCAAACGCAGAATAGCATATCCGCTATTGATATCAATGCATGTAAACCCGATAAGGTTGCTGCGTTCCTAAGTTACTTCCATTTCAAATTTCACGGCATCGTGTTCTCGGAAACCTGGTATCAGAATAGCAGGCTTGTACTGAGCTCAGTTGACTACGCCCATTACAACTTCAACTGAACAGGCGTGTGTGGAGTCGCTGTTGCACTACATGTTAAACGATGCATATCAGCACAGGCTCTCAAGGAATCCACACTTGGCACGACTGATTACGAAGCCCTGTGTGTGATGTCCGACCTATGAAATGTTTGTCATGTAGCGCCCTCCTTCTGGTAGTCGCAACGAGTTCATAAAATTTGTAGAAATACTTGAATATGCCTCGGTTCACCATTATCGGTTGCTACTCGGCGGTGACATGAATATTGACATGCTGACTGATCGTCCACATTCTCGTGAATTTGGAAAAAGTTCCTTGCTTCTGGGTTCCATAACGTCATAACGACGCCAACTCGTGTAACCTGGACAAGTCAGACACTTCTCGATCATTTTGTTATCAATGCAGACACCCCTGTTCTATCGGCTGGTACAATCCGCATTGACATCAGTGACAATTTTTCTAATTATATATCAGTTATTCTACCACCTTAGTCCGAAAAAAACAGTGTTCAAACAGGATAAATTACAGATGCTTGTAAAGACCTCGAAACGTTTCGCAGACGATGAGGTTATGTGCTGCTGATTGTGCCATATTAAAGAATGTAGAAAATGATTTTGATGTTTGCAGTTAGCGGAATGATCAGAACAAAATCCACGCTTCGTGCAATAAGTGGTGCGTGTCTTTAAACAGGGCTAAACGTCAACTTGTGTCATTCACACGTAAACGCTATACTTTGAGATCAGTGAATAAATTGACCGCCTTACTTCCTGGACACAATAGAAATACCTCGCGGCCTATTTTTCTGAAAATTTAACATGGAACAGACGTATTGAATGCTTAACATTAAAGTCATCTCGTATGCTAAACCTTTTTTAAGATTTTTTAATATTCCGTCAGCTGTATGACTTGTTCCTATATCAGAATGTTAGACATAGGAAAAAATAACTAAATCATGGCTAGGACCAGCACACATAAAAATGATAACTGAAAAAAGAGCCTTCTTTTTCAAGCCTTCCTCAAGACAAAAGACCTAGCTAAATTTGAATTATTTTAGAAGTATCGAACAAACTCAACGCGGAATTGTGAAGAGGTAAGAAGTACTACTACAACCACATTTCAATGCTACAAGAAAAGAGCGTCCGGACAAAGTTTGGAAAATATTCAACGAAGCCCTAAATAGACAAACGACACGAAAAAACACTTCTGAATTGACACTGACTATAGGTGGTATATGATTATCCGGAATTACCCTAGCAGAGTATTTCAATGAAGACATCGTCAATGTTGCAAAGCCAGCAGTCGACAACTCGCCTAGCGCTTTTTGTATCAATACCAGTGTAAGGAGACACTATTTCTTGACCCAACAGATTGAACAGAAATCTATCACACGTTTATGAATTTGAAAAACACCAATGTCAGCGGTATCGACGGTCTTCAAATAAAGGCCGCGAAATATGTTATGGACATTATTGCGCCATATCTGGCATACATATTCAATGTGGCTCTTGCATCTGGTTGTTTTCCGGACGGAATGAAATCGCAAAAGTTTCAGTTCTTTTTAAGGGGGGCGATAAAAAATACGTTAACAACTATAGACCAGTTTCAGTGCTTCCTGTATTTTGAAAGGGTTTTGAGGAGATTATTCTTTTGCGCATGAACAGCTTTTTTGTTAAACATAACCTGCTTTAAGGGCACAGGGTAAGGTAAAATTAGAAAAAAAATCGTTTTTTTTTCTTTTGGTATTTTAGAAGTTCAATTCTTTCTACACATGTTCCATGATCGCACTTTCCTCAGAAAGCCATATTTACGGCTGCAAAACGCTTTTTCCGAAACCAAGTAGTGAGCGGCCACGCCCCCTTTCAGGATTAACGTCAATTTTTTCAACCAAAAAGTCCACCACCTGATTTCAAAACTTGTCTAAAATCAGCTACATATAAAAAATTGTCTGGCAACTATTGTACAGCTCCTCTTTTTTAGGCAAGACAATCCTGAGACGCTTTGCACGTTTTTTCCACGTTTCTGCAACCTTCATGCAGCTGCGTCCGAGTGCTATCCCTTTCGATCAGTATTGTAAATTGTGCCGGTGTTGGTTGCTGCTGATAAGTTGAGATGCCCAGGGCAAAGAAGGCCTTCGTCAGGCGTGAATTTCACGGCAACCGCTACGCTCATCGTGAAAAAGCAAAAGGATGTCCACGACCGAATGAGATCCCGAACGCCGAACGCGCCAGCTCCTCGACATCGAAGCTTTCAAGATTTTCTCTGTGCTTCCAGGAAGAGGATGTGCTACAGAGCAGCAGCCAATATGCCTTAATGGACATGGACGGCATTTGTGCCGCAATTACACAGATTTGTGTGTGCAGAGAGTGCGGTGGAAGTGTTGAGCTCATCGAAATTGTGACAAAACGGGTAGGTGTTGCAAGCGTTTACAGTTTGAACTGTGAAGTGTGTAGTGCCGCACAACGATTTGAGACGTCGAAGAAAACTACTTCTCTCCTCTATGAAGCCAACCTCAGGTTAGTGTATGCCTTGAGGTCCATTGGTAAGGGAATGGCTGCAGGAAATATACTCTTTGCTATGCTAAACCTTCCTAAGCCGCCGACAAAGTTTGCGAAATACAATCAAGAGCTTCTAGGTCACATCGAAGCTGCTGCTCAGGAGTCGATGAAAAGGGCAGCTGACGAAGCTGTGCAGCTGAATGAGGGGGATAAAGACATCGCAGTTGCTCTTGATGGAAGCTGGCAGAAGCGAGGCCATACTTCCAATAACGGCATAGTCTCTGCGACCAGTGTAGACTCTGGGAAAGTGCTGGATTTGGAGGTTTTGTCTAAACGTTGTCCAAAGTGCAGCATCAAGGGTACAAACAGTGACCCCCTTCATAGAGAGGTGTGCCAAAGCAACTACCAAGGCACCAGCGGTGGAATGGAAGTCGCAGGAGCACTGAAAATTTTCGGCAGGAGTGAGGAGCTTCACGGCGTTCGATACGTCAAATACCTTGGGGATGGTGACAGCAAGGCTTTTATGGCTGTGAAGGCACAAATGCCATATGGTGATTCCGTTGAAATATCTAAGGTTGACTGCATAGGGCACGTGCAAAAAAGGATGGGCACAAGGTTACGAAGGCTAAAAAAAGGAAACAAAGCAGGAAAACTCTCTGATGGAAAGAGCCTCTCGGGCCGAGGCCGACTGACTGATGCAGTAATAGACAAGCTCCAGACGTACTATGGTTTGGCCATCAGAAGAAATGTAGGAAACCTGGATGAAATGCGAAAGGCCGTTTGGGCAACCTTCTTCCACTTATCGGCCACAGACGATGACCCATGCCTTGGACTTTGCCCAAAGGGACCTGATACGTGGTGTGCCTTAAAAAGAAGTCAGTCAGAGGGCAAGCCATTTTTCCACAAGGAGAGTTTGCCTGCATCTGTCTTGGAGGCTATCAAACCCATTTATAGGGAGCTATCGAAGGCTGAGCTCCTAGAGAAGTGCCTGCATGGGCGAACTCAAAATGCAAATGAGTCGTTCAACCATGTTGTTTGGGAACGCGCGCCAAAGAATGTGTTTGTTAGGCTTCGGACCCTACGGATGGCAACACTGGATGCTGTTCTTTCATTTAATGATGGTAGCATCGCACGGGCCAACGTTCTGAAGGCGTGTGGATTGAACCCAGGGAGCAACACCATCAAGTGGCTGAGGGAAGCTGACCATAAGCGCATGTACTTTGCGGACCGAGCAACACGACAGCTTACAAAAGAGGCCCGACAGTCAAAACGACAAGCCGAAAAGCAAAAAAATGACGGCGACAGTGACCACGAAGCAGGGAGCTATTAAACCAATTACTATGGAGGCGTTTCTGCGAATAAAAAATGGTTTTTCACATCTTTTTTCTCTTTACGCTCTATTATCTCAAAACAGTGTTTTTTCTTACAAAGGTACCATTATTTCCAATGCCTTTCAAGACAGACGGCTGATTTTTTTTGCAATCATCTACATAAGTGTTGCCAACTACTAAACTAGAATTAAGCAATTTCACTGAGCAGTTATTCTGTTATGAATTTTGAAATGCGCAAAGAAAGGCCAGATTTGTGTACTACCGGAAAAAATTTCATTAAAAATCGAATTTGCAACACATTTCAAATATTCTAGTTCAGTAAAAAGAGCACAAAATTTGGCAAACAATGATATATGTATTATTAGGCTACTGTTATTAGTTAGAGAGAAACATGTACCTCAACATGGCCTAAAATGCATGGGAAGTATAGGGCTTACCCTGTGCCCTTAAGATGCCAGCGTTGCTTTTGCAAAGACAGGTGAACGGAAAGAGCATTTATAACTCAGACGGAATTAATTATTTCTAATATTGATGAAGGCAAACTTACCTTCAGAATTTTCATTGACTACAGCAAAGTATTTGATCGCATAAACCATGAAATATTACTAGACAAACTCTACAGTTATCGTGTCCGAGCAGCTGGTTCCACTTTACTTAGATCTTTTCAATCGTCAGCAGCGCGTTTCTATCGCTGAAAGTAACTCATCACACAGATTACTGACGTGCCATAAGGGAGTACTTTAGGGCCCTTTGTTTTCAACATCTATGTGAACGCTATTGTGCGAAAGAAAAGTAATGTATTAAACGTGTTCTACGTAGAAGACACGAGTATCTTCTCACTTGTTAAAATGTAGACAAGTAGTAAGAAATGCCAAAAAAGAGCTTGCAATAATTTGGGATTGGTCAAACAAGCACTGTTTAAAAATAAATAGCAATAAATCTAAGGCCACATTATTCGTAGCTAGAGGCAAGTAGACACAGATAGAAGAAAGGTTGGTTTTGGAGATGCACCCTTAGAAATTGTTAAGAAACAAAATATTCGAGGCGTGACCTTCGCTGCTGACATGTCTTGGAATCGTCCATTCATGCATTACCAAAGACACTCTCTACATCAGTTGGCACACTAGCACGGTGCCGTCATTTTATTCCAGATACGGGAAAACTTCAAATTTATTATGCACTGTTTTTCTCTCACATTAATTACTGCACACTGGTTTTTGGGCCACAACCACGCGAACAAATATTCAGACAGTGCTCCTTCTTTAAAAGAGAGCACTTCTTTGCATTGCAAATGTGTCCTACTTACATTCATCTCCACCACTGTTCACACGATATAACATAATAAGCGTCAAAAAATTGATGTGTTCCGTCTACTGTACTCATAATTTTTTTCTGATGAAAAGTTGAAGAGCCTCGTAAAATTACTTTCGCAGTTGCAAATAAAGAAAAGTCGTTGTCGCACTCATGGATTTCAGACATGGCTGATACCACGCAGACGTATAAATTATATGCTACAGTCACTCGAAAACAATTTGCCATGCTTGCTTAACAAATTCCTGTCTAAAAATTATGACGTAAGCACATGTAATATAGAAAACAGACGCGTGATTTTTTTTCTCAACCAGCTTTTGTGCAGCTACTGGTATTCACTGTATTTTCATTGCCCTTCAGTTTTTCATACTGTATATTTTCTTGCTGAAGTGTATTGACAATGTTTTTCGGTCAGTCAATTTCTGCAAGAGTGTAACTATGCACATGTGTTCAGAATTTTCTGTTGCCTATATGCTGCTGCTGCCTTGTACGGGCATCAGGCACCCTCAAGCTGACAATGGCAGCTTTTTCGCCTGATGACCGCCAACAAGTCGTAGGAAATGAAAGTTTTGAATTGAACTGAATTGAATTCAACTTTGTACAGATTTAAGAGCTTGTTTATGTCCTAAAAGTGTAATTATGGCAGCGAGACCGCGGCACTCAACATGAGGCTCCTCTGTGGTGTGTAGCAGCTGCAGAGTATGGCACTCCGCCTGTCAAGAGTGTGCAATTGAGGGCGACTGTTGTAACTCTTTGTTTTTCATATGAAACCCAATGATCAATGTTCTGCCGACATGGGGCGACGGCTGTTTCTTTAGGCGATTTTTTATAGATTAGCTAATAAGACGTGGTGCTTCTTTAAACTTTGCATGCGGTCAAGAGAAGCGATACCGCACTGCTGGCCAAGGCCAACAATTTATATCCGCCGCATTTAACTCCACATTCTTGTCAGGCGAATCTCCATACGCAAAAGCTGCCTCGCATCAGACAGGAGCTTCATGTTGAGCGCCACGATCCCGCATGCGTAATTGTGTGTTTTGCGCTGAAAAATAAGTAGTGCGTACCTCAAGACAGCGGCGCGATACATAAATTGTAGAAAATAGAAAAGTATTTTAATACCATCATCTCTAAGTTTTCTTTAAAAACATACGCGCTAACACCAGGGACTAAAACTTAAATATTAAATTTCAGTAATTACTCAGGTCACCATCCCAACATTCCTCTGAATTTGTGTCCGCTTGTTCGCAGAACCCATTTACAGTCACCTCTTTTGTGTGCTGCTCTCGATGCTTGTTTTAAAATTTGTTAAAGGGTGATTTTGAACACACTGTATACTGTCATTGCACGTGGCAGCCGACGGCTTCTCTCTCTAAGACATAAGCAGGTGTGGTGGCCGCCCAATCTCGCATGGCACTCGTAACCGGACAGATAGATCAATGGAACTAATCCATTATAATGGCAGCGCTCATGAAGGAAAGATGTGCGAAGTAACTCAACACCACAGCGGCCCCTGATACTGCGTCGTGCCAAATTGCCTCAGTTAATATTACAACGCCCTCTGTTTCTTAGCGCACACTATGATGCAAAGAACCAACTAAGGTAAATGTTTGATGTTACAATAAATGCTTCAGTCAAGAACTTCTACTTCACCCGTCCACGTATGACTCGAAGCTGACCGTCCCCATCGAGGATTCTCGTCCATTCGATTACGCGCTTCGCGTAAACTGGCCGAGCAGTAGCGAACGCCCAGTTCCGACGCCAGCCCACTACCGCATTGCTTTTAACACACTTAACATATATGTCATTTTCTGCCTAGTCACGCTTTGTAAGTGCAAATGTTCGCTCTTTGCACGAAAGAGCTGCGTGAATAGCAAGGGTGAAAATCTGTTGGGATGTATGAAGCCTAAAATAAACAAGCAGAAAACTAAAAGTTATGTACAACAGTGTTGAGAGGAAACGGCATTTGAGAATTGCTAGCGAGGTGCTGGAAGTTATGAGAGAATACGTGTACTTAGGTCAGTAGTGACCGCAGATCCGGGTCATGACAGGAAAATAACAAGAAGAATAAGAATGGGGTGGAGGTTCTCTCAGATCATGAATGGTAATTTACCAATATTCCCCAAGATAAAGGTGCACAACAGCTGTATCGTACCGGTACTGACCTATGCGACAGAAACGAGAAGGCCAATGACAAGGGCTTTGCTTAAGGAAAGCGCAGCGAGCTATTTAAAAGTGATAGGTGTAACGTTAAAACAGAAATGACACCTAAGTTTGGTGGCATGTTTTATTCTCTACAACGATGCGGAAGACGCCACCATTCAAGAATAACCGCGTCACATTCGCCTACGACTTCATAATAATTTATAATTGTATTTTTCTGTCATGCGCTTCCGGCTTCGGTTCCAACGTTTGAACGATGACTGTGTCGTCAACATGTGTTTATAGGTCATGTCAGGCAAGAAAAGCTCCAATACAATCGCTGCTTCTACATTCTCTGTCCTTCCGTGTGAACAGGCCGGCAGGCTTTAGCATTGTAATGAATTAAAAAGAATGGAGCAGCGATTATATTGCAGGTTTTCGTGCCTCGGGTGACCTATAAGCACACGTTGACGTCAAAGTTATCGCTTGGCTAATGAAACCGAAGCAGAAATAGCCCGACAAAGAAAATTGATTACAAATCGTTTAGCGGTTTTAAGCGAATACTACATGGTATTCATCCATAACAGCGCCTCACGCATGATTACAAAAAACAATACAAGCACCCGAAATATTTGGTGTCTATACTCCTTTAAGAGGCAGGAAGAGGGCCGAGTGGGTCAGGGATCACACACGGGTTAATGACACCCTATTAGAAATTAAGAGGAAGAATTGGGCTTGGGCAGGACATGTAATGCAAAGGCAAGATAACCGATGGTTCTTAAGGGTAACAGGCTAGATTCCAAGAGAGGGAAGCGTAGGAGGGGCGGCAGAATGGTCAGCGGATGAGATTAAGAAGTTTTCGGCGATAAGGTTGCCGGAGCTGGCATTGGAGAGGGTTAATTAGAGAGATGTGAGAGGCCTTTGTCCTGCAGTAGGTGTAGTCAGGATGATGATGATGATAATTAATTACAAAGGTGCTTCGACTAGCTTCATGTAGTTAGAATTAGGCGTCTTCACAGTAATTTCCCGCATTGAAATAGTGTGTCCCATAGGAATCAGTCCGCGTACCACTACTGTTTATTATTTATGTCTACGACCTATGCAGCCTTAATCTCAAAGCCTGCATCCAGCAGTACGTGGGCGATACCGTTCTGATTCAGCCCACATGTCTTGTCACAAAGCCCCTGTCTCCTCTAGGATCGCGTAGAAAAAGTGATGAATTTATTTTAATAAAACAAAAAGATATTTCCTGGGCTTCAGGAAACCTCACAAGAGGGCCATATTGTAGGGATTCATATCTGTCTATCGTCCTCACTGCTTCACCTTAACAGGCTCCCAGCTGCCCCTACCTCCGATTGTTAAATATCTGGGCTTGCTCTTGGTTCAGCATATGACCTTGTCGGAACACATTGATGATTCCGTTAAAAACTAAGGGTCAGTCCAGCTATATATAGCCAAATTCATCAGCTTTGTAAACATATGTCGAAAGACTTTTAGAGCTCGTGTGGAGTCCGTGCTATTACGGGTGTATCCTTCTACGGCTATTGGGCGTAACCTAGAATCAATCGTGTGGATATAATTTTATACTAGCTGTCTGCTCACATAATGCATGAGAGTGCCTTAGGGAAATAAGATAACAATATAAAGGTAAGAACCGCCCAATCAACCATCTTTATCATCGTTTTGTCCTAGTTATTTCAATGAGAGATTTCTTTTCGCCTGCCTTCAATGAACCCGGCATGAAACTTCGGAAGAGCGCACCCTACGCAATTTCGAGGATATACAAGAACTAGGACAAAATATCTGGAGACTTTTTATTTGCCATTTTATTTCCACCCACTATCTTCGCATATCCTGAACCAGAATTTGAGCAAGAAAGAGTAAGGATTAATCCATGGCTGATGGAAACGAATTGAACAGCGCTAACAGACAGGACGGAAGAGAACGCTGACACAAACGTTCCTCTTCCGCCCTCTCTGTTAGCGACGTTTAATCGGTTATCAACATGCACAAACCAGCCCGATTAAGCCCTCTTCTTTAATTTATTGTTCTTTACCCGCAGAGATTAATTTTTTAATCATGACGTTTTTTCACGCCTTCAGGTATTCTCATCTTCGCTCTTCCTATCTTTCAGTAACGCTTGACATAATAATTCGCGAAGCACAAATTTTGTTCCTTCTTGTGTTTTCCTTTGCTCATTACGGGATGTTACTGAGTACATAGTCGCAATATGTTACTGTGCAATATTTATCTATAAATTTCGCAGCATTTATATATTGCCCATCATGTATGCTTTATTTCATGTGCTTCTCTACATGTAGAGATTCTGTGCTCTGAATGTTTTTTATGGTAACGTTTCTTCCTTCAGCTGCATCCAGTTTACCCAGTGTGCCAGGTAGTGTATGCCTTGAGTAGTTTGTCCGTCGTCGTTTAATCCATGCTTTCTGCAGGATGACATCTATTCGTTGTGCGCTCTACTTAATGCAACGATGTTTCCAATTCCATACTTACCCTGAGCTTTGTCATTTTAGCCGAGGTTTTCATTATGGTCCTAAATGATCGCGTCAATTACCATTATAAGTTGTCCCACTCGTTTTTATGTAAAAGAATCTTAACTAGCTCTTTTCGGTGCTCCTGTGTTCCCAGTGCGGCAGTTATCATGTCGTTACTTTTACTTGCTCAACCAGAAGGACATCGGCTACTCTCCTAATAGTTAATGGTCGTTTCGTCCCGTGTGCTTCGCAAGGCGGAAGTTCGGGCTAGTTGGTAAGTCATGGCTTGGAGGGCAGCTTATAGCGAGAGAGACACGGACATCAGAGGGACACAGAAGGAGCGCTTCGTCCTTGTACTGCCTGTACTTTCTCCTGTTTTGATGCGAAAGTACTTTACAAGGGGGTGGAACCCTAAGCAAGAAAATTATGTAAAGCTTGACCTTGAGGGAGATCCGCGCTACAGGAACTGGTTTCTGGCCGTGCTGGTAGATGGCGCCACGGCACCTACGTTGTTTGCGTCGTTAGCGCGCGGCGGCTTACGCGGAGTTGCCTCGTTCAATATGCGCCACCAAGACTGTGCGTGCGTCTTTTGGGCCTCCTTCGCGCAGTTCGCTCGTTTTACCCACTACGATTGCTGATGCACGCTCCGCTTGGTGGCGGTTCCGCTGCAAGGACTCTTGCTGAAATCGTTTGAATACCAGGCTAAACGTATACTTCCGCACGTCTACTAAGTTTTACTACGTTAAAACAGCAGCACTTTTTTTTGTGTCTGCCCATTAAGTGTGTGTGTTCCTCTTTGATTTAAAAAGTGTCTGTGTTCCTTTTTGTCTGCTTTTGCTTTGTATTAACTCTTTTCCTTGTTGCTCCTTGTACCACTCTAACCGTTCTTATGATTTTGCACTGTGTATCCTTTCTATCTCATTGTTCTTAATGGTATCGTTCTGAATGAGTTCTCTTCTAACTCAGAATTTTTGGAGAATCTGTCGCTGTCAGTCGCAGTTCCCCACCCCAGCCTTTGGTGCGAACAATGGCACCTGACAAATACGTTAACCATCCATGAGCGATCTACCCTGCCGCTGGTTCAGATAATACCTATACCTCACAGACAATAAAATTGAATTTAGGTGAATTATATAGTTTCTGCTTACTGTTTAGGCGATAGTATGCTGTGCATCGAACGTGGCCAATATACTAGGTTTGCCATGCTCCTCTCGATGTTGTAGCGTGGCAAAACCCTGGAAAACACTTGGCAAAACACTTGAGGTACGTACAATTCAAAGTGTACCTGGCTCTCCAAAGAGGTTATCAACTTGGCGAAAGCAGCCATTCTACTTGGCGAAAGCAGCCATTTTGCTTGCCTCTCATGTGTAAAGTAGGTTTCTGTTCGGAAGATTGCACTTTTAGAGCAGTTAAAAATTGTCGGCTTTAAGGTCTCACACAGTGCTTCTTTATAGCAATGCGGAATCTATAAGTGCGCGTAAAGCAGTCACGGGTAACGGTTTCCGATGTCCGGGGATGACCTCCGTTGCGTAGTCTGTACGGCGAGAAGCGGTTACATTGTTTATGCTTTGTGAACAAGCGCAGGCGCCACGCTTACAGTTTTTTATCCTGCCCTTTGGTAATTACTTCGTTGGCTGGTTCAGCAGGCGGCTCTGTGCACATTACTATATGCAGTCAGTGCATTGTGAACTAGCACAGCATGAAAAGGTCGAGGCCGCTTACCTAGCTTCACCATCAGATCGTAGTTTTCCTTCAAGTTGGCGTAGCGCTGCTTCGTCGTGTCGGGCATGTTGCTCCATTCCTCGTCGGTGAAATATTCTCGAACGCTGTCGATACCTTTCTTAGTAGCCATTTCTACCTGCCAACACTTCGGCAAGCGTCAAAACGCGCAGGCATGGCGCACACCCCGAGCTGCTGATGATGTTGCCTCAAAGCGATGGCCAGAGTAACATACCAGTCTTCTTTTTTTCCCACCACACAGCCACATTGGTTCTGTTGTAAGGCGCAAAGCTGGGCGCGCTGGATTGGACCGCCTCAGAAGCAGCGCGAAACACGAGGACCCAACACGAAGGACGATACACGTTGCTTATTTTTTGTGTTGTGTTTGTGTGTGGTTGGGGGTGGGGGGTCCTTCATCTTGCGTCCTCATCTTATCAATTAGTCGTGAAATATCAGAAGACATGAGTAATAAGGCAACAGTTTATTTAAAGAGTCAACTTACTGTCGGAGACATATATTAAGATACTTACATTTGCTTCTATTAATCATTTTAGAGTGTGCGCAAGACGGAGACAGAGTAAGAAGACAGCAACAAAAGCGTTCAGTTGCAAGTCAACGTTTGTAGCAAAGAAAAGCAATATAACACACCCACTGGGTAAAATAAGATGAACATCAGCGCAGCCGCACCTAATGTACGTGACTGGCCCCTGCCGGGGTCATGGCTTACACTAAAATTTGGAGAACATAACTGCTCTGTTCACCCACTGATATTATTACACACACGACTAGAACGAATCTACTAACATTTGTATTAGTATTCCATGAGTGACGCTATTGCTGAATTTAAATTGGATTTCATGGTAGAGCATAGCCACTGCCTCTTGTCTTCAATTTATATCTTTTTCTTCCTTTCTATCTAGTTGTTACTTTTTCTTAATTTCTTTTTGGAACCAACCCTGATTCGAGGATTATAAGTGCGGCTGCGCTCAATGTTCTTTTTTTTTTGGCGAGGCGTATATTTATTGCTTTTTATTCCAAAAAGCATTTACTCCTGAATGAGGGAGAAAATGTTTAATGCACAGAGGAAATCACATTTAGTTGGATGGGCCCTCATTCCAGGAGGCCGTTGGATTTTGTTGTTGTTGTTGTTGTTAGCCTATCAAAAGATTGCACATACCCACACTGGGGGATCGGCCAAGAATCGGGTGGCTATTCACCTGAACGCAGTTAACAACAACGAAAAGCACGTGGGAGCGCAACACCGGTGAATTTTTCGTCATGAACAGAAAAGGGATGAGTGTTTTGATTTTAAAATTTTTAGAAAAGTAATAAAGAGAGGGATTAAATATTAATGATTTAGTCAAAATGTAATAATTGATATAAAAGAAAAGGTTGGAACACTTAGCAAGGCAGTCGGTGAGATTCTATCAGGAATTTTAGGACAGCGGTACAAACAGATCTGTGGCTGAACCCAAATGTGGTGGTGCCAAATGATAGGAAGAGCGGGCTGCTCAAACTAAGGCCAAGATGCTGCAAGGGCTCCTCCAGCAACCTTTTTCTCAGACAGTTGAATCGGCGACAATACAGCCAAAAATGTTCAATAGATTCAGGCTCACGGCAAAATGCACAAAGGGGAGAGAGCGCCAAACCGGACTTGTGTAAATAGAAATTTAGAGGGGGGATGCGGCAGCGCAGCCTCGTCAGTGATACTTCAAGCTGCCGAGAGCAACAAATTTTCCTGTTCCAATAATATTTAAGGTGCTCATAATCCGCCGATGTTAAAAGTGATGTGTCTTGCGTGCTTAAAAACGCACGTCGCCGAAATCTAGATGCTGTAATATAGGCTGTAGCCGGGATTATTGGCAACACGGGGCCGCTGAGGGAAGCCTTTGCGAGATTATCAGCAATCTCATTTACTGTCACACTGCTGTGACCGGGAACCCATACTAAATGAACAAGGCTGAAATGCGGAGGAAGTAGGGATAAGAAAGTTGATAAAATGGGACCGTCAACATGTGCAGCGAGGGACGAACACAAAGATAAAGAATCAGTGATTACTGCAACTGCTGTAATAGAGGGGTCTAGCTTGCGTAGAGCAAGTACAACTGCTAGAAACGCTGCTTGAAAAATAGGGGTGAAATCTGGAAGGCGCAGAGAAAAGGACCAGTCTAAATGCGAGCAAAATATTCCCACACCTGCTTTTTCATTGCATTGCGATGCATCAGTGGCTATTGCTATATCTGTAGGTGGGGTCCTCAGATGATCTTCTAGAAGACCATTTAGAATACGCCTGCGCTCTTGCCCGCTTCGCCAGCGAAAGCTTGACAGCGCCGCCTCCATGTCCTCATTTGTTGGGTTGATATGGCATGCCGATTGTTTTTGTTGCCTCAGAAGCGATGGCACATGCCCACTGATTGTATTAGCCAGGGTTTGGTGCAGATCCAAACAGGATAAAATGCCATCCGGGCTTTTCTCAAGCGGTTGGTAAACAAAAAAAAGAGGATTAAGGGAAAGCGAGAAACGAATTTTGAGCGGTTTTTAGGAGATTGGTATGAAAATTGAGGAAACAAAGTGGTGTGTGTTAGAATAAATGAAAAAGAAATAATAATAAATAAACAAATCTTCAAAGCGAAAGAAGGTTTAACACAAAAATCTCCTGGTCTCGATAACATACCTGCGAAGAAGCTCACACACCAGCCTAAGAGCATGCCCTTTTGTCGGTTGCATCGAGGAGGAGGAGGAAAAACATTTATTCAGAGCACAAAAACTGGGTGGGTTCAGTACGAGAACCCATTGGTCGCCATCATAATCCGCCCCTCTCAACCAGCAATTTCTGGTCGAGTGGGCGGTGGCTATGAAGGGTTGCCTCCCAGCGCTCATGAGTCGGATCGGGATTGTTGTCCAAGTCTGGGTTTTCTTGACATTCCCAAACCGCGTGAAAGAGTGTGCCAACTGCTCCACAGAAGGGGCAGGACGAATTGTAGGTTTCTGGGTACCATTTACTCATTAGGTAAGGATTGGGCAGAGTATTAGTTTGTAGTCGCCTGATTATGTGCTCTTCATATTTACTTAGGGTTTTGTGAGGAAGAGTATATTCCCTTCTTGTGATCTTATAGTACTCCGTAATTTCTGCGTAGCTTAGTAAGGGTGAGGGGTTGTCAAGTATGTCAGAGAGAGGCTGCGTGCCAGATGCTCGGAGGAGGAGAGCTCGAGCAGCTGTGTTGGCCGCCTCATTGCCCGTCGTTGAGAGGTGCCCTGGCGTCCAGAAGATCTGGATGTTGGAAGGATTAGACCTTTCCAAAATTTCCCAACACGGAGCGCCAACGCGGCCTCTGAGGTAATTGCGTACCGCTGCTTGTGAGTCGGACATAACCGTTGCCTCGCTGTTCTTTGATATCGCTAGTGCGATAGCTGCTTCTTCAGCCGATGTGGTATCCACCGCTTGGATAAGGCTGCTTGCAATGATATCTCCCCGGGGTGAAACTGCTGCAATTGCCGCGACTCCGTTAGCGGGTCCAGCCGCATTGACGTAGATCGTGTCCTTGTTTCCATCCCAGCGCTTAGAGAGGTGTCTAGCTCTGGCTAGTCTCCGTCCTCTGTTATATTCCTCATCCATGCGTTTTGGTATGGGGT